>NC_056498.1:7035764-7045631 GCF_014905685.2 Nematolebias whitei
TCTCCATCCTGTTCTCATGTCTCTGTTGATCCCCCCTCAGCTGTCTCAATCCTGTCCTCATGTCTCTGTCTTCATCCTGCTGTCCACCAGGACACATTGTGCCTCAGCAGGCATGGTTAGCAGGATGCATGGCTTGTTCCATGGAGTTTCATGGTGGTTAAAGGACAGCATATGTTCCGTCTGTCCTGTGTCTTCATGTGTCTCAGTCAGAAGTGAGGACCCCTGATGGAGACAGTGTTGGTCTGCTCATGTGTTTCTGCAGATGACTGCTGCTGCTGAGGTGGATTCAGTTACTCTTTATTATCACCCGCCATCAAAAGGCGAAGACGGGTGATAATGTTTTTATATTGTGTCTGTTAGCTGAATATCTCATAAAGCACTGGATGATTTTTAATAAAATCTGCAGAAATTAATAATTGAATGTGTATCTGTAAGTGATCACTTCTGTTAGTAAAATATAACATGAACCACAGGACATATTTAAATAAAGCTCTCAGACGTTAAAGACTGGTTGCATGTCTACAACTGATTAACTTTTGGAGTCTATTCAGTCTAAGATGGCAGACTCAGCTAATCAACCAAAACAACTCAACAATAGCTGTGACTCAGTCAGTTTTATAGATATGAAGCTAAAATTTTATGGTAGTAACTAAGAGTCATCCTCTCAGCTGAACCTGATGATATTTGTCCTGATGCATGCTCAATAATCCAGGTAGAAAAATCCAAAAAAGTTCAATCTGGTCCTCTGGACATAAAAAAAAATGATATTTGGTTTGTACATGCAGTTTTGATTTGAAGTTTATCTAATGAAAACAACAATTAGAAATATACTATGTTCTGGATTAAGATTCTTTATTTACAGGTGTGTGTTTTGTGTGTGTGTGTGTGTCCTGCAGGTGAAGGGCAGAGGATGCATATTGCAGCAATAAAATGTGTCAGTTTTTTATTTTTTTATCTAGATTGCCTAACTTCTGATCAGACACTCCAACCTGTTTGTTGTTGTTGTTGTTTTGTTGGTGAGGATTGTAACCAGTATGGAGGCATTTCTCAGAAACTGGTAACATCACCGTTTAATCCTTTCCTGGTAGTTGTTTGAAAATTAACTCGGCTCAGAGACTTCCTGTGCGGGCCGGTGCGTGGTGAGTCATTAAAGCTGTCAAAATGACACAATAATCGAAGTGGTTAAGATAAAGCTGCAGGACTGGACCAAGCAAAGGTTCTGAAACTTCATCGACACATTTTCAGGCAGGAATGTGACAAATGTGCAGCGACGGACACTCCCAACCAGAAGTTCAATCCCTCTCCTGTAACACTTTGACTTTTAAGTTGAAGTTTTTTGTTGTTTTGTTATATTTTGTATAATGTTTATCAGTAGAAATACACATTACAGCACAGTATTTACTTACTACAGGTACTTACCCAAAGATACCTGATACCTAGAGGAACCAGGTTGTATTGTTGGGGGCTATGTACTGGGCAGTAGTGGAATGTAACTAAGTACAAGTACATTACTGTACTTAAGTACATTTTTCACTTATCTGTACTTTACTTAAGTAGAGTTAAATGTGGGAATTTTCGACTTTTACTCCACTACATTTTACATTAAGTATCTGTACTTTCTACTACACTACATTTCTATAATGCGTTGCATTACAAGTTAAGACTCCAGTATACTCGGGCGTATTTAAGTCCGCGGAGGTCCACGCGTACCGGATTAGAGTCGACGTGGACGCCCACAGAGCATGTCCGTGCAAAGCTCAATTTTTATGACCGCGTACTCAGTGTCGTACAATAAACTGCCTGGTGACAGACTGCTTTGTATGCGACACCGATGTATTAAACTCCCCTTCTTCATCCCTGATCTGGTTTAATGGCCTTTTCTTTTGTTTTTTTGCCAAGAGGCAAGCGATCTCTTCCTCCTCCTTTGTTGATGCCATGACTGAAATTGTGAGAAATGAAGGAATTTGTCACGAGCAAATTAAAATCAGCGCGGCTGCTGGAGGGTCTAGAGATTTCCTGGTGGGCTGGTCTGATGTGTGGGCTGCAGGGCCAGTGCTCCCTGTTTTTTTTTTTTTTTTAAGAACTTTTCATTAACAACATATAAACACAGAACACTGCTGCGGCTTGTTGCCAGCTCTCGTTTTTTTTGCGACCTGTCAATCAATCCAGTAGGCATGTCAGCAAATGACCAATCCATCCATCCATCCATCCATCCATCCATTATCTTTACCCGCTTATTCCATTTTGGGTCACGGGGGTCGCTGGTGCCCATGTCCAGCAATCACTGTGCGAGGGGCGGGGTACACCCTGGACGGGTCGCAAGTCCATCACAGGGCCACATAGAGACAAACAACCATTCACTTTCTCACTCACACCTAGGGACAATTTAGAGTTACCAAGCAGCCTAGCATGCATGTTTTTTGGTCTGTGGGAGGAAACCGGAGTACCCGGAGAAAACCCACGCATGCACGGAGAGAACATGCAAACTCCACCCAGAAAGGCCCCGGACCGGGGTTTGAACCAGGGACCTGCTCGCTGAGAGGCAGCAGCTCTACCAGTTGCGTCACCGTGCTGCCCAAATGACCAATTGGCAAACTCAATTTGTCCCGAAGGTAAACGGCCCTTGCCTGTGGAGCTGGGCTGCAGCCAGTCAGGGTATACGCTCGAGTATGAAGTCTCAACCCTCTGCGGACAGTGTGCACATTTTTCGCACGGACTGAGATCCACCAGAGCCTGTGCGAGCCTTTACATTCATGTTACGTTTTTTTTTTTAAATTTGTTCTTTAGTTTGAAAGTAATCAAAGGTGAGAGGGGAGTTGGTCCATTGAATCACTGCAAAGTGGGCAGGTAACATTAGACCCACCTTGAAGAAGAGCTGGACCATTGCTGTATATTCTAGTATATACGCCAATGAGCTGGGTGCACCTGCAGCACCGCTAACACACACAAAAATAATTCCACCGCAGAGAGTCAGCCAGAAGATATGTGCCACCCATGGCCTTATTGAAAGTCTGCTCAGTACAGCAGGACAGATTCTCTCTCCCAAAAGAACCAGACTGGACTCAAAAATCTTTGAAAACCAACTTCTTCTGAACTTGAACAAGAAATTCTTGCTACAATATTAAAATATGTCAGTTCATGGGATGTTAGGAGACAAGAGATGTCTCCAAATGGCTCGACACTCGGGTCCAAGTTTTGAAAATGGTGTCAGGAAGTTAAAATATTGTTCACTATTGACCCAGTACAAGGTTGAATAGACAGTATTTTAACTAGAGTTGATGACAAACTGGAGTTGAAATGATCAGAGCCTGTTCCTTTGTTAGGTCTAATGTTCCTTTTTTCAGGCAGACAACTTTTACTTAAATGTTTTACTGCAGTTAAAATGACACATTGGTTTTGCTTTGTGTTAAATAAAAACTTTCAAAGGTATAACCATACCTCTTTCTTATTTTGATTAATGGCATTTAACTTTGCATGTCATCCCTGAAATTCTGACACACAAAATCACAAGTTAATTCAATTCAATTCAGTTTATTTATATAGCGCCAAATCACAACAAAGTTGTCTCAGGGCACTTTACAGAAACATTCACATAAAAAGGCCAATTAGTAAAGTTCTCTATCTAAGGAAGCAGCAGACTCATTTAATCTTCACTTTGTCACAATCTACTATCCTGAGCAAGCACAGTGGCAACAGTGGAAAGAAAAAACTCCCTTTGAACAGGAAGAAACCTCCAGCAGAACCAGGCTCAGGACAAGCGGCCATCTGCTTTGACCGGCTGGTTGAGAGGACAGGAAGGAGAGACAGACGAACACAGAATGGTAGGTCCAGGTATAGGTCCAGGTGTATCTGAAAGACAAAAAAAACACGTTAAGGAAAGAAAAAATAATTACAAATACAAAACAGGTTGAGCAGAGTAAGTAAAGACAGTAGCAGAGTGAAAATTGTGGTCAGTTTGTCCTCCAGCAGTCTAAGACTATAGCAGAATAACTAAGGGGCATCTCAGGAAACCCAAGCCGACCCTAACTGATCAGTTCAGTTCTGCAGAAAAGTTTTTTCCAACTGCGGCAGGTAGCTAAGCTCAAGCCAGTGTTATCCAGACCCAACCTTGAAACATTAGTCCATGCCTTCATCACAACCCGCCTGGACTATTGTAACTCACTTTATGCTGGGGTCAGTCAGGCGTCCATTTCACGTCTCCAGCTCGTCCAAAATGCAGCTGCTCGGCTTTTAACTGGTACATGTAGGTCTGAGCACATCACACCTGTTCTGTCCTCCCTTCACTGGCTTCCTGTGCGATCCAGAATCGACTTCAAGATTCTCCTCCTGACATATAAGTGCCTAAATGGCCTCGCACCCCTCTACCTCTCCGAGCTCCTGGAACCATATGTTCCGTCTCGGGCCCTGAGATCATCGGACCAGCTTCTTTTGGTCGTTCCAAAATCACGCCTGAAGCTCCGAGGGGATCGAGCTTTTTCAGTCAGAGGTCCCAACCTGTGGAACAACCTGCCCCTCAACATCAGGCAGGCCTCCTCCCTCCTGATGTTCAAATCCCTCCTTAAAACGCACCTGTTTGCTCTGGCGTTTAATACTGTGTGAGTTAGTTTATTTTGTTCTGTGTACCTCATTTTAAATTCTGTTGTTTTATGATTGACGTTTATTTTTACTGCTTGTTTTTCCTTAGTGTGATCATTAGTGTGTGTTATTGCTCCAGTAATTTTAATTCTGTATGATGTTTTTGTTTTGCTGCCTATGTTTTGCTACATTTCTGTTAAGCACTTTGATAACAGTTTATCTGTTTTAAATTGTGCTCTACAAATAAAGATGACTTGACTTGACTTGACTAACTATAGGATTTAGCAAAAAGGAAAGTCTTAAGTCTAGTTTTAAAACTGGACAATGTGTCAGCCTCACGGACAGAAACTGGAAGTTGGTTCCACAAGAGAGGAGCCTGATAACTGAAAGCTCTTCCTCCCATTCTGTTTTAGGAAACTCTAGGAACCACAAGTAAACCTGCAGTCTGAGAGCAAAGTGCTCTGTTAGGAAAATATGGAACAATAAGATCTGTAATATAAGATGGAGCTAGGTTGTTGAGAGCTTTGTAGGTTAGAAGTAAGATTTTGAAATCAATTCTGGATTTGACAGGGAGACAATGGAGAGAAACTAAAACTGGAGAGAGATGAACTCTCCCACTAACTCCAGTTAAGACTCTGGCAGCAACATTTTGCATCAACTGAAGACGTTTTAAAGAAGTATTTGGACACCCAGATGGTAAAGCATTTCAGTATTTGAATGAAGAATATATGGTTTACTGTTCTATACAATGTCTGTGTGTTAACCACAGTGCTTAGCAGACACAGAAGAGACTTGTTCAACAAAAGACCAGAAACAAAAGAAGAAAGCATCAAGCAAACATAGATCAAAGAGAAGCCAATCAAATGACGGAAATGAAAACTGTCATATCAGAAGCTGGAACGACCACATAGCGATGGATGCTGGTTGGCTCTCATCGGTCACTTAAACAAAATCTGTTGAAATCTCAATCCTAAACACATCAAATCTGGGTTTCAATCAAACTAACATACATTTAATAAACAAACAAGCAGTTTGTTGATGTCCCCCATCTCTGAGGGATTTTTATAGTGAATGTTTGTAGTTTTCCAGACGAGTGTTTTGGTGTACTGAATTGAACAGGGAATGTAAGCAAACCTAAAAGTTTTTGGTGCAAAGATACAAATACATCTCAAAAATTTAGAATATTGTGAAAAAGTTAATTTTTTTTGGTCAGTCACTTGATAACGTAAAACACACATTACATAGATTCAATACACATAAAGGAAAATATTTCAAGCCTTTATTTCTTGTCATTTTCATGATTATGTCGTACAGATAATGAAAAAACTAAATTCAACGTCTCAGAAAATGAGAATATTGTGAAGAGGTTCAATATTATAAACTCCCGGTGTCTCGCCCTGATCAGCTGATTAACTCCTTGATATGAGCTACAAATGTCTCATTCCTCAAGTCAAGAAGCATCTTACCTGCTGAGGAGCCAAAGAACTGGACTGTTGCACAGTGGTTCAATGTCCTCTTTTCAGATTAAAGTAATTTTGCATATCATTTGGAAATCAAGGTCCCAGAGTCTGGATGAAGAGGGGAGAGGTCCAGAATTCACGTTACTTGAAGTCCAGAGTGGTTTCCACAGTCAGTGATGTTTTGGGGCCATGTCATCTGATGGTGCTGGTCCACTGGGTTTTCTGACATCCACAGTCCAGGTAAGACACGTCTGACGTTGTCTCTGGCTCAGGAGTGGCTTGACTTGAGGATTGCCCATGACTTGTCTGCATAGTGTGCATGAGTTTCCAATATGGCACTTTATCACAAGATTTTAATTAACGGAGACACTGAGTTTTGTTTTTTCATCATCTGGAAGCCATAATCATCTAAATCACAAGAAATAAAGGCTTGAAATATTTCACTCCGTGTGCAATGAATCTATGTAATATATGAGTTTCACTTTCTGACGTGACTGACAAAAAATTAAATGTTTAACAATATTCAAATTTTTTAAAGATGTACCTGTATTCAGAAGGGAAAGAGTTACACAGGAGAAGGGAGGAGTTTTTTTTTTTTTTTCTTCTGCTAGTCCGAGGTAGCTCGGAGTGGATCTAGCGGATCCTAGCAAGTGGAGAGACCAATTATATCCACCACCAGGTGCAGTGGTGGAGCCAGAGGGTGGCCAATGGTGGCCTTTGCCAATATAGATTAATCTTCGGCCACCCCAGTCATTTGAGGAAACTACATTTAAGAAATGTAAAAACTAGAAAATGTCCTCAGTTTCCTCAATTGATTGGGGTAGTCAGTTTCCACATGGACCTAAATACATTTTTATTGACAGCCAGTGGTAGGCAACGCTAAGCAAAAAGTTAGGTTTGCTAACCCATGTTCCACTAACTAAAAATTTAACTTGGCTAACGCTAAACTGATAATCAGGGGAAAAAATAAGCAGAAGCTTATTAGCTAACTGCTAACCATTGAGGACTGTCACTCAGTCTGCATCACACGTCTTCGTCCCCTTCCAGTTGAAGCTGTGTCGACCAATCATGTTTTGTCACATGTACGTAGTCAGCCAATAGCGTGCCTCTGAAGGACTCTTTGAGACGTGCCCACAACAGACAGGAAGAAGCTTGTGAAATAGGTTAGCAGACTTAAATTTGGCAAAACCTAATGTAGCGGCATGTCCTGAGACATGCTCAATGATCCAGGTAGATGAGTCTAACAAGGTTGAATCAGGGCCTCTGGATGGATTCTTCTTTGTTGAAACTTTTCATCTTTCATCCAAAAAGACGTCAGACTGAAGAAGTCTTTTGGATAAAAGACAAAACGTTTCAACAAAGCGTCCATCCAGAGGACCTGACTCAACTTTTTTAGACTAATTTAGCCGAAGTTAATTCCACTAACGGCTTCCAAAGTTAGCAAAGATGCTAATCCGCTAAAGAAAAAATTTATTCCACTATTAGCTGATAGCAAAACTGTGCCCACCACTGGCGAAAGCCATCTTGAATTTTGATGTGGCAACCCAATTTTTGATAGCGACCTTTCTTACACCTGCAGTAGATGCAGCCACACACTGAAACGGAAGTTGGTAATGCAACTATTTTTCTATTTACTTGTAGCTAGGGACAGAAATGTGCCAATATTTATTAGTCAAAACCTCAAGATACATCTCAGCTGCTTAGTTTTAAAGGCTACCTTCCCCCGAACCACCACCCCTCGCCCATTTGGCAGTAATAAGTCTTTTCAAACAGTAAATATTGTATTCATGTGAAACATGGAACTAACTTTTATATTTTCTCTTTTTTATGATGTCGGTGTCATCACCTTGGCCTCTATAAAGCTCTGAATGTGCACAATTTGTTGTCAGCTTGAACTGAATGAATCTTTTGTAAAAGAAACATCATAATATCTTGAATTGCTGCCTTAAAACATCATCAACACAGAATTACTGCCTCTAAAAAGAAGGAAAACAAACTCCACCATGACCTTTAGCTTCAAATGGGTAAACGCTAAATGCACAAATATTAGAACGGTGTTTGTCCATGACTGCCATGTTTGTTTGTTTGTTAGCAAAATATCTTTTGAACCACTGAACAGAACTCAATAAAACTTCCAGGATTTACTCATTGAATGTACTGATTAACATTTGAATTACTCTGATCCAAGATGGCTACCACAGCTACTGGTTTAAAAAACATAAAAACAACTACAACCCATTCAGTTTAGCAGATTTTGATTCAGTGTGATACAAGCTGAGTCGTCCCCAACATATTTTATGTACCGTATTTACGCACTTAAAATCCTTTAATGTTCTCAAAAATCAACAGTGAGCCTTATAACCAGGTGCGCCTTGTTTTACTTACTGACCTCAAACTGATTTTATGTGGTACAACTGAACAATGTTGAGAGTTATTGTGAACAAGTTGAATAAAGTTTGACTTATTTGACTGTTTTGTTTCACTTAATGCGTCTTATGATCCGTATGTTATATATGACTCACAAGATCTTTAGCAAAAATGTTGTCCATTACTATCTGGAATCAACCTTGTATGACTGTTAGCAAAATATCCCATATGAACTATAGGACAGATATTAAATAATTTTTGTACGTAGGTTTTTAACTGATTTCCTTTAGTGTTTAATTTAATTCAAGATGGCCCCCACAGTTAACTGGTTTAAGAAAACACAAAAACACTTCTAACTCAGATAATGAGCTAAAGCTAGCTGTGGTAATAGTTGAGCATCGTCCCCATCAGATTTTTTTAAGCTCAAGACTTTGAACATCTTCACCGAAAATCTTAGCATTAACTGTTGTGACCTGTTTGTCTGTTAGCAAAATATCTCACGCACCATTGAAATGATTTCTATGAAACCCTCAGAGAGGAAATATTGGATGAATATTTACAACTGGTTAATGTTTGGAGTTAGTCCAATTTAATATGGCTGCCACAGCTAATCGCCATTAGCCAACACAAAATGGCTGTATTTAAGTAATTTTTACAGATATTGCACAAAAATTTCAGCTTAATGTATTTAATTTTATTATTATTATTTATTTTTTATTAGAGGTTGGGTTTTTTTCAGGCAGGAAAAAAAAAGTCTGATAGAATTTTTTTCGCCTCCAACTCCTACATGTGTCCAGTTAACCACTGTTTTTGTCTGTCCAAACAGGTCTCACTTGTAAATGAGTCTTCCAGGCTCAATGTGACTTATCTGTTTAAATAAAGGTTGAATGGATGAATGATAACACATACTCCAAGAATTATGTGAGACAATGATATTGTGTGTAAAAGTACTTTCAGTATTTGATCAGAATATCTAACGTTGTCATTTCTCAACATAAGCTTATCTAAAACTCTGGCGTGACAGGACGTGGGGAATATGTGTTCCTTCAGTAAAGACTCAGATCTTCATTTTTTAGGCTTTAATGGAACCCGCCCCAAAGTCCCCCTTTAAGCAAGACGAGGATCCAAAACTGGATGAATACACCAAACCAAGGAGGACTGGCAGACGAAGCAGTGGAGGCTGGTGACAAACTAAACCGTGCAGTGAAAGGGAAAATGAACCGCAGATGGTCACGATGAACTAACAGATATCTGGAGAGGAAGCAGGCAAAGTGCAAAGAAATCACAACCAAACTCAAAAGATAAAACCAAAACCAAGAAACAAAATTAACTCAATGACAAAAACAATCAGTTTTATTCTTATGAACATAAATTGGTCTCAGAAGTAGTCACACCAGTATACTATGATATATAGTATACCATCCATCCATCCATCCATCCATCCATCCATCCATCCATCCATCCA
>NC_056498.1:7045641-7067317 GCF_014905685.2 Nematolebias whitei
CATCCATCCATCCATCCATCCATCCATCCATCCATCCATCCATCCATTATCTTCTGCTTATTCTGAAGTCAGGTCTCGGGGGCAGCCCCTTGAGCAGGGAGGTCCAGACATCTCTTTCTACAGCCACCTCTTCCAGCTCTTCTGGCAGGACTTCATGGCGTTCCCAGGCCAACCGAGAGACATAGTCTATCCAACGTGTCTTGGGTCTTCCCCAGTGTCTCCTCCCAGTTGGACATGCCCGAAGCACCTCCCTAGGGAGGCGTCCAGGGAGCTTCCTTACCAGATGCCTGAACCACCTCAACTGTCTCCTCTCGATGTGCAGGAACAGTAGTTCTACTCCAAGTCTCTCCTGGATAACTGAACTTCTCACCCTATCTCTGAGGGAGAGTCCAGCTACCCTGCAGAGGAAACTCATTTCAACCTCCTGTATCTATGATCTCATTCTTTTGTTCACTACCCAGAGCTCATGGCCATAGGTGAGGGTAGGAACGTAAACTGACTGGTAAACAGAGAACTTTGCTTTACAGCTCAACTCTCTCTCTTCACTACAGCGGACTGGGACAGAATCCACAATACTGCAGATGCTGCACCAATCCACCTGTCAATCTCACGCTCCATTCTTCCCTCACTCATGAACAAAACCCTGAGATACTTGAACTCCTCCACTTGAGGCAGAACCTCACCCTTGACCTGAGGGTGCAAAATGCACAAGTAGGAATATTCTGTGCATACAAATCGTCAAATACACGTGCACATATTACCAGCTGCAAACAGATGAGTTAGCATGAGTGCTCAGATCAGCTGCCGGTGACTTTGAGACTTTTTTGTACCACTTCAGATTCACAAAGGTAATGCTGTGTTCAAGGCAGGTGAAAAGCTGGGACAGCTGAGATGTTTGGGAAAAGACACATTTTTAACTTGACACTCATAACCTCTATTTTAAAACACATGAACTTACACTGACATTACTGGATTACAAAACTCAACTTTTGTAAACTGTACAATTAAATTAAAGAACCTAAGGTGAGTGGATCATCCGTCATGTGGAAAATTTATCTTGTGGTATGCTTGTGGATCTAATTGTACACATACAAATCTTGTACACTTGTATGACTACTTTTGAGACTATTTTATAGTTGTGGTCATTGTTCTTTTGGACACAGTTTGATTTGACCCATATGGACTCACATTTGTTTCCAGAACCCTTTGGTTTCAGAGGAGTTCATGGTCCACTCAATGACTGCTTGGAGCCCAAACCATCAGTCCTCCACCACCTTGCTGACAGTTAAGGCTCCCACAGACTTGGGCATACTGTGAGCTGTGCGGAGACTGCACACTCTGTCCGCCAACGGTTGAGACTTCATACTTGAGAGTACACCCTGATGGGCAGCAGCCGAGCTTTGCAGGCAAGGGGCGTTTATCTTCAGGACAAATTGAGGTTGCCAATTGGTCATTTGCTGACACGCCTACTGGATTAATTGACAGGTCACAAAAAAGAAAGAAAAAAACGAGAGCTGCAGCGGTGTTCTGTGTTTATATGTTGTTTATAAAATGTTCTAAAAATAAAAATAACAAAAACAAGAAGTGCTGGCCCTGCAGCCCACACATCAGACCAGCACACCAGGAAATCTCCAGACCCTCCCGCAGCCACGCTGGGCCTGATTTTAATTCTCTCGTGACAAATTCCTTCATTTCTTACAATTTCAGTCATAGTGTCAACAGACAAAGAGGAAGAGATCGCTTGCCTCTTGAGAAAAACAAAAAACAAAGGAAAAGGCCATTAAACCAGATCAGGGATGAAGAAGGGGGATTTCATACATTGGTGTTACATACAAAACAGTCCGTCGCCGGGCAGTTTAATGTACGACAGAGAGTACGCGTACGTGGTCGTAAAAATTGATCTTTGCGCGGACATGCCCTGCGGGCGTCCACTTCGAGTCTAATCCAGTACATGCGGACTGAAGTACGCTCGAGTATGTGGGAGCCTTTACTGAGGAAATCGTGCTGATATACTGTTTGGTTTTCTCCAAACATGGTGTAGTGCATTATGGGTAAACTACTCTACTTTGGTCTCACGTGTCCAAAAGGCTTGGTTCCTGCAAATGAAACTTCACAAACCTAAGTTGTGCTGCCATGTTGGTTTTAGAGAGGTTTCCTCCTGTAACCCTCAAAATGAGCTGTGACCTTTGACCTTCTAACTGAAGTCTATAGAGTCTGAAGTGGAGCTCATTTCTCTGAGCATGGCATGGTCTGACCTATGGGGTGAATTTACTAGGATGTCCACTCCTGGAAGAATGTCTGTCTTAACTCATAGATACTCTTTCTCTCTAAGGTAGACTATATGTTTTGGAACTGACTTTGAACCCTCTCTAAGGTCATTGCTGATGTTTTTCCATCTTGGCATTGTGTTAACACACACCTGTTAACTGCCAAGAAAGATTTTACTGGGAAGTCAATGTTCCTTCTTCATTTAGTGAAATTTCCTCTGGTTTAATGTTTCAGGGATCGGTCTGGGCATCGTGGTCAGAGAGTATGCGTCCCTCTCCCATCTTGACAAACAGTACTTTGGCTTCCCAGGAGAGATCCTGATGCGGATGTTGAAACTCATCATCCTTCCACTCATCATTTCCAGCATGATCACAGGTGAGCTGCACAATGACGGCCTGTAGAAAAAATGAAGAAATGCAAGTCTCCACATAATGAATAAAAGTCTCAGAGCTTCAAAGGAGCTAGTACAGCAACAGGTAAAAAAAAAAAAAAACAGTCTGCAAACTAGAATAATACACACTGTAATACAGCCTGATAAAAGTGGGTGCATATACAATGTACATACAAGGCACAACACTTACTGGTGCATACCTGGTATTTACTGGTTACTGGTTACTTACAGGATACTTAATGGGTATTTACCAAAAGATACCTGCTAATTGGGTACTTACTGGTTATGTATATTGTACATACACAGTACTTACCAGGTATATAGCCCATAAGTACCTTGTATATACCAGGTACAGACACTGTAGGTACAGGGTACGTACCAGAATGTCAGGTTAAATTCTTGATAAACATCAGAAAGACAAAGCATGATGGCACTTACTTGGTACGTACCTGGTTTTTACCTGGTGAGATTTTACTGGGGAGTCCGTGGCTCAATGGTTAGAACAGTCATCCTCCAAAGAGAGAGTCACAAGTTCAATTCCACCAGTATGCAGTAACATGTGTGAAGTATAACTGGGCAAGACACATAACCCCTCATTGCCTTCAATGAGCCCAATGTACAAATGTGATCTAAAAGCACTGATTAGACTAGAAATGTCCAATCCTGGTCCTCAAGGGCCACCGTCTTTCATGTTTTCCGTGTTTCCCTGCTCCAGTACACCTGATTCAATGATTAAATTCCCTTTTCACGTTCTAGAAAAGCCTGTTAATCACCCAAATATTAATCTGTGCTGGATTAGACTCCATAGAATGTTTTATTCAGATTAGCTTTGTAGCGACATAGTAGAGTGCTGAATGTGTGTGGGGATGGGTAAATGAGGGTACAAATTGGGTTGTAAAGTGAACCAAGAAGTTTGAGTAGTGAGGGGTATATTCTTGGTACTTACTAGGTACCAGTTATTTATAGGGTACTTACAAGATACATACCTAGTACTTACCAGGTTCTAACTGAGTATATACCAGGTACATAAGACGTAAGTACCCTGTAAATACTATGTATTTACTGGAAAGTACCAGGTGCTTACCTGGTACAAACCAGATTGGTGCCAGTTACATACACCTTGCTGCATTATGCTGACCTAGAATGTTACATTATTATTTTTTAACATCGCAAAACACATGACAGTTTAAAATCTTTAAAAAGTTATGCTTTTACATCATCCAGACTTTAACAAATAGTTGTGATGCTGTGAGAATGAAAATGGACTGTACTTCCTTTCTACTTTATCAATATACTCAAAGTGTTTTACACTAGGGTGCCTGTGGCTGAATGGTTAGAGCAGTCGTCTTCCAATGCAAGAGTTGGGGGTTTGACTCCTCCAGCCGTCACATGCCAAAGTGTCCCTGGACAAGACAGTGAACCCCTCATTGTCTCTGATGTGTGTCTCATCGGTGTATGCATGTTCTAAACCATTGATTAGTTTCTTTAGAATGATTTGTTCAATTAGCTTTGTAGAGATCTAGTATAGAGCTGTATGAATGGGTAAATGAGAACACATTGTAGTGTAAAGCGCTTTGAGTGTCTAGATAAGATAGAAAGGTGCTATATAAGTACCGATCATTTACCATTTACTACAATCTGTGCCCTCAATTACTCATTCATACAGCACTCTACTAGATCTATACAGAGAATAACCAGTGCTTTATCACATTCATACACTGATGAGACACACATCGAGGCAATGGTTCAGTGTCTTGCCCAGGGACACTTCAGCATGTGACTGCTGGTGGAACCGAAACCCCCAACTCTCACATTGGAGGACAACTGCTCTAACCACTCAGCCACAGCACGCCCAAGAATGAAATTATGAAAAGGTACTGTGTACAGTGTACCGTACTAAAGCCACTGAGGAAGTCTTCTTTATGGACTTATAATGTTTCTGGATTTATAGACATCAACACCCTGTCTTTTCACTGCCAGTTCATGCTGAGATGTAAGGTTCATTTAATTATGACACAAGAACAACAAAACATGATTGATATATTTATTAAACGTCTCAAGATGTTAATCAAGTGTGCACATGTTTATATTTTAAGGCTTAAGAGAAACACTTTGTAGTTTCCCTCCATTTAGTCAAGAGTTAAAGGTGCTTTTCTCTCCTCCTGGGTACATATGCTGCAAACGGACCAAGTTCACTGCTTATTCCAGTCCAGGAGAAAATACAGAACACTGAACGCACCACAGTTAAACTAATGTCAAAGGGACAGTCATACAGTAGCAGTCAAAGCAGTGTGTTTGGAGAATCAGGGAGAAATAAATATTTTTCATGATGTCTGAAATCCCACTCAGGCATCACGGTGGCTCAGTTGGTAGAGCTGCTGTCTCTCAGCGAGGTTACCAGATCAAATCCCAGTTGGGGGCCTTTCTGGGTGGAGTTTGCATGTTCTCTCCGTGCTTGCGTGGGTTTTCTCCAGGTACTCCAGTTTCCTCCCACAGACCAAAAACATGCATGTTAGGCTGATTGATAACTAAATTGTCCCTAGGTGAGAAAGAGAGAGTGAATGGTTGTTTGTCTTGTTTGTCTCTGTGATGGACTGGAGACCTGCCCAGTGTGTCCCCGGCCTCTCACACAGTCACTGCTGGATATGGGCACCAGTGACCCTGCGTCCTGACAATGAAAAAGCAGGTAAAAGATAATGGATGGATGAAGTCATGCTACCGGCTTCCCTAACTTCTTTGACTTAGACTTTTGAGCTCCTCTGCTGTCTGAAGTCCTGTCATTTGATACAAACATCAGGATTCTAGCTTTTTTCCTTCTTATTGACAGGCGTCGCAGCCCTGGACTCTGAAGTGTCAGGAAAGATCGGACTCAGAGCGGTTATTTATTACTTCTCAACAACTATCATTGCAGTTATTCTGGGTGAGTTCATCTTTTTCTATTATCTAAACTCCTTTTTTAAACTTGATTCTTTTTTGTTATTTTATCATTTGGATCTTTGTGGGCTTGTTCATTTGCAGGAATTATTTTGGTGATGACGATCAAGCCAGGTGTTTCACAGGACGCTGAGCACATTGACCGAACTGGAACAACTCCCAACGTTACTACAGTTGACACACTCCTAGACCTTCTCAGGTAATTATTTTGATATGTCCATGTGACTGTACTGTACCAGGTCTAACATTATTTACAACAGCTTACACAAATAACATTGTTCATGCTGCTGCTACTTTTAAAATAGTTCTAATATGATGGCGATACCAGTTTGTATGCATCAAACCCATCACAAAACAGCCTTGGCTTCCTTACAGCACACTTTCAACAGTTTCTAATAAACTTTTCATGGCCTGCTCTGTCCACTAAATTCAAAAGTCAAATCAAGAATTGGCTTTCTATACTGTAATAAATCAACTTTCACTCATTCTGTAAATCACAAAATGGTCAAAATGGCCGTTCTCCCCACCTTAGATCACGGTGACGTCATTTATACGTTTGCTTCAAAAGCATCTCTCAATAAACTGGATATCTTACTAATGTCTGTGTTTGAAGAGTCACTTGCTACACAGATATTACCACTGTCCATGAGTCAAGCTGTAATCTCACTGTTACCTAAGAAAGATAAAGATCCTCTAAACTGCGGCTCATATCGACCTATATCGCTCTTAAATACTGATGTAAATCTACTTGCAAAGGTCCTGGCAAAATGACTAGAGCGGGTGGTCCCCACAGTTGTCCCGCCTAACCAGAAGGGTTTGTTAGCTCTTATCTGAAGGACTAACTCTTTTTGTCACAGTTTCCTTCTGCTACCCAGTTGTGGATTTCCAAAAAATACAGTCTTAAACACGCTTCATTTGCGTGTGTTGATTGAGCTGTTGGTCTTGATGATCAAATTGCTCTGAAAAACACCTGGTCATTGAGCGAGTTTTGATCATTTCTGGTGTTAATTGTGAAACATTTTCATCAAGTGTGTTGGAGCTATCCCTAGAAGAATACAGGTATAACTCAGATGAATAGGAATGCAATAAGCATCAAACAAAGGGTGCGTTTGAGTTGCAAGGAGTCCAGTTGTACTTGTTTCAGGCAGAGTTTGACTTCAGCGGTCCCCAAGGAATGGTGGAACCTGCCATGGACGATGAAGATAAGACAAACAGTGACAAGGACATTAATTGTTTTAGTACAAAATGATGTGTACTCCTGCTTACACAGGAATGTGATCTTTCCTTACTTCTAGTGGGTGTTGACTGAGATGATGGAAGTATCTGCTGTACTGCCGGTGAAGGCAGAATAAGGTTAACTACTAAGACGGGGCTCATCAGCACATACAGATAGAGGTATCTGTATGTGCTGCACAATGGCACAGCTGTGGTGCACTGTGCACAGCTATTAGTATGCAGAGTTCATCGTGCTGCTGAGTCTCCATGCTGGGACTTTAAAAAAATAAATTCAGGTCCAGCATCTAAATGAAACACATCAACTGGTCTGTTTTTTATGACAATGTGGTTAAAAATGATTACTGCAGATCATTGTTGAAGAAATCTGTTCAATGCTGTCTCTACTGGTCCTTTTCAGAAACTAATTTCATGCCAAGGGATCCATGCAGTGTTCAAACGTTCAGTTCAGATATTTTGCTGCGGCTGTACATTTGTAAAAATAAAATAAAATTTAAAAATTAAAAAAACAAGCAAACTGGGATGGACTTGAGACCTGTCCAGTGTGCACCTCGCCTCTCACACAGTGACTGCTGGATATGGTAAATTGAATGGACTACACTTATGTAGTATCTTTCTATCTTATCAAGACACTCAAAGCTCTTTACAACACAATATGTGCCTCATTTACCCATTCATACAGCTCTATACTAGATCTCTACAGATCTAATCTGAATCTGTAGAGACTAATCAGAGCTTTAGATCACATTCATACACCAGTGGGACACACATCGGAGGTAATGAGGGGTTCAGTGTCTTGCCCAAGGACACTTCAACATGTGACTGTTGGTGGAATCGAACCCTCAACTCTCCCTTTGGAGGACAACTGCTGTAACCACTCAACCACAGCTGCCCCTATATGGGCACCACTGCACCAGTGACCCCCATGACCTGAAAAGGAAGAAGAGGGCAAAATGATGATGATGGATGGATGGATGGATAAATAAATACATTTTAAAAAATATTAACAGACATACTTAACGGGAATCTGCTCAACTGACTTCTGTCTTTTTTTTACATCTTTAGATACGTGCACCTTGGTTAGAAATACACTGGAATGGCCAAGCACAGTGAAGTTTATGTTAATGAAGCAAGAATTTGTGCTGCCATTTTGGTAGGAGCTACAGTACATGGCGTTTTTAGTTACTGTCAGCAGACCACGAATATCTTTAGAATAATTTTAAACTCAGCCAAAAAACTCCAAAGTATTGTCATTGATTAAGGGGTGTCAAACTCACTTACACCAGGGGGACAAAATTAAAACCTTTTCAAACTAAGGGCTAGTTTCAAAATCTACAGAACTCAAGTTTCTTTTCTTGATCACAGGTTCCTCAACAAGAGTTTGATTGGTCTCATTTGATGTTCTCTGTTGTGCTTTTCACATCATAATCAAAGATTACCGAAAAAATTCAATAGATAGAAGTATTTTACGTTTCACATATCATCTTGGGGGCCAGATAAGATGTCAGCGAGGGCCACATTTGGCCCCGGGGCCTTGAGTTTGACACATATGCATTAATTGTTACAATAATTGGAACCTGTACGTCAAAAAAGGTAGTATTACTTATATCTCTTTTTGTCCCTCGTCACAAAGAGCAGAGGAGGAATTGGAAATACTCTCTGCCCTTTTGTCAAATGTCTATTTAAGTAAAATAAGGCTTTTTCTGCATGGAATGGCATTATGACCCAGCATACAGCACACACAAGGCATTAACATGTAGCTCCAACATGTAAACAGTACAGAATGATACACGTAGCACCCAGCACAGATGTGGGTAAAATATGGTCCGAGAGCCAAAAGTGGCACTTGGACAATTTATATCCAGCGTTCAAAATTCTTAATTGAAAAAAAACAAAAACTTTTAAATAAGTTGACAAAAACCTGCATTCTATCATTGAAACTTTGAAAAGTCTAAATGAAACATCTTGGACAACTTCATGAAAAAAACTTTGGATTAATATAGACTAAATCTTTTTTCAAGTTGTGTTTCTGAACTAGAACCTTAAATACTCCAAAAGCAAACATGTATTTTTTTACTTTTATTTATTTTATTTTTTGCATATTTAAGCTAACATGTAAATTGTCACTTGCCCTTTGACTGCTTTAAATATCCTGATTGCGACCTCTGTAAAAATATTGTTGCCCACCCCTGACCTAGCAAGAGCCACGCAACTTGCCTTGCATCATCAGTGGGTGGAATTTTCCCAAGATGAAACTATGATTTAAAAACAAATCAGACAAACTGAGATAAAAAAAACTTGTCCATGAAATGTTGTAAAGGTGACAAACTATATCTAAAGTGAGTTTGATCAAATTTTACAGACAAGTCATGGTAGTAACTTTAATAGCTCTGTAAATTTCATTGTCTTACATAAACTTTTTCATTAATATTTTGTGTCATGTACCAAAAAGCAGGACGCTTAAATTATATGTTCATATTCCATCAGCCTAATAGGAAAGAGGTTGTGAGCATGAAGTCTAGTGAGAAGGGTCAGAGTTCAATATCGTCCTTTTTCTGGGACCTCATATGTAGTGTCATTCTGCTGTGTTGTGCCAAATAAAAAAATTAAACGATTAAGCTTAAACCTCCCTGTAAAGTTTATGTTCTTGTCAAGGAATGGTTGTGGAAGACAACGGTAAACTTTACTGACCGTCTGATTGTCTGTCTCCTCTCTTTGCATCAACAGAAACATGTTTCCAGAAAATCTGGTGCAGGCTTGCTTTCAGCAGGTAAGACACTTTGTCCATCTGTCACTCAGATTTCTAGATGTCAGTGAGCCTTTTAACCCTCCTGTTATGTTCGTTTCTGAGGTAAAGCAATAATGTTCGTGGGTCAATTTGACCCGGGGAGTGTTTAATCATGTAATAGTGTCAGAAACCCCAAAAATCCTCCAAAACATTTTTGTATCTGATTATTAACTCCAATACTAACCATGTCAGTTAATATTTGTGCAATTATGTTTTTTTTATTTATCATAAATAAAGGATAAATGACAACAACTAACTCATTTTGACATAAAAAATGTGATTTACATTTTTTATGTTTGCTGAAAAAACCTACACACAAAAAAAACAATAATTATCCTTGAAATTGATTTTTGTAAAAAAAATTTATATTACATTTTAATTTTTTTTTCAAAGGGTGATCTTTATAATTGAACTTGAGACACATATACTGTTCTGGGTCAAATTGACCCGCTCATTAAAATCAAGACAAATGAGTCATGAAGATTTGTATTGAAAGTAAACTTTATTCAGCCACTGTTTTTTGAACCAGAAATGAACAAAACAACAAAATAAGATCTTAGGAACACTAACACAGTGCATGTATGTCTGTGAATCTCCACAGCTCACAAGTAACATCTCATCATGTTGTGATGGAATACACCATGCAATGAATACAATCAGAAATACCACAAAAATGAATATATGTAAATTAACTAGATGCTTTAGTTTTGTCATCTACACAACACATGAAGGACATGTCATCAGACTGTGCTTTGTTCAAATAAATTTTGCACATTTCACACAAGTCATCCTCGTTTTGACCTCATTAGATGGCTTGCAAACCTGGCACCTCTTCCTCTTCTTTTTTCCTCCAGTAGCAACCTAGAAAGACGAATAAAATGGTTAATATATTTTTTGAAGCTCCTAAGACACACATAACATGCACTCGCACAAACACACACTTTTACTTACCTCACACACTGATGTACTGGATGTAGTCCTCTCCTGGATCTCCTTTACTACAGCTGCAGTAGCTGGGGTCCTTGGCATATGCTGTCTTCGTTGTATATGTGGTACCACAAGTGCCTTGCCCAGCTCTTCTAAGAAAATGCACCTCTTGTACAGCTTTGACACATTCCACTCCGGAAAGATTTCCGTCCAAATGACAAATGTGTTGTATGCTGATACATCAATGATGTTGTAAAAGATGACCAGTGGCCAGGGTGCAGTCAACTCGCCTTCCTTCTAGATTTGTCATTTGAAGAATGATTTTTTGTATTACATTAGGCATGAGTAGCTCAAAGACCGACTTGATATCTGTGACTCGAGTTACTGCCATCCTAGTAGGCCCTGGCACTGTCTTTATTATATTTTCTGCACACTGTTTTCCGAGGTGCTTAGTTGGAGATGAAGACCACTGAATTTCACCATTTTTTGACATGAATGTCTTGCTTGGAGAAACATGAATGTCACTTTCATCAATTGGTTCATAATCAGAATCATCAGACTCAGAATTGACCTCAATACTGTCTTCAGCTTCAGACACCTCCTCTTCTATTTCACTGTCATGATCAATGAGAAGTTCCAGCACTTCCTGGGCTGTAAACATTTTTTTCCTGCTGCTCATTTCCTGACCTCTGACAGTGACAATATCACATGTACCTTCAGTGTGTAATGTGTTTAGGACTCCCTTGCAGAGAGTATTTATGCCCTCCCACCCCTCCCCTTCTGCTGAGTGTCCACTCAGTGTGGGTGGAGTTTCCCCACAGGAACAGAAAAGATTCCCGTCAAAAGTTGTATAAACACCTGCTTTCTCACAGTTTCCTTGTGAAGTAAAGAGAATAGTGAGAAAGTGGGTTTGTGTGCACGTGTGCATGTGTGTGGTGTGTGTGTGTGGTGTGTGCGTGCATGTGTGTGTATGTGTGTGTAGTGAAATATGTCTCATAGTTTCAAGGAAACAAATAGAATTGGATATTTTTTTTACCCTTTTCACCCTTCAACTTGACTGCCGGGTCAAATTGACCCGAACAGTATCGATGTAGCCAGTAGACGCAGGGGGTGGTACAAATGTGTAAAGTGAACCATTTTCAATTTATATGTTGAGTGGAACTATTAAGACAAATAGAAAAAGTTTCATGCAGAAAAAATATTTTTAACTATTTAAAAAAAAAAATTTAACTTTAAAACGGGTCAATTTGACCCGCAACATAACAGGAGGGTTAAATGTGCACCAGGTGAGAAAGCAGCAGGTGGCAGTGTGAATGGAGGACCCATTTAATGTACCAACTTTCACTCTAGTATAAAACGAAGCGGAAAGAGCTAGAGCCGGAGAAAGTTTCTGTCAACACTACGACAATTCCACCCCTAACAACCACCATCGCAGCAGTACTGGAGGTACGTGTACAAATGATTGTCCTATTACCTGTTACCTGAGGCCATGAAAGACAGTTCAGCTCAATTCAATTCAGTTTATTTATATAGCGCCAAGTCACAACAGAGGTCATCTCAAAGCACTGAACAGAAACATTCATATACATAAAAAGTGTGACCTCCTCCATGAGGTCTACACTCATCTCCAGGCCAGCGGTCACTCTTTCAGGGATGAAGATGTTCACATCCTGGACAGAGAGGAACGATGGTTTGAGAGAGGAGTAAAGGAGGCCATCTTTGTGAAGAGAACCCGTCCATCATTAAACAGGGGTGGAGGCCTCCGGGTTCATCTGTCCCCCTCTTACAATATTGTTATTGCTAGTATCACTCAGCCCTCTGTGAATAGCAAGTGGACATCAGGGCATTAACGACTGATGATCCTCCTTTATCATGTGAACAGCTGGTTTTGAAAGTCAACAACAAACTGGTTGATCCGGTGCTTAATTTGAACCGGATCCTGTCGATATAAGATCCGGGAACTCTCTTATTTTGACAGGGTGTGTTCCGGTAACTGTTTGCTCAGACCCAGCTTGGATCTGGTAACTCTCAGGCTTACGAATAATTAAGTTATGAACAAATATGACTGCTTTGAATGAATAAAACTTATATTGGATTTGTAAACTTAAAATAATTACATAAACACTAATTTTAAACACAACAGCCACTTACGAGCATACAAACTGCCACTTCAAGTAGCATTTCTGTGTCTACTCTTAAAAAACTATCTCCGCCCCTAAAAGAGTGGTGTGGGGGAGTGCCAAGCTAACCAGGCAGTCATATGCTGGCAGGTGCATGGACGTTTCACATGTGGAGTGGAACAACAACAAGCAGGGACAAAGTTGGGCTTGATTCCAAACCTGACTTACTTGACGGTTCCGTTAAGTAACGGGGGGGGGGGGGGGGGGGGGGGGGGGGGGGGGGGGGGTCTTGATAGAAGCGGAGTGTTCACAAATCTAGGTAGACGTAGATGATTAACAACCCATTAAAATACACCAAAATGCAGGAAATCGTATCTACTTTATTCAAAATTTTCTGTTGGAGATCCCCCAGCCCCCACCCAACACCCCCTACCCCCCGGCCCACTCGCTATTTGTGTTCCAGCATTGATTGGATTACAAATTAAGTCCTAGGTTGATCCACTATGAGAAGGTGCTATTTATAAGACTGAGCTTATTACAGCTCTTCACAATGACAAAGTCTTTTGGATGAAAGACAAAACGTTAGAACAATTTTTTTTTATTTATTGCATCTGTCCAGGGGACCTGACTTAACTTTGTTAGATTTTTCTACCTGGATTATTGAGCATGCATCAGGATAAAAAGTAAGTTAATAACATTATTTATCTGAGGGTTCAGCAGACTGCTTTGAGACAGGTTATCATGAATAACTGCCTCTATGAGTGTGAAGATCTGTTACCAAAATACCTCATAAACCACCGGACATATTCCATTAAACTCTCAGAAAGTAATTACTGGATGGGCATCTACATCTGATTAACCTTTGGAGTCAACCCAATTATATATGGCCACCACAGCTAATCAACATTAGCTGATACAAAAATAGTTATAACAATTCAAGTTATTGAGCTAAAATTAGATTTGCTAGTGGCTGAATGGCATATTCTACAAATAATCTGAGATTGCTCTTTAGAATCAGCTAAAAATGTGCAAACCTAATGAATTATATTTGTTTCTTTTTTTTAGAACATCACTAAGGAATACAAAATCGTTGGCTCATACTCAGATGGGATCAACGTGTTGGGCCTTATTGTGTTCTGTGTAGCTTTTGGCCTTGTCATTGGGAAGATGGGCGAGAAGGGTCGAATCCTACTGGAATTTTTTGATGCCCTGAATGAAGCCACCATGAAGCTGGTCCAGCTAATAATGTAGTACGTACAATTTTTTTATTTTTATGTAACAAACAAAGCAACGAGGTTTAAAGGGGGGAAACTTTCAGCAAGGAGATTCTCTGAATCACTATCCTGTAGTACAGAATGAACAAAAAAGTTATTCTTGTAGTGTTTCAGAGATACTCTCCTTGACTCTCACCACACTTTCTACACCAGAAGCATGTTCCCATGACAATACTACTAGGCAAGTCCACAATTTCACTAAGTCCAAGGCCCCCACCCTGGAAAATTTTTCTTGGGCCATGTAAAGATTATTCTATGTGCTAGAAGATCATGCTGAACTACCAGGAAAACTTGCAGAAAGTTTTAGAGTGGTGGCCAGCAGAAATCACAACTCATTATTGGGGGTGGTGGGTGGTGGTGGGGAACAGGAAACAGGGAGTTTTTTAGAGCAATTTTTGAGTGGGTTGCTTAAGATACAGTAAGAGGTGTGGGATGGAATAGATGTTTGGTTCTTGTCAGTAAGCACCAGGCTCAGCCCAAATTAAGTACATGGGTTTGCCTTCCTGTGGACCCACCACCTGCAGGAGGAGCCATAGAATTTGGGTGTCCAAGGGTGATAGCCAAAAGCGGGAGCCTTGGCACACTGACCCTTTTCTTACCAGAGCTGGCTTTTGGGACACGGAATGTCATCTCTGCGGTGGAGAAGGAGCCTGAGCTTGTGTGTGAGGTTGAGAGGTACCAACTAGATGCATTTAGGCTCGCCTCAACATATAGAATGGGCTCTGGAATCTACCTGGGAGTAGGGTTGGGCATCGAGTCTCAAGAATTGATTGGAACTGGGACTAAAGTTCCGATTCTCCCAGAATCATTCAATCTTTTTTATTTTCGATTCCTACGTTCGATGCCAAGTCTGCTGACAGGAAGAAGAAGCCGCTGAACACCAACAAAGAAGAATCCACAGGAAGTGTGTGTGTATCCATGGGCAGTGAGCGGCCGCGATCGTAAGTGTGATTTAACTTTAATAAAATAAATGACTAGTTGGCTCAGTGCAGCAATTGCAATAATTTTATATTGTGCAAAGGAGGGTGCACGACAAACATCTCATGGTGTAGAAGTAACGTAGTGTCCCGTCTTTGACGTGCTGCGCTGGGCTACTTTCACTGCCTTCTCCTTCGGATCTGACCCTCAGCCTATCATCACACTACAGTCAGAATCAGATAAGTAAACCTATAATCTACGTCTCATACCAACATTAAGGCAGCTAACAAGTTATACTCGACTTAAAGCGACAAGTCCACTCAAATACAAACACCATGCTAACGTTAGCTCATGTATTTTTTCATGGACAAACGACCTGAAATGGCTAATAATGTTAGCCAGACTCCACAATGTGCTCCTTCATTCACCATAGTGTCCAAGGGAAATATGTCAGTGCAACAAATTGAAGAGTGCCACAGAACGTTTACATCATATATTGTGAAAAGGTTTCATTCCTTTTCAGATGTGGAATCGCCAACATTTAGGTTAGTTAGGCAATAACAGCAGCGCTAAGCTAATTATTAGTCCCTCATAAGCTAACGTTACAATAACAGTGACATTACATGTTTGTTTATATGTTTGCAGGGACATTGTGAAAACCATCAACCCAAGTACACACCACCTACCATGGACCACTTGTCAATAAGTTAATCATCTTGTTATAAAGTGGAGAAGAGCTGCTCTGCGCTTTAAACAGAAAATGTATGACGTGTCTGGGAGCAGATCCAGAGAAAGCTGATTGAGCAGGTGAAATGTCATTCACAACTGTCCTTTTCTGCTTTTAAAATCTGAAATCTAAATATTAGTAATGTTCTTTATGGTCAACAGAGGAAGACTGTGGAGATGATGGGGTCACCATGCAGTCTGAGGAAAGGCCTGAGAATGAGGGAGTGGAGGATGAGGAGGAGAGTGTAAGTGTATGATAGCTGAAATTATATAGATTCTCAATCTTAATAATGATCATATCTTTAATGATCCCTTTTTAGTGATAATACTGATGAACCTGTTGTTTGTTTAGGAGCCGCCTCCCTGAAATTTGTCCAGAAAGTCTCCACTGGAGGAGCTTTTTGCTGAGGAAGAGGCACATAATGTAATGTCACAGCTCCATGTCCATGAAGAAACAAGTGGAGAGAGGGCTGCACATGTACCAGAACATTCTACCAGCCGTTCTGTCTGAGGACCTGCTGCTGGTGCTGGAACCAACACAAGACTTATCCTTTGCTGTCAGATCTTGCTTTCTCATATCTATGTGTTCAAGCTTCTTCCACACCCAGCAAACATCCAGAACATTCACACATGCTGCCTGAGAAGCAGATATGATCATGTTCCTCAACAAGAACTGTTTCTGATTTTATACTGTACCTGCTGCTAATCTGTACTGGGTTGTACAAGTTGTTCTTTTTTGTTTGATATTCTGCAGCAGGGTAGTCCATCAGTGGGAGCTTGGTAACATGGCTGCAGCATCACACACTGGACATGTGGAAATGTGTTTCCATGAAGTTTTCAAAAATAAAGCTCTCTTGTGAAAGTGTGTCCCTGTGTAAATAAATTAATAACATTTATATTCAAGTTCATAAGTTTGATCTTTATATACTGGTTGAAAATAGCTCTGTGAGAAATTCAGAGTAAAGTTAATAAAAAGTAAAAAGTTCATAGAATTAAAATTCAAATAGAAGTTCAAATTATTTAATCCAGAAAGAACTCTGACTAGCTAGCTCATTTATAACATGTAAACTTTTTTAATCCCATCTCTAAAAAGAGTCGGAATCGAGAATCGATAGAAACCGAAATCAAGAAACGCTAGGAACCGAAATCGAAACGAGGAATCAGAACCGGAACCGGAACAGTTCAAATTCAAATGATGCCCAACCCTATTGAGAGGGGCTAGACCTTTTCCACTCATAGATGCACATAGTGAGAGGTGCTGTACTGGTGTGGGTCTAATTAAACTACTTAAAGTGCTTGGCACTTGCACACTGGAGTTTTCCCTCAGTAGATGAGAGGAGAGCTTCCCTGTGCCTTCAGGTGGGGGTAAAGGCTCTGAATGTAGTTTGTGCCTACGTGTTGAACAGCAGTTCAGTGTACCCAGCCTTCTTGGAGTTCTTAGTGGGGCTACATGAAAGTGCTCCAGCTGGAAACTCCTTTATTCTGTTTGGGGACTTCAGCGCAAATGTGGGTAGTGACATATGACCCAAGGGCGTGATTTGGCAGAATGGCCTCTTGGCTCTGAATCCAAGTGATGTTCTGTTGTTCAGTTTCTGTACAAGTCACCATCTATCCATCACAAACACCATGTGTAAACATAAGGGTGTCCATAAGTGCACATGGCACCAGTACACCCTAAGCCACAAATCAACGATAGACTTTGTAGTCATGTCATCTGACCAGTGGCCGTATGTTTTAAACACTCGGGTAAAGAGAGGAGCTGAGCTGCCTAATGTTCACCACTGTGGTGAGTTGGATCAGATAGAAGAAGATGCTGGACAAAGAGACCTGTTAGACCCGAACGTGTAGTAAAGGGTTGCTAGGAGAAAAGTCCACCAGAAGAATTTACATCTCACACCTTCAAAAGGCAGGGGACATTGAGACCGCATGGGCCACATTCTGTGCCTCCAACAGTGAGGCAGCTGCCTTGAGCTGTGGCCATATGGTTGTCAGTGCTTCCTGCAGCATCCATTCTCAATCCCAGTGATGGACACCTTGGGTGAAAGAAGGCATTAAGCTAAAGAAAGAGTCCTATTGGGCCTTGTAGACTTCTAAAACTCTGGAAGCAGGTAGGGTAATGTTGACCTCAGCCAGTGATGTCATTGTATGATGGAAAGAATCTCATCAGTACATCTTACATAAGGGAAGCGGAGTTAGGGAAATTGGAGGTTAGTCCATCCATAACCAGGACAGGTTGTGAAGGTAGTTAAAAAGCTTTGTTTTAACAGGGTCAATGGGGTGGAAGAGACAAGATCCTCTCGGAGTTCCTCAAGGATGACACATTTTTGCATGATTCTGTAGATATTGGGGGCAGTGCCACTGGATTGGCAAGGTTTGCAGATTTGTAAAGTTGCCAATTATCTGCAAGACTGAGAAAGTGTTTCTTCATCAAAGAAGTAAAGACCTGTTTTTGACCACAATGTTCTAAAACACTTTAGTTATATATGTTTTAAAAAGTTTTAGTTTGAATACTAAATATTCACAATGATGTCACATTTAATAATTAAAAATTGTATTAATCAAAGACTTTTCTTCTCAGCTGTTTTTCTAATCTTCTGTTCCTCCCCAGCTACATGCCAGTTGGTATCCTGTTCCTAATTGCTGCAAAGATCATCGAGGTAGAAGACTGGGAAATCTTTAGGAAGATGGGGCTTTATATGGTGACTGTGCTGAGTGGGTAAGCTGCTCATTACTCTGTGTTCTCCTACTCCGAACACCAGGATTTATGGATGAGGTTTAGGCCCATTCTCCCTGCAGTGATACAGTAAAAGCTGAGCTCTTGTTGTTCACTGATAAGGACCAAGGACATTTAAAACTGCTCAACCTGCACATGCAGTAATGAAGGCTTTGCTTGTGCCTCTAAATCTCAGTGACACCAATAAAGACCTTACTGTAAATCCTCTCTTGTTAGGGTAAAGGTTGAGTTTGAGGTTCCTAATAGTTTGTGTGACAACATCAGACTCACCCACACTTTCTACAACTGTTCTTAAAAATAATCACTATAAAATACTTTTTGGACATCGCAACATTTTGGGTTTTATTGGTGTATTTTAAAATTGCAACAGTCTTGCATATCAGTTTCTTCCTGGTCTATATTTGTGGAATGAATGAGTAAAAAGTAAAAAGTAGAAATAATAATTTGAGATGTTTCAAGTTGCTTGCATGCACTGGATACAGAGCAGCGGCGCCGGATTCATTTTTGAGGTGGGGGTCTTTCGTCACCCTGCACTCTCTGTTCATACGCACCTTGAATGTCAGGCACACATGTTCGTGGCAAATTGACCCGGTTTTGGTCCCAAGTCCAGATCAGGGGATCCCACCTGAGACAGTCCTTAACCAGGTAATATAAACCCAACAGGTAACCCTCCTGAACCAGTGAACTATAGTTCTGGCTGATGAACGTGCACGCATACAACCTGCAGGTTCTCGTCGCACATGAATGCAGCTCTCTGCACTGCAGGCTCCCTTCTGGATGAAGATGACGGGCGGCTGCTGCAACTTGGCAACCCAGTTACTGACCCGCTACAGCTTGCAGATGTTCCGGTAGGAGACCCCGTTGCTGCCACAGACCAGTTCTGAGCTGCTGCACATGCACATGCTGGCCTTGACCCTCCTCCTGACTGTGGCAGAAGTCCCCGGCTACCGCCCAGCAAGCACTCCATCCCTTCGGCACAGCCCGGCTCCTCCGAGCCGCCACACGGCTCGCTCTCTGCGGACGCTCATTTTGGGCAGCAGCCGCAGTGGTCCATTACATACCTGGCCAGGCAGTCCACCGGGACCTGGAGGCACCAGGACTGGTCGCAGGTCTCCGGACAGCTGAAGGTGAAACGCCGGACCACGACACGCGTGTCGGAGAGCAGCCAGGAGGAGAGCAGGACCGCTATGCACAGGAGGAACCCGGACTGCATGGTGACTGGACGGAAACCCAACAGGACCAAAACGGCTGGACTCTGGGTCTCTGAGAGTCTGCTTTCAAAGTGGACGGGGGTCAGAGGACTGGAACCAGCAGGACTAACCGAACTCTGGGAAACTTTTCTGCTGCTGCGCGGTGGCCCACAGGTGCTATAAATACTGCATTTGGGCCAGATGTGGCACAAATATATAATTCTCATTTCATTTTTAGGTTGATTTGGTCCAGACCCGGACCGGATCAGAGCCAAAACATATTTTGCAGGTGTCAGGCAGGCTCATGATCCAAGCCCGACCCGGAGCTGGCGCATGTGCATAACCCCTCCGGTGACAGTTATATGGATCTGGAGACTTGTAAACAGATTAGGCCCAGATCTGAATGCTGTAGGTTTACCTCTGTCTCTGTCTGTATGTAGACACACACACACACACAGCTTGTCGGCATTGGGCGTATCCTGTGTAAATGTCTGGGACCAGCTGAAAGGGCAGGGCCGTAAAGTGTGTGGGGGGGACAATGGCCCCCTGGGCCCCCTGTTCTGGCGCCACTGATACAGAATTCCAATCAAGATACAAAACCGGATTCCAAAAAAGTTGGGACACTAAACAAATTGTGAATAAAAACTGAAAGCAATGATGTGGAGGTGCCAACATATAATATTTTATTCAGAATACAACACAAATCACAGATCAAAAGTTTAAACTGAGAGAATGTATCATTTTAAGGGAAAAATCTGTTGTTTCCAAATTTCATGGCCTCAACAAATCCCAAAAATGTTGGGACAAGTCCATTTTTACCACTGTGTGGCATACCCCCTTCTGGGGACAGAGGAGACCAGTTTCTCAAGTTTAGAAATAGGAATGCTCTCCCATTCAGGTCTAATACAGGCCTCTAACTGTTCAATCGTCTTGGGCCTTCTTTGTCACACCTTCCTCTTTATGATGCACCAAATGTTCTCTATAGGTGAAAGATCTGGACTGCAGGCTGGACATTTCAGTACCCAGATCCTTCTCCTACGTAGCCATGATGTTGTGATTGCTGCAGAATGTGGTCTGGCATTATCGTGTTGAAAAATGCAGGGTCTTCCCTGAAAGAGATGACGTCTAGATCAACCTTTATTTAGACAGGTAAATCCCATTGAGCCTCGAGGACTCATTTACAAGAGAGACCTGATTTCAACAAAGAAAGATGACAACAATGGACAACAGCAACAACAATAAACAGTTATAAAAAAATCATACTGCAGGTTTTTTTTTTTTTTTTTAACAAATAGGATGGCTAAAAGGAAAAGGTAACAAAAAAAAAACAACAAAAAAAACCAGCTAGATTCCAAGACAAATGTAGAAAACTAAAAACAGGAACATGTCTGCATTGGACCCTGCCAGGTGTCCAACAGATTCTTGAAGCCACTTAGAGAGGTCAAGGTCGAGAGCTTCAAATCTTTTTGTAAGATATTCCAGGAAACAGGAGCGGAATAGGAGAAGGCCCTCCCTAGATGTTGTTCTAGAACCTGAACATAGTTCTCTGCATTAATGGTGCCTTTCCAGACATGCAAGCTGCCCATGCCACAAGCACTCATGCAACCCCATAACATCATTGATGCAGGCTTCTGAACGGAGGCTTCTGAACGGAGCATTGATAACAACTTGGGCTATCCTTGTCCTCTCTGGTCCGGATGACATGGCGTCCCAGTGTTCCATAAAGAACTTCAAATCGTGACTCATCTGACCACAGAACAGTCTTCCATTTTTGCCACACTCCATTTTAAATGACCCCTGGCCCAGTGCAAACGTCTGAGCTTGTGGAGCTTGCTTAGAAATGGCTTCATCTTTGCACTGTAGAGTTTCAGCTGGCAACGGCGAATGGCACGGTGGATTGTGTTCACTGACAATGCTTTCTGGAAGTATTCCTGAGCCCATTCTGTTATTTCCTTGACAGTGGCATTCCTGTTTGAGGTGCAGTGACGTTTAAGGGCCCGGAGATCACGAGCATCCAGTAGAGTTTTACAGCCTTGACCCTTACGCACAGCGATTGTTCCAGATTCTCTGAATCTTTTGATGATGTTATGCACGGTTGATGATGATAACTTAAAAGTCTTTGCTATTTTACGCTGGGTAACACCATTCTGGTATTGCTGCACTATCTTTCTGC
>NC_056498.1:7067717-7107413 GCF_014905685.2 Nematolebias whitei
TTTAGTGTCCCAACTTTTTTGGATATATATATATATATATATATATATATATATACACAGCCCTTGTTCTCTCTGAAACTGAAAATTTCTGAATACTGGTCTTGGTGTTGAGATTTTCGGGGAAGTGTGAAATTGTGTCAAATTGTGCATGTGCACTAAAGATGGCTGCAGTCAAAGGTTTTTATTCACTAACAACAGTTATAATAAAGGACTGTGTTTTTTGTGCTAGTCAGCCATGTTCCAGTATGTAGGAGCTAACCAACCACATCCTGGGTCCAAAGGATCATTTCTGTATTTTACAGTTTGAATGTAACTGTGATCATGCAAACACTGCATGCAAGATGCATGCAGATGAGCCCACATCAGGGTTTCCAGACAAACATAACTACATTTTATTACTCCCTCCTTCTCTGGGTACATGTTTACCAAACACAACACACCCTCGTCTTACGACACACTCACTAAGCACATATGACAGTTTGAGTCAAAATACAATAATTTTAAAACAACAGTACAATTGTTCATGATTTTATATCTGGCAACCCTGCCTGTCATGAAAATTACTGTGGAACGTTTTAATTTTTTTTTGTTTGTTTGCCTCAGTAAACATTGAAAAGGCACCAACATTTCCAGAAATTGTTCTTGTGTAAAAAGGGCCTTAAATTTTTGTACCAACCAAAGTTGACCCTGTCTAGAACTCTTTTTGACAAAGGAGCACAAGCTTTTACCTGTTAGCATCATCACAGCAAGCAGCGCAGTGAGGCAATACATATTTATAAAGCAGCACAATCTGAAGCCTAATGAAGAGCGTTACATTGACAGGGCTCATTTTATTTACAAGTGACATAATGACTGGAGACGAACATTCAGTCTGACTGAAGGAGTACAAAGAACTATTCACAACACTGTTTGATTTACAAGGAAACACATCTGCATCCTTGGAACAAATTGCAGATTAATGAAAGTATCAGACTGAGAAGTGGAATCGGCCATTCCTTATTTATGAAGGACTTGGATTGATATTGTGGCCAATTTTGATCAATACATTCTTAATAATAATAATAATAATAATAATACATTAATAATACAATAATAATATAACTAATAATACACGTAAAGAAACAATGTTAAGATGTTTTCTTATAGCCACTTATTTCAATACGCCATTGAAAATGTAAGGCATGTACAGAAAAATGAGACGGGAATTAAGACAACCCTCACTTGTCTAGTCTGTCGCATTAAATCTAATAAAAGTCAACCGACATTTACATCTCCATGGCTTAGTTCAAGACATGGCTTTAACTCAGATCACAAATTTTACAATGACTGTGTAAAACTGGAGTGTCTAATAAGTGTCTCCTGTCAGTCTGGTGTAGTCTAAAACTCTCTTTATCCTAAATCTTTAGTACAGTTTTGAAGTAAAAAACCATTAAAAGGTGGAGGTTTTACTAGCAAACAAAATATGATTGCATCCAGAATTATTTTTGCTTTGGGGAATAGGTAAAGTAAGAGTTTATAAAAAGCAGTTTTGTTTATAGAATTTTTATTAGTTTCACAATTGTTTCATGTAAATAAATGAGCACTTTTATAGATGCTCTGAAAGAGAACCAAGTTCACTGTGGTCTAGTTTTTTCTGGGTGGGTATTTTTCTAGACTATCCATAGCCTAGTTTATTCATTTATACTAAAACAAGCACTACCATACCATGCCATACCATACCATACCATACCATACCATATCATACCATACCATACTATACCATACTATACCATACCATACCATACCATACCATACTATACAATATCGTATCATACCATGCTATGCCATACCATACTATACCATATCATACCATACCATACTATACCATATCATATCATACCATACCATACCATACCATACCATACCATACCATATCATACCATACCATATCATACCATACCATATCATACCATACCATACTATACCATATCATACCATACCATATCATACCATACCATACCATACCATACCATACCATATCATATCATATCATATCATACCATATCATATCATACCATACCACTTTATTTATAAAGCACTTAAAAACAGCAAAAAGGCCAACCAAAGTGCTGTACAGCAAAAACAAACAAGCAAAGGACACAAGATAAAATGCATAGATCCAAATGGAAAAAGATAATAACTATAAGTCTAACACTGTAGCAGACAGGATTATAATCAACTCACACAGTGTCAAAAGCCAGGGAATAAAAATTTGTTTTTAAATGAGACTTAAAAACAGTGAGAGAGGGAGCCTGCCTGACATACAGTGGTAACTTGTTCCACAGTCTTGGAACTGCAACAGAGAAGGCCCTGTCACCTCAGAGCTTAAAACAAGTGCCTGGAACCAATAAAAGTATCTGGCCGGCTGACCTCAGAGAGCGCTGTGGGACATATGGCTGCAGCAGATCAGTGAGATAGGAATGACATTTAGTTTATATGTGATAAACATAGGGCTGCTGTTGTTGCATCGTATTGTTTTGATTAGCATATATCTTAGATCTTTTAGCTTACCATTTGGCGTTAATTTAGCATATTTTTTAGTTTATATCTTAGATCCTTATTTATTGTTTCTTTTCACACTTTATGTTTTTGCTATTGTTGGATGTAACTGGGACACTGTGTACACAATTTCATTCTGCCTCATGTACCACATGTGGTGAGAACGACAGCAAACCTACTTGAACTTGAACATAAAAACAATTCATTTTATCTATAATGATTGTGTTTCATAATCTTTTTATTTATTTTCACTTTTAAATTTTAGAAATAGTTTCTCTGTTGTATACTAGCATTTATTTCCTGTTTTATATACTTTTACAAACAAGTAGTATTTTGAAGACTTTTATCTCAAACAATATGTCTGCTTTATTGGTTTATTTAACAAGGACAACGTACATTAATCAATATCAGATCAGTGTAAATGTGTCAATGAGCCACAAGGCTTTATACATTCTAAAACCATAACACATAAGATACTTTTTACATAAACTTTAAATAAAAGTTTAGAATCACAGCAACACCAAAATGACATATATTTACTTTCAACTTTTAGTCTCTCCTCTAATATAAAACATCTGGCTTTACACTGGATCTATATGACAGAAAAAGGAAAAAAAAACACTGACAGTTTTAAATGTGCTGTAACATAAACCATAAAGACTGTCAGTTCTTCAGCAGTTTGGGTCAAACTGTTACCATATATATACATGACAGTATCATCTGCATACAATTAGAGCAAACAGGAGGAAGGCCATAGACATTTATAGTGAACAGTAATGGTAGAGGGATAGATATTGCTGATATGTTGTTTTTATTACTCTTCTGCAATAACTTTATGCATTTTCTCAGTTTTCCAAGCTTGTATGGCTCTTTGTTTCACACTCTGCAACACCTGTGATTTTACCCAGTTTGACTATGTCAGTTGTGTTCCTCAGGCTAGCTATTCATGCCATCATCAGCCTGCCCCTCATCTTCTTCATCATTGTGAGGAAAAATCCTTTTACGTTCACGCTTGGAATGGCTCAGGCTCTGGTGACGGCACTTATGATCTCCTCCAGGTCAGAAATGTTTTTTCTTAATCCCAGAATACAAACCTCTTTACTCTAAGATCACTGTGAAGTTTATCAGCTGTGGCTGTGATGATGTGTTTCAGCTCAGCCACCCTGCCTGTCACCTTCAGATGTGCTGAGGAGAACAATGGCATTGACAAGAGGATCACTCGCTTTGTGCTCCCAGTGGGTGCCACCATCAACATGGATGGCACGGCACTCTATGAGGCAGTGGCTGCCATCTTCATTGCTCAGCTCAATGACTATGCTTTGGATGTGGGCCAGATTGTTACCATCAGGTATCACTGGGTTTATAGTACAATACATAAAAATAAACAGAAGAAAGACAGGGCACTGGGGCACCAGGTGTAAAATAACTGTAAATCTTTCAGGCGAGTTTGCTCGCTGTGACAGCACCTGCAGAAGGGAGCAGACAACAAAATAATTCTTAATTGTGATATCTATGACAGCGTGTTCGAAGGTCTGAAAAAGTTATTTCAAAGTTTGATAACTGTCTTGTAGCAAGATTTTGTGCCTGTGACAATGAAAACTAGAGAGTTTCTTGATGTGGCATGAAAACATTTTCTGTTTTCACTCTCCTAATAACCTTGATGTTTGCAAATGACTGTAATTTCTAGTGTGAGAAAGGAGCAAGTGAAAAAGAACCTAGAAAGGTGGAGGTATGCTTTGAAGAAAAGAAGAATGGAAGCCATTAGATGCCAGATGGAAGCCATGTGTGTGAATAAGATAGAGACTGGTGGAACAATGAAGCTGCAAGGTGTAGAGGTCCTGAAGATGGAAACGAGGGGAAGAAGAAAAAGGAGACAGTGTGGAGGGGATGGAGACGAGTGTCAGATTTGTGGTATACAGACAACTGCAAGAGTAACAGAGAAGGTTTTCAAGATTGTACCGAGAAACCTGCTATAATGTTTGGATGTGGCTCTAACAAAAAGATAGAAGGCAAAGATGAAGATGTTAAGATTTTTATTGTGTAAGACAAAAATGGACATGATTAGAAATGTGTAGACCAGGACAGCTCAGGTTGGGCCGGACATGTTCAAAGGAGGATCAGTAGACAAACTGGACAAAGGATGTTGCAAAAAGGATGACCACAGAGAAGATTCATTGATGTAGGACAGAGGAGGGTGCTGGGATAGTCAGATGAAGGCAGCTGATCAACTGTGACAAGAAGCAACCAGAAGAAATGTATCTTTGTTCCCACGTCTGAGAAAAGGTTTAGAGATGTTATTCGTTCCCTGAGACCCCTTCTGCATGGCTTTGTTTTCTCAGTTAAAGTGTTACCTTCTTTAGTGAACACGTTGTTTTCAAAGTTAATGGTGAATAAATGGTGATGAGAGAATGTTTACTTGGCCTTAAAAATAAACTAGCATGTTGTATTTAAAAGGTACAGGGTATTTCTTTTGAAATCTTCTGGAATGATAAGGTCCTGTTGTTAGAAAAACATTTTAACTACTGAAACTCTCAGTTTTGATGGAAACTTGGCCAACAGCCATGAGGGCTGTGGCAGCATGTTGGTTTACTTGAACAATTCATTCTTACTCTGTGTTGTCTGTCTAAAACAGGTCTCTCTTGAAAATGAGTCCTCGTAACTCAACAAGACTAACCTGTATAAATAAATGTGAACTAAAAATAAAAATAATTCTGTAGTTGATCAAATCCACCTAAATGTTGCTTCAAAGGATGAACACAAGACAAGAAACAGTTGCATTCTAAAAGGCGTCACAAGTCTGTCTTGTAAATGAGTTCTCGTGGCTCAGTGAGACTAACCTGTATAAATAAAGGTTGAATGAAAAAAAAGGTTATAATAGTTTGATCTTTTAACTTGGAAATAAAGTAGAATCTTGCCAAATATTTCAAATGTTTTCATGCAGTCACCTGGTTGGACAGCCCCAGTGGAGACCTCTGTAATTCTGTTAATCTGTATGTTTTTGACCTTTTATCTCACAAATTATTTACCAATAGATTAGCTTGGTTTGGTGGGTCAGCAGAAATGCTGCATTCTGTGGTGTTATTCCTTTTTATTGGAGCTGGAGCAACGTTGGGATATTCTATGATGTATGGTAGCTGGAAATTTCAATTGTGTTTTCTTCAGAAAAATATGACTAATTTTCCATCTTTTGCTTTCCTTTCTTTAGTATAACAGCAACAGTTGCCAGTATTGGAGCAGCAGGAGTCCCTAATGCTGGCCTTGTCACCATGGTGATAGTCCTAACAGCTGTTGGATTACCTGCAAGTGATGTGACTCTGATAGTTGCTGTTGATTGGCTGCTGTAAGTTTTGTTTGTCTTTTCTATGTCTAATGAAGCAAGTCGAACATTTACAGAGAAGAACACAGAAGTAGTAGTGTAGAAAATAACTAGTAGCTCTGTGTTTCAGGGATCGGTTCCGTACAATGATCAACGTTCTGGGCGATGCTTACGGAGCCGGGATCGTTCAAAAGTTGTCCAAAAGGGAGCTAGAGAGGATGGATCTGATATCGGATGTGGACGTCGCCAACCCTTTCGCTTTGGAAACTACGCTGGATGACGACGAGTGTGAAAAAAAGTCTTACGTTAATGGAGGCTTCACCGTGGATAAGACGGATGCGATTTCATTCACAGAAACGTCCCAGTTTTAGCTTCTGGAGAAACTGCCATATGGAAGAATTTTACAGCTTACACCAGAATCTTACACCATGATAAGGGAGACAGAACGATCAAAGCCTAAACCTCAGCAATAGCGGCTTTCATTTAGCTTCAATAAAAATAACTGCGCCTCCTTTTGGACATGTATAACAACCACTAGATACAAGTGCTTCCTTATTACATTCAAGTTGTGCCAAAATACTAAGAAAACAACATTTTGTTTTGAATAACATTGTTCTTGCAAAAAGCTGTTTACCAGTGTGAGTGTCAGTGTGTGTGTACGAGGATACACCTTATGGGTGTGTGTGTCTGTGTGTAATTTGCAGAAAATAATATATATGTTAACACTGATGAAAATTCAATGTTGCTTCTTGAGTAGGGTACAATAGTCTTAATGTCCCATCCTGCACTGCTTGTTTTATTAATATTACCGTTATGTCTATATGTAAATTTGAAAAGTGCCAAACTAATGCCAAACATATTTTTTCCACAAAGATGCATGAAGCAATACATGAAAGAAATGGCGGCTGCACACTTTCTTTATATGAGGACTTCTCAAAGACTGATAATGGTTGATGAAAGCTAATGACGGTAATGAACACTGTGAAATTTCAAGACGTTTTTCAGAGCAAATTCACCTGCATTTATTGATGTATGTCAAAACATGATAAATACAAAGTAAACTGTGTTTGTGTTGAAATTGTGTGGGGAAACCTTCGTGTGTACTGCTCTAACAACCCCGTTTAAACTGCCCCAAGGATTTACATGTTTTTAACTGAACTGCTGAGTTTTTCCTGGTTTGACAACTTTGTTTTCACTATGGTTTGAGTTAAAAAGGTGTTCAAACATTTCTAAAGCTGTAGTGGCTTAGAAACAAATCTGGAAACATTGGTTAGCAACGCAAAATACTTTCTATATACAGTACTTACTGGGTACATACCAGGCAAATACCATGTAAATACCAAACACGTATCCTGTAAGCATATAGTTGGCATCTCGTGAGTATCCTGTAAGTAACTCTCAAGTACCCAGCATGTATGTAGGCAGCACGACGGCTCAGTGATTAGCACTGTTGCCTCACAGCAAGAAGGTCCTGGGTTCAATCCCCAGTTGGACCTGGGGTCTTTCTGTGTGGAGTTTGCATGTTCTTCTCGTGTTTGCATAGGTTTTCTCTGGCTACTCCAGTTTCCTCCCATAGTCCAAAAACATGCATGTTAGGCTGCCTTCAGGCCCAGGCCTCCCTTGCAAAAGAGATCTGTGATCTCATTGGGATTTGTCTGGTTAAATAAAGGTTAATAAATATTTCTTAAGAACGGGTTTTGAACATGGTAGAAGTTTCTTAAGTACCAGCTATGTGCCATGTACAAACTAGGATTCAAATCATGGATATATATCCTGTAAGTACCTGTGTACCTGTTAAGATACATCTGCAACTTTCAAGTACTACGTATCTAACGTATAAGTCACAGGTACACACCTCATAGGTACCTGTTGTGCACCCAGTAAATATTTCGTATGTACTAGGTTTTAAACCTGCTAAGCACTACATGAATACCCAATACATACCTTGTAAGTATCAGGTATTTTCTGAGTAAGTATCCTTATGTATCTAATACATACATGGTAGGCACCCCTTAACATCTCAATATGCATCCAGTTAGCTTTATGTAGGTACGTACGCTTAAGTATTTGATGCATACCTGTAAGTACCCAGGAAGTACCAGACACCCTATAAATGCCAAATACGTAACCCGCAAGTGTAGAGATTTGAGGTATGCACCCTGTAAGTACAAGATAGGAATTCACTTTATAACACAGCCCAGTCTTTATAGGTACACTAAGTACCATGTAGGTACCAGGTACACACCCAATGAGTAAGAGGCTGTATAATGTATTGCTAACAAACTTTCTTTAAAGACTCAGCAAGTAACTAGCATGCTTATTCAAAATAAATGGGAAAAACATAAGGTTAAAGAAAAATGTATAACCAAAAATATACTTTAAAAAGAGTAGTTATAAAGAATATTACTATATGAATTGTTGATATTTTGATGACAATTGTTGCTTAAAAGACCATTTCACAGTTTTAAAGCCACAACCTTGTCATGTTAGGTGTGTAGGGGCAGAGACTAACATGAAACAAACAAACAAACAAAAAAAAAGTAAACATATTTCCATTCCCTGCAACAAGATAAAGAGAATACAACTTAAATGAGCCTTTTTGTATTAAAAATGCTGATCTGTAAGCATTAAAGATTCCTTATTACTCTTCTGTTAGTATCTTCTTCATGTTATTCTGCTGTTCTTCTTTGAGCTTTTCCCTCTTCAGGGGTCACCAAAGCAAGTCATCCTCCTCCATCTCACTCTGTCCTCTGCATCCTCTGTCCTCACTCCAACTACCTCCATGTCCTCTCGACCTGCATCCATTTATCTCCTCTGTCTCATTCCTAATCTTCTCCATCCTGTCACTCCTAAAGAGAACCTCAACATCTTAATTTCTGCTACTTCCAGTTCTTTCTCCTGTCTTTTTGTCAATGCCACTGTCTCCAGACCATACAATACAGCTGGTCTCACCACTGTCTTGTAAACTTTTCCTTTGACCTTTGCTGGCACCCTTTTGTCACAAATCACTCCTGAAACTTTTCTCCATCCACTTCATCCTGCCTGGACTCTCTTCTTAGAATAGAATAGAAACAGCCTTTATTGTCCCACGGATGGGAAATTCAAGTGTAACAGCAGCAACAGCAGCAACAGATAAAAAGATAAAAAGATTTCACACAAAAGTTCCTAAATGTTAATAAACATTACAATATATAAGAAATAAGATAAACAATATCAATAATAATGTTCAATATGTGTTGTAACATTGATAAGGACAGACTATTTACAGTACAGTATTATAGGCAGAGCATGTGTTTTAGCAGAGCATGTATTTAATCCTTATTGAGTTTGTTGGGAGCAGTGATGGTTGTAGAGTCTAACAGCTGCTGGGAGGAAGGACCTGCGGTAACGCTCCTTTGTGCATTTAGGATGCAGTAATCTGTCACTGAACGAGCTGTCCAGTTCAGCAACAGCTTCATGCATGGGGTGGGAGACGTTGTCCAGCAATGATGTTATTTTAGCTAGAGTCCTTCTGTCTCCCACCACCTGCACTGGGTCGAGGGGGCGTCCAAGCACAGAGCTGGCCTTCTTGATGAGCTTATCTAGCTTCTTCTTCTCAGCTGATGATAAGCTGCTGCTCCAACACACAACACCATAGAAGATGGCTGATGCTACTACTGAGTCAAAGAATGTCTTCAGGAGCACCCCCTGCACCCCCTTCACCTCTTTACCACATTTCCCATTTCCCTGGACAGTGGACCCCAACTACTTGAAGTTCTGCACCTTTGTGACCTCTGCTCCTTGTAGCCTCACTGTTCCACCAGCCTTCCTCTCATTCGCACACATGTACTCTGTCTTACACTTATTACTGGGAAGCTGAACTGCTCATTGTGAACCCCATCAATGTATGAATGTGATTTAAAGCACTGATTAGTCTCCACAGATTCAGATTAGCTTTGTAGAGACCTAGTAGAGTGCTGTGTGGATGTGCATGAAGGTAAATGAGGACACAGATTGTAGTGTAAAGCACCTTTGAGTATCTTGATAAGATAGAAAGGTGCTATATAAGTACAGTCCATATACCATTTACTAAGACTGACTTTCATTCCACTTCTTTCAAGTGCATACCTCCACCTCTCCAAATTCTCTTCCACCTGTATCCTGTTCTCACCACAGATCACAATGTCATCTGCAAACATCATAATCCATGGGGATTCTTGCCTGACCTCATCTGTTAGTTGGTCCATCACCAGAGCAAACAAGATGGGGCTCAGAGCCGATCCTTGATGCACTCCCACCTCCATCTTGAAGCTATCTGTCACTCCTACAGCACATCTCACCACTGTCCTGCTGTCCTATTACATGTCCTGTACCAGTCTAACATACTTCTCTACGACTTCAGATTTCCTCATGCAATACCACATCTCCTCCCTCGGCACCCTATTGTATGCTTTTTCTAAATCCACAAAGACAATGGAGTTCTTTCTGATCCTCTCTGTACTTCTCCATCAGCATCCTCAAAGCAAAGATAGCATCTGTGGTGCTCTTTCTTGGCGTGAAACCATACTGCTGCTCACAGATAGTCACCTCATCTAAGTCTTGCTTCCACAACTCTCTCCCAAATCTTCATTGTGTGGCTCATCAACTTAATTCCCCTGTAGTTGCTACAACTCTATACATCAACTTTATTTTTAAAAGTGGACTGGACACCAGCACACTTCTTCTCCATTCCTCAGGCATTTTCTCACACTCAAATATGCCACTGAATATTTGAGTCAAAAACCTCACTGCCATCTCTCCAAGACGGTTCCAAACCTCCACTGGTATGTCGTCAGGTCCACCTACTCCTTCCACAGCTGTGAAAAAAATAAAAATAAAATAAAACCCAGACATCAATATATGCAGCTTGATTCGTAATAATGTTCAATAACTATATTTGGCAGTAAGATATATATATATATATATATAAAGGGGTATAAAGTCTGAGCCATCAGCACATATGCAGTGCCAGTCTTCAGATACCCAACTGGTATAACAGCCTTGCCAAAGGAGGAAATAGAAACCACTGACATCAAGACTTGTAAGCTCCTCACTATACATGGAGCATTTCACCCCAAGTCCAGCACCATGAGACTATATACTAAGAGAAAGGAGGTAGAGGACTAGTGAGCATCAGAGACATAAAACATGAAACAACTAAGATCCTGCAGTAAACGCAGTGTAGAAGAGGTGGAACAAGAAGAGCCATCATGGAAAGGTAAGCCCCTGCACAGCATGTACCATGAGCAGATTGAGGAAGTGGATAATATCAACAAATCTTACCACTGGGTGGAGAGTACTGGACTGAAGTCAAGTCAAGACAACTTTATTTATAAAACACATTTAAAACTGGCTGTTTCCAAAGTGCTTGAAGGACAGCACAGAGGCACTAAACATGGTAGAATGAGAACAGACCTTCAGCATAAGTGCTATTGAGGCCAAGGTTTACCATACCAGACAAGACCCAAGATGCAGGCTGTGCAAAGATGTCCCTAAGACAGTCTGACACTTAATAGCAGGATGTAAGATCCAGACAGGTAAAGAAAACATGGAGTGCCATTACCAAGTGGCTTGAACAAAAGAACATCTGTGCCAAGTATTGACTGGAGGTCCTACAATCAAAGTGGGAAACACCACCAAGGGTGGTAGAGAATGGAAGGGCTAAGAACATGTGACTTCCAGATCTAGACTGACAAACAGGTGATGGATAAACAACCAGACATTTTCATGGTCAACAAGCAAGAGAAGAAAGCAGTGATGATATATGTAACAATCTCAAGTGACTGCAACATCATGAAGGAGCATGAGAAGCTGGAGAAATACCAATTCAATTCAGTTTATTTATATAGTACCAAGTCACAACAGAAGTCATCTCAGGGCACTGAACAGAAACATTCATATACATAAAAAGTAAGTTAACAACATTATTTATCTGAGGAGCAGACTGCTTTGAGTTTAACTTTGGTTTAACTTTACTGCAGACTCTTATCCCGAGCAAGCATAAAGGCAACAGTGGAAAGAAAAAACTCCCTCATGAGGAAGAAACTTCCAACAGAACCAAGCTCAGGACAAGCGGTCATCTGCTTCGACCAGCTGGGTTTGAGAGGAACAGGAAGGAGTAACAGATACACAATGGCAGGTTGAGAATCACATGCTAAGTTAGAAATAATTTCACATGTAAAATATTCATTTGTATGCATTTGTAACTATTCATTTTAAGAATAAGAAATTAGGTAAATTTTTCAAGATGCTCGTGGATTTCAGATTGAACAACCCCCCCCCCCCCCCCCACCCCCCCACATAGGAGGAGCTGCAGTGGAATGTTACAAGTACTTGGAGGGTGTGCACCTGAATGGCAACCTCAGCTGGGGCAACAACACCACCAGCCTGATCAAGAAAGCTCATCAGAGACTCTACTTTCTCGGGCAGCTGAGACGAGCTGGTCTAGGAAGCTCAGTCCTCACCTCCTTCTACAGGTGTGCAGTGGAGAGCATCCTGTTCTCCAGCACCAACGTGTGGCATGGAGATTGCACAGCTGCAGAAAGAAAAGCTTTGCAGAGAGTGGTGAAGGCTGCACAGAAGTCTGTTGGAGTCAGTCTCCCCACCATCACAGACATCTACACCTCCAGATGCAGGAAGAGGGCCACCTGCATCATGAAGGACCCCACTCACCCAGCACACACACTTTTTGCCCCGCTCCCCTCAGGAAGGAGGTTGCAGAGCATTAAGTCTAGAACCACTAGACTGAGGAACAGCATCTACCCTCAAGCTGTTAAGACTCATAAATCCCTAACCAGGAAAATCACTGTAAGAAAAAAAAATCACTGTAATGCCACTTTAATTGGTGGCAAAAGACTTATCTGTGGTGCTGATTATCTCATGCTGCTGTATTCATTTATATCCATCTGCTCACCACAGACTCTTGTTTAGGCTGCTGTTGATATGCCGTGTTGTTTTACATTATTAGTGTTTAGCCTATATATTAGATCTTTTAACGTAGTTTGACTTACATTTAGCGTATATCAATGTATATCTTAGATCCGTATATACTTTGTTACACTTTATATTTTTGTTATTTTTGGGTGTAACTGGGACCCTAAGTACATAATTTTGTTCCACCTCATGTACCACGTGATGCAAATTGAACTTGTCCTCCATTAGTCTAAGCCTATGCCAGAATAACAAGCCAACCCTAATTATAGGATTTATCAAAAAGGAAAGTCTTAAGTCTAGTCTTAAAACTGGACAATGTGTCAGCCTCATGGACAGAAGGACCAAGGGCTGAAAGAGGAAATACAGAAGTTGATGAGTCAAGGCATCATTACTTCCAGTGGTCATTGGAGTGCTTGGAGCTGTGACCCCAAAACTAGAAGAGTGACTCCAACAGATCCCAGGAACAAGCTCAGAGTTCTTTGTCCAGAAGAGAGCAGTCCTAGGATCTGCTAAAATACTGAAGAGAACCCTCAAACTCCCAGCGCTCTGGTAGAGGACCCAGGTTTGAAGTGAAACCACTCAAGTGGAACAGTAGGGCAAGCTACACATTTGTGTGTATGATATGTATGTATGTATGATATGTATGTATGATATGTATGTATGTATCTATCTATCTATCTATCTATCTATCTATCTATCTATCTATCTATCTATCTATCTATCTATCTATCTGTCACAAATTGGGGTGGATCGGACAAGCACAGACTCAGAAAAAGGTTTAAAAGTTTATTTTTTAAAAACCAGCGGCGTCTGGCAGGAGGTTCTGGTACCGGACCGCTCTTCTGTCTCTGGAACCAGTCTGAGATGTAGGCCAGGTGGGTCCCGGTACCGGTCCGAATCTCAGGAGCCGGTAACATGTGCAAGGGCGCACAGAGCAGCAGCGCGCAGCGTGAGCACAAACAGGTAGTGAGGCTGGATGGGCGAGCTGTGAAGCTGAGGAGTTTAGGCAGCAGAACTTTATCCAGGGGCAGGCAAGGGTCAAAACCAGAGAGGAATGCAGCCAGGCAGAAGAACCAAAAGGGGAATCCAAAAATCGTGGTCAAGGAGGAAAAGCAGTCGTCAATATGGTCAGATTATAGACGAGGAATCCAGTCCGGGGGCAAAGGCGAGAATGAGAGGTCGTGGGCAAAGCTTTGGTCGAAAACTGTGATAAGAAGAGGGAACGCTGGATATCTATGGAAATAATCTATAATTATCTGGCCCCGACTGAGGAGAAACAGGGAGCTTAAATAGTGAACTGAAACAGGTGTTGCTCATGAATGTAGATTGTGGTAGATGGTGGAGGGGCGTGGCACAGGGTGACAGGAGCTGAATGAATGAGAGGGGAACTCAAAACTAAAGCAGGAAAAAACGTGAATGATCTAAAAACAGGGGCTGTGGTATGAGGAGCAGAGGCTTAAACAGATGGGGGGGAGGCAGCGGGGGCCGCTGAGCGTGACCGACCGACCTGACCGACCTGCCTGCCTACATTTTTTTCTTGATGTAAATCACTTTTTTCAGATGATTACTTCCTCTGGTATCAGATGCTGTGCCACTGGAAGGATTTTTACTGAAACCTTTTTTACATTTGGACATTTGTTATGATGCGTAACCATAACAACAAGGTGGGTTTTTTTTACAACTGGAAGCTGCTGATTAACATCTCAAAAGCCCAAATAAGACCTCAACTACAGCAACAAATCCCAAATGAGATGAAAAGGAGGTGCCGTGGATGCATTACCGTCTACCTGGAGGCTGTGCTTGAGTGCCTGACCACAGCTTAAAACAGTGGGAGGACCGAGATCGTCCCCTGGCACCTGCAATTAAGTCCGCAGTGACGAGGGGCTTGGCAGGCTGCTGCAGGCCATTGCTCGGGGAGGAGTTCTGCCGGCATTCAGGCAGTCCTGCTGCCCAAGAGGACAAGAGGTCTGCAGGGTCTGGGTGGATGGATTGGCATCTGCAGCCAGTTTCTTCGGACCTGCAGTGGGACGGACTGCTACAAGAAATCCTTCCTGCCCAAAACCATCAGCATCTATAACAACTCCAATGAAACAGGATGATGAGCTACAACAACAATTAATTTCCCTTTGGGGTTAATAAAGTATTTTTGAATTTAATTGAATATATTGATATATTTAATGGTGTGTACACATTGTAAAAAAAATCAGTTCAAAGTTTTCAGGTTTTATTATTTATTGATATTTTAACACAGAATGTTCAGATTAGTGTGATGGTACTCTACGATGTGAGCTGTCTAACTTCCAAAATTAAAATTCAAACAAGTTGTTCTGAATCTCACAAACTTTATATTTTCTGTTTTCACATGAACATGTAGATTTCTTTCAAATCTGCCTAAAATTCAGAGTATGCACACTCAAACTTTCAGACTTGTATTTGAGCTCTGATTTTTATTTTCCAAACAATTAAACATCTTTTTAAGTTCATATCTTAGGCCAAGATTGACCACAGATACAAACTGGACTTTCATTTTGCCCATGAGATGTTTTCCTCCACAAAACCCCCTAACATTTTCTTTGTATCAATAGCTCACATTGCCTTCCAAATGATGAGAGCATTCAGAAAGTTCTCCAAAGTTTTCCAAAGCACTCTAGTAACTCCAGAGGCTATTGCTAGAATAACACAGCCAACAACTATTGAGAATAGCACAAATTGAAAAAAAACAAACAAAAAAACAACCTTCTACAATGGCAATGTAAAAAGTTGTGGGGAAGTCAATGAACGGGCTATGTAGTCCATACGCTTGGTGTCATCAAACTTTATTTGCAATATGTTGGAGAAAAATCTGTGGTTTGTTAGTTCCTCCATGACACATGGTTCCTTACGGAATAGCTCTTTTACAAAGACAAAGAGATTAGAAGAGTTTTTATCATCAACCAGCTATTCTCAAAAACAGGTGTGAAACAGGAATTATCAAGATGAAGGCAAAGTTTGTGTTTGTCCAGAAAGACATTGGCAGGTTCAGCATCACATCTATATCTGCTTGGATGATTTCTTATCCGGCTGGTCTCTGTTAATGTATTTTCTTAGCTTGCCTATGTTCAAGTTTAAAATAAAAAAATTGCAGTATTGAGATAAATTAATCTCAAAAGTAGTCACACAACCATACAAGACTTGTATGTGTACAGCTAGTCACAAATACTGTGCCAAGTTAGAAATGTGTCTTTTCCCAGTAAGTCAGTAAATCTGGTGAAGGTCAGATGTCCCAGCTTTTCACCAGCTTTGAACGCAGCACTACCTTTGTGAATCTGGAGCAGTAAGAGTCAAAAGTCGTATTCACAGGCAGTTGATTTGAGAGCTCGTGTTGACTGATCTGTCAGCAGTTTTTTGTTTTTTTGGGGAAGAGCATAATATTCCTACTTGTGCAATTTGAAATGTGTACATTTGTCTGCAGCAAGTGACTTGTGTGCATGTATTTGACAATTTGTATGAACAGTTTCTTATTTGAGCATTTTGAAATATGTATGTTTGAAAAACTATACGTCTGTGAAGCTTGTGGTACACTTGTGTGACCCGTTCTGACACTAACTTATCTTCAAACATTCCCAACACATACATTTGAGCTGTAATAGAATCTAGCCATGTTGCATAAGGTTTGCACATCACATTGTCAGGTTTTGACCAAATAAGTTAAAACTCTATTTCTATATTAATAAGATACAAACTTTGGTAGTTTTTTTAAACTCTGGCATGAAAAGCAGCACATGATATGCAATCCTTAAAGGAATGCTAGGTCTTTATTTACATATGAAGTGACAAATGTCAAATACTTACTGTCAAACTAACTTTTATACTGACTTTAATATCTGGGTGCAGCAAGATATTTTACCTGCCAATAAGCAAACTTTGAGTACAAACATTATTCCTCCTTAACAGAATGGGAGGCAGAGCTTTCAGTTATCAGGCTCCTCTCTTGTGGAACCAACTTCCAGTTTCTGTCCGTGAGGCTGACACATTGTCTAGTTTTAAGACTGGGCTTAAGACTTTCCTTTTTGATAAATCCTATAGTTAGGGTCGGCTTGGGTTTCCTGAGCTGTCCCTATTCTGCTATAGGCTTAGACTGCTGGAGGACAAACTGACCACAATTTTCACTCTGCTACTGTTTTTACTTACTCTGCTCAACCTGTTTTGTATTTGTAATTATTTTTTCTGTCCTTGGCATGTGTTTTTGTATTTCAGATACACCTGCACCTACAACTGGACCTGCCATTCTGTGTTCGTCTGTCTCTCCTTCCTGTCCTCTCAAACCAGCCGGTCAAAGCAGATGGCCACTTTTCCTGAGCCTGATTCTACTGGAGGTTTCCTCCTTTTAAAAGGGAGTTTTTCCTTTCCACTGTTGCCACTGTGCTTGCTCAGGATGGGAGACTGTGACAAAGTGAAGATTCAATGAGTCTGCTGCTTCTTTAGATAGAGAACTTTATTAATTGGCTTTATTATGTATGTGAATGTTCCTGTAAAGTGCCCTGAGACAACTTTGTTGTGATTTGGTGCTATCCATCCATCCATCCATCCATTTTCTTTACCCGCTTATTCCATTTTGGGTCATGGGGGTTGCCGGTGCCCATGTCCAGCAATCACCGTGAGAGGGGTAGGGTACACCCTGGATGGGTCGCAAGTCCATCACAGGGACACATAGAGACAAACGAGACAAACAACCATTCACTCCCTCACTCACACCTAGATACAATTTAGAGTTACCAATCAGTCTAACATGCATGTTTTTGGTCTGTGGGAGGAAACCGGAGTACCCGGAGAAAACCCACGCATGCACGGAGAGAACATGCAAACTCCACCTAGAAAGGCCCCTGGACCGGGGTTTGAACCAAGGACCTTCTTGCTGAGAGGCAGCAGCTCTACCAGTTGTGCCACCGTGCTGCTAATTAGAACCCTCAATTGAATTGAATTTAATTAGATAGTATCCAAACTGCCAGTGCATAGTTTTTTTTTCATTGAATGTTTGTTATACTAGCACTGAGGTTCAGAAACCATTCTCCAACAAATCCCAATGTACCAGATTTAGCCGATATTTAATGTTTCACAGTCACTACTATCAGCTATTTTTTTAATGTACAGCAGTAGCTCACAGAGAGTCGTCTGCCACGGACCCAATTAGCTTTTAATGGCCTACTGGTGATTTACCTGAGGACTTGACAATGTCAGCCTGACTGATTATAACACTAAACCCATATTACTGCCTCTGAGCTGCATTTAGACTGAGATGTACCAGAGTTTCAGCTCAGATAGGTTTATTTAAATAGGAAACACATTCGTTTTTCAGACATTAATACAGAGTGTGTAGCTATTTATCAAACCAGGAAAGTGCGAATCATCTATTCTGCCTTCACATGAAGACCTGCAGAGCCTGAGGACTTCTTCTTGATGAGGTTATCGTCTCCTTCCCTAGAGGAGAGGTCAGAAGGCATCAAAGATGTGTTCACTTCCTGGGCTTCTCTCAAGTTGGCCTCCAAGGGTGAAAGAACAGGAGTGCTGAATAGAGAAAACATGGGGCTTTATATCACATCTACTGTTAAATTAACTAAATCTATCCATCCGTCATCTTCTGGTTGTTCCAAAGTCAGGTCGCCAGGGTAGCAGCTTGAGCAAGGAGGCCCGGACATCTTTTTCCACTACCAACTCTTCCAGCTCTTCTGGGAGGACTCCAAGGTGTTCCCAGGCCAACAGAGAGTCATAGTCTCTCCAGCGTGGCCTGGGTCTTCCCCGGGGTCTCTTCCCAGTCAGACATGCCGTAAACACGTCCCTCTTGGGAGGCGTCTAGGAAGCATCCTCACCAGATGCCTGAATGATCTCAACTGGCTCCTCTCGTTGTGGAGGAGCAGCGGTTCTACTCCGAGTCTCTCCCGGATAACTGAACTTCTCACCCTATCTCTAGGAGAGAATCCAGCTACCCTGTGGTAGAAATTCATTTCAACTACATGTATCCACAATCTCATTCTTTTGGTCACTACCCAGAGTTCGTGACCATGGGTGAGGGTAGGAACATAGACTGACCGGTAAACAGAGAGCTTTGCCTTACAGCTCAGCTCCCTCTTCACCACAACGAACAGGCACAGGGTCTGCAATATTGCAGATGAACTCCTCCACTTAAGGCAGAACCTCACCCTTGACATCGAAGAGAGCAATCCACCCTTTTCCGACTGAGAACCATGGCCTCAGATTTTTTTCTGACTTGCCCTCGACAAAAACAATTGCGCATCTTCCCTCTCCTGCCTTCCTCCTGCTTTTGTTCTTTGTCTTGTGTATCAGAGCCTCTCTTTACACACATTACACATCGTAAATTCTGGTCAGATGGTCTCTCAACGCAATGGCTAAAATTTTCTCAACGAGGAGACAGGGTGCAGGATAACCTTCATGCCCTAAAGCAGGACTGGCAAACCTGTGGCTCTGGAGCCCCATGCGGCTCTTTGAAGGCTCCTTTGTGGCTCTTTACTTTTTTCTTAAATTGGTGTTTTTAAAAAAATATTCTGTGATGATACTGAAATTTCCCACACTCCTTGAAGGTAGCACTGGCAAAAGCAGAGTAACGTGCATAATGCACAGGTAGAATTCAGTTAAGCTAGCACTACTGACCGGATTTTCATAGCTGAGTTGGGAAAACGAAAAGCAAAGCGTAAATATGAAGAGGAGAACAGAACATTTCTACCTGAAAGGGAAGAGTTATATTTTTTATGGAAAAAAAAATGGGAGACTGTTTTGCCAGTCTTCACTGTCTTACTTTAAAGCATCGAACTTGGAGCATCATTTTCACCTCTATCCATCCGAACACAGGCAAAGAGTTCCCCAAAGGTTCAACAATTTGAAAGCATAAGGTAAATTGCTTGAAAAGTCAAGTAGAGAAGCAGACAAAATGTTTCCAGAAACCTATGAAACACTCGGAGACTGTTACATTGGCATCATATCAGGTGGCGTGCAACATTGCTCGGGCTAAGAAGCCATAAAGGTGCTGGTCATAAAATTTAAATATCATGAAAAAGTTGATTTATTTCATTAATTACATTCAAAAAGTGAAACTTGTATATTATATTCATTAATTACGCACAGACTGATATATTTCAAATGTTTATTTATTTTAATGTTGATGATTATAACTGACAACTAATGAGAACCCCAAATTCAGTACAGATGAAGCAGCCTCCCAGTTGGAGATGATTGAACTTTGTGAGGATGACAGACTGAAATGTGTTTTGACAGAAGGAACCACAGCGTTTTGGAAAATTGTGCCCACAGACAAATATCACAATGTAAAACAGGCTGCACTCAAGCTAATGTCAATGTCATCAGCAAATGTCTGTGAATCAATTTTTTCTATACTTAGGCCCTATTTACACGGACACGATGGGGGGAAACGTAGGTTTTTTCTTATGTTAATTAGAGGAAAAGATTTGCGTTGACACGGTCGGATTTTGGGTTTACATGCATCCGGAGGTTTCCTCCCGGCCCTCCCGAATCTGCTGTAGTTACCATGCCGGGTCATTAGATGGCGCTGTGAATTTTGTACCTTCACCTAATTGGGACCCAATTTGGGGCGGCTGTGGCTGAGTGGTTAGAGCAGTCGTCCTCCAATGCAAAAGTTTGGGGTTCGAATCCACCAGCAGTCACATGTCGAAGTGTCCCTGGGCAAGACACTGAACCCCTCATTGTGTCCCATCACTGTATGAATCTGATCTAAAGCACTGATTAGTCTCATTAGAATGATTTGTTCAATTAGCTTTGTAGAGATCTAGTAGAGTGCTGTATGAATGGGTAAATGAGGACACAGATTGTGGTGTAAAGCGCTTTGAGTATCTTGAAATAAGATAGAAAGGCGCTATATAAGTACAGTCCATTTACCATTCCATTTAATGCGCATGTGTGCTGCCTCGGCACGCTTCTTTCCTGTGAGCTAAAAAGCTCAGCTAACAACAACGTAACAACAAGTTAAAGCTGGATTCTGGCTGGATTTTGGATAAGAGTCGACAGATTTGACGCCAAGCAGGACCGCTTCATCTAACAACTCCACACCAGTCGCTGAGTGGACCAGAACTGAGTCAACGATGTCGGACTTTATTCCGTGATAATCAGTATATGATTTACTGCAGGTAAATCAAATGTTCTTAATAATGTTTGCTTGTGTTTACTTTGATCACACAACAACCAACTGAGTTTTTATTTTTCCTGAAAGAATAAGGGACTAAGAAAAAGAACTAAGGACTAAGAAAAAATGGTTTGAGCAATATGTGTTATGAAGCTAATCTCAAAATTGCTGTTTGGCTCTTTAAGGTGATGATGGGCTTAATTTGGCTCTTAATGCTGAACTGGTTAGCCACTCCTGCCCTAAAGGGACACACACAGCTGGATATGTCATGGATTCCTGGAGTGAATGGAAGATGAAGTGCCTGTCTGTATTGTCCGTTGAGGACCTAGAAGATGCATACATAACTGAATTTATGATAACAGGGTTTCTGATTTTTGGAATCGGCGAATACCTGGGATATCGACAAATTAGAAAGACGTTGGCAGCAGTTTTGGCAATGGTGAGGCTGCCTGCCTTATGTGAAGGATTACACCATGCTTCTAGACTCAGACTCATATGTTTTGCGAGATGTACCGTAAGCTGGATGCGATTTCTGAAAATCGTAGGCCACTTGCAGCTCCTAGAACTTGCCGGCATGAAGGAACCAACCTTGGAGAACGCTAACAAGCAAAGCACGGATTGGAGGAATGTCCACAAATCTGGCTGTTTGGACTGGCCATCGAGTATACCAGCAGAACTGAAGGCAGACATGAAATCAGTAGAGTCGGCCTGCCCAAAACAATTGTTGTTTATTTGAATCTGACCTCCTCGCTTAGTCTTGGATAAGACAACTTATCTCATATTGCTCCTGATGGATATGTAAATCAAGAAACTCTGCTCCTGCCCCCCTCACCCCAAGAACATCTGTGGACCCTATCAGAGTTGTACTGGTTGATAGACACCGTAACATCCTTTATCAGGACTATGGAAGCTATCTGGAAGTGTACATGGACAATCTCACTATCTTGTCGTCATCCACGCCCCCCCCCCCCCTCCATTTTGCTGTGTATCTTCAGGGGTCTTCTTCTTCTAAGTTTAGTAGTGGCTAGTAAATAGCTTAATAGAGCACTACCGCCACCAGTTGGTAAGGTGAGTTGGATTCTGGACCCGCCTACTAGAACCGGTACTGAAGTGCATATCAGAGTTGCATTCGAGCCTAATAAATCTGGCCCGGACCGAGCCAGTAGGTTTTTTTTCCGAGCCCTACCCAGACCCAATGGATTACCAGTAATTAAAGGGCCGAACCTGAAAAAAATAATATACTTTTTTTTTAATTAAGCTATTACTGTTTTTGTAAGCAAATCAGTTGTACATGATAGTTTTAAAAACGCAATGAAAGGAAGCTATAAGATTTATTTTTATTAACAAGTCAGCAAATTGATATTAACATACAAAACACATAGCCTAAAAAATTGACTAAAGATAGGCTCTTCTACAGATGAACAAAAATATTTTTAGAGCAAAATTATTTGGAAAAATATAGAACAAGGATATTTTAATTGAACGCGCTGTTTGCTTCGTTTTTTGTAGATGCTGCTACTTCATTCACCACAGACGACAGCAAGTTCGGAGACATGCGCGGCCGGTGATCAGCTGATTGATCCATCCATTACCTTTACCCGCTTCTTCCTTTTCGGGTAGCGGGGGTCACTGGTGCCCATGTCCAGCCGTCACTGTGTGAAAGGTGGCGTACACCCTGGACAGGTCGCAAGTCCATTTCAACCGACGAGTCAGCTGATGCGCGTGGCCAGTAACAGGTTGTCCATCTGAGCTTAACGCAACTTTTTTAAACCTCTTCAAACCTCTTCAAACCGGCCGGTCGGACCTGCCTCCTCCTCAACAAGTAGATTAACACAATTTTATATTGTGCAGTCTTATAGTTTCCTTTGTGCTGTATGATTCACAAAACCACAGAAGCCTGAGCCCACATGCACAATTATTGCGCAATGCACCTGCAATGTCTTCCACAGTCCGATTAATTGCTGCACTGTTCTTTTTTTCTTCATCTTCTCATTTTATTTGTGCTGTATGATTCGTAAAACCGCATCAAAGCCCGAGACCAGCCTGGCCCGCACATTAATCACATTATAACGGCCTGTCCCTAATCCAGGTTGGTCCAGGCCAGGTTTCGGGTTCAGGTTAGAAATGACAGCTCTAGTGCATATGGAAAAGAAACATGTACCGAGCTGAACCAAGCTGAGCAAAGTCGAAATGTTCCGAGCCGTCACTATGGAAAAGGGGCTTCTGTTGCTTTTGTGCTGAGGTAGATTTTTTTTTTTTTTTGCTGCCTTACACTGTGTCCAAGGACATGGTGTGAGAGATCTTTTTTTTTTAAATATACCTTCTCTCCTCATGTTTTCTTCCCATTTTCTTATCTAAGCAATAACGGCAGCGTTTCATAGAAGCTGCAGCCCTGGTGCACTTCCATCTACCCTTCGGGCAGCTGTACGGAACGTAATTTTGCTGTACTTAACTGTGCAATGGCAATAAAGTTGATTCTGATTCTGATTTGGAGGTGCTGATTCTCATCCCAGTCGCTTCACACTCAGCTGCAAACCGCTCCATTGCGAGTCGGAGATCCCAGCGCGATGATACCAGCAGGACCACATCATCCACAAATAGCAGAGAAGGAATCCTGAGGTCATGGTACCAGATTCCCTCTGCCCCCTGGCTGCACCAATAAATTCTGTCCATAAAAGTTATGAACAGAATCATGACAACGGGAAGCCCTGGCGGAGTCCAACTCCCAGGCTGAAGGGATCTGACTTACTACCGGCAAAGTGAACCAAACTCTCGCACCGCTTGTATAGGGACATAACAGCCCGTACCAATGGGCCCCAATTCCATACTCATGGAGCACCCACCCCAGTGTACTTCTAGGAACATGTTTGAAAGCCTTTTCCAAGTCCACAAAACAAATGTAGACTAGATGGGCAAACTCCCATGATCCCTTGAGGACCCTAGTGAGAGTAAAGAGATAATCCAAGGTTCCACGGCCAGGACGGAACCCGCATTGTTCCTCCTGGATCTAAGGTTTGGCCAACGATCAGACTTGCTTTTCCAATATGCCTGAATTAGAGCTGTCATGTCTAACTCAAACCCGGAGCCCGGCCCAGCCCGGCCTGGATTCGGACTGGGGCATGAAAGGACAAACACCCTGTCAGCTCCAATTTTTCTGCCCCTTTACTCAGCCGCGCACGTCCACTGACCGTTAATAACTATATAAGCAGTCAAAGCTTAATTAAAAGTGTTGGGTTTTTTCGGGTTCAGACCTGTAATTACTGTTAATTTGTCGGGTCCAGTGGGGTTCGGAAATGATGGCTACAGGCTGGGGCCAGGTCGGGTCAGATTGTTTGGGCCCGAATGCAACTCTGCCCTGAATAGACCTTATAAGGGAGGCTAAGGAGGGTGATGCCCCTATAATTGGGAGCACACCCTCAGGTCTCCCTTTTTGAAGAGGTGAACCACCACCCCAGTTTGCCATTCCAATGGCACTGTCCTTGATTACCATGCAACATTACAAAGGCATGTCAACCAAGATGGCACCAAAACATCCAGAGCCTTAAGGAAATCAGGGTGAATCTCATCCACTCCTGGAGCCCTGCCACCTCGGAGCTTTTTAACTACCTCGGAGACCTCAGCCACGGTTATGGACAGACCAACCCCGAAGTCTCCCAACTCAGCTTCCTCCATGGATGACATGCTGGTGGGATTGAGAAGGTCCAATAAATACTCCTTCCACCTCCTGATGACACCACTGGCTGAGGTCAACAGCACCCCATCTTCACTGAACAGTGTTAGTAATGTGCTACTTTTCCCTCTTCAGCTGTCTGATGGTTTGCCAGAATCTCTTTGGAGCTGACTGAGAGTCTCTATCCAAGGCCTCACCAAACTCCTCCCACAGCCAAGCTTTTGCCTCAACAACAGCCAAGGCTGCAGACAACTTGGCCCTATGGTACTCCTTAGCTACCTCTGGAGTCACACCGGCCAACAAGGCTCGATAGGACTCCTTCTTCAGCTTGACAGCCCCCCTAACCTGGGGTGTCCACCATTGAGTTTGTGAATGGCCACTGTGAGAAGGCCCAAAATCCTTGCGGCTACAGCTTAAGGCAGCTACCTCAACAACTGAAGCGCAAAACATGGCCGACTTGGACTAAATGTCCCCTGCCTCAGCTGGGATGTGCTTAAAGCTCTTCTGGAGGAATGAGTTGAAGCTCTCTATGATAGGTTCTTCTGCCAGGTATTCCCAGCAAACACTCACTACACGTTTGGGTCTACCGGGTCTGTTCGGCATTTCCCCCCGCCATCTGATGCAACTCACTACCAGGTGATCATCTGACAGCTCAACTCCTCTCCACCTGTGTGTCCAAAACAAATGGCTGCAAATCAGATGACACAACCATAAAGTCAATCATTGATATATGACCAAGAGCGTCCTGGTGCCAACTGTACTTATGGACACCCTTATGTTTGAACATGGTTTTTGTGATGGACAAACTATGACTAGCACAGAAGTCCAACAACAGAACACCACTTGGGTTCCTATGAGAGAGGTTGTTCCTCCCAATCGCGTCTGTCCAGGTCACACTGTCATTACCCACATGGGCATTGAAGTCCCCCAGCAGAATAACATAGTCCCCAGATGGCACACCTTCCAGCACTCCCACCAAAGACTCCAAGAAGGCCAGATACTCTGAACTGCTGTTCGGTGCGTAGGCACAAACAACAGTCAGAGCCCCCCAACCCCCACACCCCACCCCCACCCCTGAAGGCGTAGGGAAGCAACCCTCTCATCTAACACACTCCAATACATAGGCACTAAGTCAAGGGGGAGTGGTGGCGCAGAGATTAGAGAAGATAGGCCTGTGATCAGAAAGTCGCAGGTTCAACTCCGGGTACCGTCAACATCAAAATGTGGGTGGAAAAGGTGAAACACCCACACCTGCCTCCACCTTCATTCATCTCACTCTGGGCCCCTGAGCAAGGTCCTTCATCCCCACCATCTGCTCCCTAAACAGGTCTCTCTTGAAAATGAGTTCTCGTGGCTCAATGAGACTACCTGTATAAATAAAGCGTAAATGAAATGAAAAAAAAAAAAGTCAAGGGGCTATAAGTAGACCCACACCTGCTCAGCGTCTCTCATCATGGGCAACTCCAGATTAGAATAAGGTCCAGGGTCTCCCAAGGCAGATTGGTCCTAGGTGACAAGCCAGACAAAGAGCAATGCCGAAGACTTTTGATGGACAACACAAATCAAGGAACTCGGTGTCCCTTGCCCAGATGTGGGTTACCGGGGCCCCACCCTGGAGCCAGACCTGGGGGAGGGGCTCGTTGATGAGCACGTGGTGACTGGAGCTCTACCCATGGGGCCTGGTCGGGCTCAGACCAAAGGAGCAACATCTAACAACCACTTCCTGTGGGCTCACCACCTGCAGGAGGGGCCATATGTGGCGGGTACATGACTCCATGGGCAGCAGCTGAAGGCGGTGGCCTTGGCACTCTGACGCTGGTTTACCAAAGCTGGCACACTAAAGTTGGTTCACCAAAGCTGGCTCACCAAAGCTGGCTCAAATTTAAAAAATCATCCAGAATTTTTGTTGAAAAAGGTACATACAATATGCATATACCATAAATGCATGTTTCAAATGCTCTGATGTTAGAACTTTAGACTATGGTGAGAAATGACAGTTGCAGCCCTTTTAGTTAAACCTTTAAAATAATGTCCATTTTATGTAATATTGTTAGAGATCACTCTGAAAGTATGTATTGCGAGCAACTCAGTTTCTATCACACCAAATTCTATCTCAATAGCTGTAAAATTGATGGAGGTATGAACATTGTTTATTAACTAATGTGGATTAGCTGTTGGGGCTGTCTTCAGTTTGACTGCAACCAAAAGTTAACTAGCTGTTGATGTGTATCTAAGGAATCATACCTGAAAGTTTCATTAAGATCAGTCTAGTGGTTCATACGACATTTTGCTAACAGATAGACAGGATTGACTCCAATAGTTGATGTCAAGGTTTTGAAGCAAAAATCTTGTGCACAAAATAATACATGGGGTATATGTTGTGAATTACTCTAGGCTACAACCACACTCAAGTTTAGCACAATATCTGCAAAATTGAATTCTAGCCATCTCTAAGTTTTGAGATGACACCAAAATGAATCAGTTGTAGACATAAAGTCAATGATTATTACCTGAAAGTTTTACTAGCTTCCCTGGTAAGTTCTATTCAGGGTTGCTGGAAAAGCGAGATGGTCGAACCTCAGATTCAGGAGGAACAATGCAAATTTTTATCCTGGCCGTGAAACACTGGACTGGCTCTTTATCCTGACTAGGGTCCTCGAGGGGTCATGAGAGTTTGCCTATCCAGTCTACATGTGTTTTTGTGGACTTGGAGAAGGCGTTCAACCATGTTCCTCAAGGTACACTGTGAGGGGTGCTTCGTGAGTATGGTATTATGGTCCATTGCTACGGGGCCATTCAGTCCCTACAAGCGGTGCAAGTTTGGTTCATATTGCCGGTAGTAAGTCAGACCCCTTCAGGGTGGGAGTTGGACTCCACCAGGACTTCCCTGTTGTCACTGATTCTGTTCATAACTTTCATGGATAGAATTTCTCTGTGCAGCTAGGGGGAGGAAGGAGTCCGATTAGATGGCCTCAGGATTTCTTCTTGGCTATTTGCGGATGATGTGGTCCTGTTGGCGTCATCGTGCCGTGATCTTCAGCTTTCACTGGAGCAATTTGCAATGAGAATCCACACCTCCAAATCTAAGGCCATGGTTCTCAGTCAGAAAAGGGTGGATTGCCCTCTCTGGGTTAGGAGTGAGGTTCTGCCTCAAGTGGAGAAGTTCAAATAACTCGTAGTTTTCTTCGCAGGTGAGGGAAGAATGGAGTGTGAGATCAATAGATGGATCGGTGAAGCTTCTGCAGTATTGCAGACTCTGTGCCAGTTCATTGTAGTGAAAAGAGAGCTGAGCTGCAAGGTGAAACCCTCCGTTTACTGGTCAGTCTATGTTTTTACACTCACCTATAGTCTGGAACTCTGGGTAGTGGCTGAAAAAACAAAATTGCGGATACAGGCAGATGAAATTAGTTTTCTCCGCAGGGTAGCTGGACTCTCCCTTAGAGATAGGGTGAGAAGTTCAGTAATCCGGGAGAGACTCGGAGTAGAACCGCTGCTCTTCCACATCGAGAGGAGCCAGTTGAGGTGTTTCAGACATCTGGTAAGGATGGACACTGGATGTCTCCCTTTGGAGAGTTTCTGGGCATGTCCAACTGGGAGGAGACTCCAGGGAAGACCCAGGACACGCTGGAGAGACTACATTTCTCGTTTGGATTGGGAACACCTTGGAGTCCTCCCAGAAGAGCTGGAAGAGGTGGCTGTGGAAAGAGATGTCTGAACCTACCTGCTCAAGCTGCTGCCCCCAAGACCTGACTTCAGAATAAAATGAATATAATGGATGGGATGGGAGGAAGGGATGGGAGTTTTATTAAAATCCATCCAGTAGTTCATTAGATATTTTACTAACAGACAAATATAATTATTTTCAAATAGATGTTGGCAAAATTTTAAACAAAGATCTGCAATAATTCCTTAGTACTCAAAATGTAACAAATACAAATGTAAAACAGACATTGTAGCAGATATTAAAAGGATACCGGTAGTCTGGTCACTTTGAAGTGACGTTCTGTCAAATACTTATCAACAGTATCTCAAAAGCCATGACAGTCACAGAACTGTTTCTTGGACAGATATTGAGCTATATATTTGATGTGGTAGCTGCTGAGAATCATGGACAACAGATACTCCAAGTGCTATTCATTGTACAAGATTTTTGCCTTAAACTTTAGAATTACCTGTTGGAATCTACCTTGTTTGTCTGTTAGCAAAAGCATGAACCTAGTCATCACTGAATGTAGAACTTATTCACATTTCAAGTCAGTCCAATTGAAAATGGTTAGGTTCAGAGTGAGCTAGCTCTAACTAACAACAAAGTTCATGCTCAATCATCTTAGTTAAAAGTTTAATGACATTAGCCATTACAGAAATGTCTGTATCAGTCAAGGTGCAAGGTTCAGGGTTCAACCTTAAGTTAAATTTTGATATGGTAATAACTGAGAGTCATTCACAGTAAATTGGGTTAGAGTTCACACTACTGCATGAAATTGTGGATAAAATTATTGGTAAAGTTTGAATACATCATCAAAAGTAACAGATGAGCAGAATACAGTGACAGCAGTCACCCCTCACCTGTTCTTCAGGTAGTGGGACCATCAGAGTGGACTTGGAGAAATGGACCTCCGGGCTAAAACATCATTTACCTCTGAGTCTGTGGCCCCCTAAAGACACAACACAAAAATTAGAGTTTTTAAAAATCTATGTTTTTGTCCCATATCTCAGAGGAAGGGAATTGGAAATAATCTCTGTCCATCCATCCATGAGTGTTTCGAGCATGATAACTTGAAAAATAAGGGAGGTACCATCTTCCATTTGGGTGTGTGGCTACACCGAGGCATAAGAAAGTTTCCTGTTGAAAACTGGATTGCCAAATCAAAATCCAAGATGGCTGCCACTATATATGCATGTAAATATGCAAACATTGTGAAATAGCCAACTTTAAAAAATAAGCAATGTGCTGACTTTTATTTTAGTATGTAGCTCAATCAAGGTACAAGAAATAATAATAATAAAGATAAGCACTTAAGCTGGCTAAAATAACAGTGTGTCTAACTTAAAGATAAACAATATATGTTAAATATATATACTGCATATGGTATGTTTTACATAGTATATACTTCATATACAGTACCTATACAGTATATGTATTGTGTAGTGAGATAGGTCGGTTAGCTTCGTTAGCTTCGGAGCTCCACTACATGTTATAATATCTGGACTAGTTCAAGTACCTGATATTATACTTAATTTAAACGGGTTCTCTCTTTTTCGAGCTACTTGACAGATATGTGACAGAGATCAGTGACGTGAGACGTTAATTTTCTTTGACCCATCAAAATGAATGCGGTCATTTATTAACAGAATCAAAGTTTAACATCAAACATTGTACACGTGATTATTCTGATTGAAGCAATAACACAGCTTAACTAATTACAACAGACAATTATGAAAATATCTGGATGATTTACTGGCAAGATAGAAGAGTTTTAAAGATGGGAAATGAAGGAGTTTAAATGGAGAGGGAAAGATGGATGAGGGAATATGTGTCGACGACGAACGGCACTCTCCATCCGAACCCAGCTTCACCTCGGTACACTTAGGTAGTGGAAATCGACTCTTTACCTGTAGAAGATGTCTCCACTGGTACGGAGTTCCATTTAACGCCACCTTTCCAGCGTCTCCGTAGGAACAGCTGTGAATCGTCCGAAGTAGTGACGGTACTTCGTTCAACACACGCTCACCTCCCGGGTGGGCTCACATGAGTTGTGAGTCTGTCAGAGGTTCCACTCAGATGTGGAAGATTCCATAATTCCCACGAGACTCGGAAGAACTTCGGATCATGTCTGGAACCTCCTGTTCTCTCCAGCAACTTTTCTGTTCGGTTCTGCCCTCCGAACTGAACTGCTCTCCCACCGCACTGGTTGGAACTAGGAAGTGTCGACATTTAAAGAGTTCTGTTTCCGGTTCATTTGGGAAGTCCTGATTGGCTGAAAGAGCCAATCAGGGGTGTGTTTTTGTGACGTAAGAGGTCACTAGAAGTCAGAAAAACAGAAAAATGTTTTGGAACAGACAGAAAATGTTTTTTAAACAGACAAGAGAAATGTTTAGGCGAGATGGGAGGAAACAGGTGCCAGCTTCTCTATTTACGTCTGAGAGGATTTAAAAACATGACAGTTCGTTCCAACAAACTTGTTGGCGTTTGTCTCCGACTTTTGACCGACTTACAACCTGCTCATTTCAGACAGAAGATCAAGAAAATGAATAATTACTCTGTAACAGACATTAACTAGATTTCTACTTTGAATGAGGATTAAAAATCATTAATACTGTTTCACAGTTGATTTAAAATAAGTAGTTCACTTCAACATTTAAAAATGATCTGAATTAAACACACTTTTGATTATCAAGACATTTGTAAAATAGTAATGATAATAGAAAAAGAGAGTGTTCTTTCAATTGATCCGTGCAGGACACACTTAGAAAGTCTCTGGATGGGCCAACCTGTATCTCTGGACTCAAATCAATGAAATGACAGTTCTTGTCCCAGGAAGGCCCTCAGGGCCAGATTTGACCTGAGGCTTAGTTCACTACAATTGCCTTTGTTGTTTTGTCCAGACTATCTTTGAAATAGACATGGACATGTTCAATTTCAGAATGCAAGTAAAAAGTGATTGGCAGGTGATTTGTTAAATAATCCCAGTATCAGTCAACAGACACAAAAACAACATAGGAATGTCCAAAAATTTTCAGTCAGATCACCTGGACAGTTTCTTTTTTTTCTGCTGAAATGTTTCACCTTCCATCCAGAAGGCTTCATCAGTCAAGGAAACACACAACACAAAACTGATTCTTCCCCCTACAGTTTACTCCAAAGTGGAACAAACCAGTTATGTTGGTGCTAAGATGGTCATAAGAACAACATTGGAATGTCTGCTTGGACTTCATAACTCTCTGTCTGAAAATTATTTCATCTTAATCTGAAAAGTTCGGAAAACACCCACTTGTGGTTATTTATTAAGGGAAATTATTTTTCATAGAAAATTGATCAGAGGGGATTACATTATGAAATCCGAACACTTAGCAACACAAACATTTATGCAATGCAAACAGACAATTTTTTTCATTAACCATCAGGAGCAGCTGACGAGTTTTGACCCTCAGACTTTTATATTTGTCTTAGAAAAAACAAATTAGAACCAGACAATACAGAATTTATTCCAAGTTCAACATGATTGCTCGACAGATGTATGATGTACTTTTACTTACACGGATAAGCCGACGTACAGCCTTTGGTGTTGTGAGAAGACCTCGAACACGCTCGTGGACCACTTCCCATGCTGTGTGAGAAATGGACTTGGACCTGAGTAGCAGAACTGACACGTAAACACAATGTGGGATAGTTTTTTTTTTTTTTAAAGCCTGATAAATAAAGAATGGACCTACTGTGCCTGGCATTGTGGAACTGCCTTAGCTCTGAGGAAACAGGACCATGGTGATAGTCAGAGTGATCGTCTTCTAAAAAGCTCGAATCATCTTCAGATGTTCCTCCAATCTACCATAACAAACAACCCTCAATATGTTAATGGTGAGACAGAACAAGTCATATACCTGAATCTCTAAAAAGACTTCCTCCACAACATTACCAACTGGCTTCAGAAAGTTTTCAGACCCCTTTCATTTCTTCAATTGTATGTTGTTGCCTGATGCTACAATTGTTCCAAATGAAGTTTGGTGAAACCAGGACTCTTACAGGAGCTGGTCTCCACACTGATCAACTAAGGCACAGGGTCTTTGTGACAGAGATGACCATAAACCTGATGGACACTGAGCTTCAGAGATTACAGGTCCTTCTAAAAAAAATAGCATATTGTGATAAAGGTCATTATTTTCCATAATGTAATGATAAAAATGAAACTTTCATATTTCAGATTCATTGCACACCAACTGAAATATTTCAGGTCTTTAATTGTTTTAATACTGATGATTATGGCATACAACTCATGAAAACCCAAAATGCCTGTCCCAAAAAATTAGCATATTTCATCCCACCAATGAAAGACAAGTGTTTTTAATACAAAAAACGCCAACCTTCAAATAATCATGTTCAGTTATGCACTCAATACTTGGTTGGGAATCCTTTTGCATGAATGACTGCTTCAGTGCGGCGTGGCATGGAGGCAATCAGCCTGTGGCACTGCTGAGGTGTTATGGAGGCCCAGGATGCTTCAATAGCGGCCTAAAGCTCATCCAGAGTGTTGGGTCTTGCGTCTCTCAACTTTCTCTTCACAATATCCCACAGGTTCTCTATGGGGTTCAGGTCAGGAGAGTTGGCAGGCCAATTGAGCACAGTAATACCATGGTCAGTAAACCATTTACCAGTGGTTTTGGCACTGTGAGCAGGTGCCAGGTCGTGCTGAAAAATGAAATCTTCATCTCCATAAAGCTTTTCAGCAGATGGAAGCATGAAGTGCTCCAAAATCTCCTGATAGCTAGCTGCATTGACCCTGCCCTTGATAAAACACAGTGGACCAACACCAGCAGCTGACATGGCACCCCAGACCATCACTGACTGTGGGTGCTTCACACTGGACTTCTGGCATTTTGGCATTTCCTTCTCCCCAGTCTTCCTCCAGACTCTGGCACCTTGATTTCTGAATGACATGCAAAATTTGCTTTCATCCGAAAAAAGTACTTTGGACCACTGAGCAACAGTCCAGTGTTGCTTCTCTGTAGCCCAGGTCAGGCGCTTCTGCCGCTGTTTCTGGTTCAAAAGTGGCTTGACCTGGGGAATGCGGCACCTGTAGCCCATTTCCTGCACACGCCTGTGCACGGTGGCTCTGGATGTTTCTACTCCAGACTCAGTCCATTGCTTCCACAGGTCCACCAAGGTCTGGAATCGGCCCTTCTCCACAATCCTCCTCAGGGTCCGGTCACCTCTTCTCGTTGTGCAGCGTTTTCTGCCACACTTTTCCCTTCCCACAGACTTCCCACTGAGGTGCCTTGATACAGCACTCTGGGAACAGCCTATTCGTTCAGCAATTTCTTTCTGTGTCTTACCCTCTTGCTTGAGGGTGTCAATGATGGCCTTCTGGACAGCAGTCAGGTCGGCAGTCTTACCCATGATTGCGGTTTTGAGTAATGAACAAGGCTGGGAGTTTTTAAAAGCCTCAGGAATCTTTTGCAGGTGTTTAGTTACGTTGTTGATTCAGACGGTTAGGTTAATAGCTTGTTTAGACAACCTTTTCATGATATGCTAATTTTTTGGGACAGGCATTTTGGGTTTTCATGAGCTGTATGCCATAATCATCAGTAGTAAAACAATTAAAGACCTGAAATATTTCAGTTGGTGTGCAATGAATCTGAAATATATGAAAGTTTCATTTTTTATCATTACATTATGGAAAATAATTACCTTTATCACAATATGCTAATTTTTTGAGAAGGACCTGTATGTGTAGAGATGAGACCATGATCCAGAAGGATCTCCACTGATATGGGCTTTATTACCAAGCATTGGTGTTCCTCCTCCTCTTTGAGGGCCAGTATCCTGCATGTCACCTGCTCTGACACACCTAAATTACCTCTACAGAATATCCTCCAAATTCTGTATGCTCCTCCAAACCTTGAATAAGGTGTTTTTCTTTGCTTTTGAGTGTAAAACCCCAGGACTATATGTGGGTCATATTTTCCCAGCAGTTTGTTAAATATTGACGTCAAATTGCTGTCTAGTAATTATACTGTTATACTTCTAGTTCAGACTGGGGTTATCTGCAAGAGCCACCAATTTTTTAAATCTCTAGAAAGTATTTAATGTGGTTTACACCACCCCTCCCGCAACTACTCTATATGATGCTTTAATTGCAATGGACACCAACAAAAGTGTTTGAGGGATTATGGTTTGCCTTGGATTTGGGTTTTCTCATGATCGTTATAAGCAGCCCCTCAGGCTGCTGTCAGAACAAATTCACAAACTGAATATTTTTATGACATTGCTCTCAACAGAGTTGTCCATTAAGACCTCTTTTTCTTGCCACTGTAATGAAGCTTCTGTTCTCTGTTTTACAGCCTCGGCCTGAGATATCTGGCACAACTAGAAATGGTGTAGAGTTGAAGGTCATCTTGTATGCAGATGACCCATTATAAACGTCAGTCCTGTCATATTCAATGCACGCTGCACTTTCAGTTTCACTTTTCAGTCCGAGAGAATGCAGTTATGTGAGTAAAGGTTGGTGCACAAACTGTACGTTGATAAATCGTCATTGCTCCAAGACTTTGGAGCAGCTAACAGTGAAATGTCAACCACATTATCTACCCCACGACTTCACAGTTGTGTTCATAACAGCTGTGTAGATGAACATATGCATGAGATATATTCATCAATTAAATGGATTCTTTCATTTTTCTGGACCGTATATAATGTGCATTGAATTTAGAAATGTAACGTAGTAGGAGGTGCAAGTCGGTGCAGGTCTGCCCCTACCACCCGAGATGGGGGTGGGGGTGACAGAATGGGATTAAGAGTAGGAGGTGCAAGTCGGTGCAGGTCTGCCCCTACCACCCGAGATACCAGTTTGCATTCCTCCAGCTCCTTTGATGCGATCTGCAACTGTCGTTGTAGCGCACAGTTGTCTGAACACACAGCTCGGTAGTCACGGTCTTTATCCCTAATCTTCTCCTCAAATGATTGAGCCTGTAATGACAGCTCAGTCTGTGAGAGGTCCCTCTCACCTTGCACTCTTTCTGCCTCCAATTCAGACTCATTCATCAATTCGTCACACCTCTCCTTTGCAGATGCATATCCTCTGGATAGCATGACATTTCGTGCAACCTGATGGTCCAATTCCTCTTTGAGAAGCAGAGAAATTTTTGCTAACCGTTCACGGCTCGATTTTTTATCCTCTGACACTGTAGCTCCTTTTGATAAACTTATCAGTTCTGTAGCTCTTTGAGCTTCATCAAGTTGTTCTAATTGCTCTAATTGCTTACCAACAATTGCATTTGTTAAAATATGTAAAGCCGTTTGGATGACATCTTGGGAGTGCAAGAGGTCAGTGTTTACGTCTTCTCCTGCCATTATTCCTTATTTAAAATTAAATAAGAAGATAGTGTTTTAGGTGGTAAAATAAAATCTGAAAAGTCTCTTTTTCTGATATATTTACTCTTATTTAATGATCTAGCAATTAAACGTGTATTATCTTTCCAGCAAATGAGTAAACTTTTTCTACTCTGTGAATGTCTGTATCTGTATCTTTTAAAAAGTTTCTAATTTTTTATTTTGCACCTCTATCAGAGGGATTACCAGTGAATAAAAAGTTTTTTGGTAAATGCCTTTCTGCATAAATACCTTACTCACTTTTTAAATGCAAGATAACAGTAAAATTCAGCTTGAGGAACGTCTATTAACTCAAAAATTCGTCTTACAGAAAATAAACACGTTTAATTCCACTCAAAATAACCTAAAACAAAGTGAAACTGTGATATCAAGTTTCCACAGGAGGTGGCAGCATAACCTTATTTTATTTTAACCCAGACACTGTTAGTGATGTCCAGTAGGAGTCGCTATGACTTCCTGTGGCATCCGGTGACATCCGGTCGTTAGCTGTTAGCTTAAAATTAGCATCGGCTAGCGTGGTCCAAAAACACCATTTAGTGACGGATTTCAAACTCAAACGTGGCAAAATTTCAGCGATTAGGCATCGAAGGAACTGAGCAGCGGATCAGAATCAACTTTAAAGCGTTTTTCAACTTTAAAAAGCAGATTAAAATTCCCTAAGAAGACGAGCTTCATTTCCGGGTCACGTGACTGAATCTACCAATGACAGAGCAGCACGGGGGTGGGCTTTACGACCTGACACGTCTCTCAGCCAATCAAAACGTTACACACGGCCGTTTTCAACCAATCACAGATCGTTTTTCCAGCTAGCATGTTAGTTTTAGCCTGAACAAGTCCGTCAACTTTTTGTCTTTTAAACTGTCAAAATGCACCATTTTCGGTCAAAAATGTAATGAATCAAGCTCTGAACTGCACGGAGTCGGCGCCCCGGTCTCAAAACGTCTTTCCAACCATTTAAAACAAACCGTTCGAACCTTTCAGAAACCGAACCGGACCAGAACAGCGTCTGGACCACAGTTTAAACAGAATAAAGCGTTTCCACAGCTCAGCAAATTTGTCACACAAAACAGACGTACAATTTCAGCTTTCAAACAGACACGTTGACTCACAATTTCAGCTTTCAAAACACCAGTAGCTGCTAACATTTCCGTGAGCTGTCTCTGAGCATCGCAGCTCAACACGCTGCGCTTTCTCCAAGCGTCGCAGCTCAGCTCGCTGCGTTTCACACACACAAAATCTGCACTTTTCATCACAGCAGAATCTGCAATTTTTCTTTCATGCCAACATGTAAAATCAATTATTACACGCATACACAGTCCATTTATGAACGTATACGGGCCACCAGAATGTAGATGAACATATGCATGAGACATATTCATAATTAAACGGATTCTTTCATTTTTCTGGACTGTATATAATGTGCATTGAATTTAGAAATGTAACGTGAGACGTTAATTATCTTTGACTCACCAAACGACAGTGGGTCATTTATTAACAGAATCAAAGTTTAACACATCACACATTTACATTAATTGGCAAAATATGGAAAATAACAACATGGCTAATTTTAGCAAGCTGTACAATTTTAATTACCACACGGCGGTGGATGAGAACTTTACACAGACATTTCTAAAATATCTGGAATGATTTCTACCTGATAGAAGAATTTTAAAGATGGAAAGATGAAGTTTAAAGGGAGAAAAAGATGGGTGAGGGGGTTTGTTTGTGTCAGCATTCAGGACGGCACTCTCCGGGCTTTTCTCAGCTTCTTCCCCAGTACACTTAGGTGGTATAACTCGACTCTTTTACCTGGAGATGTCTCCACTGGTACGAAAGTCCATTCAACGCACCCTTTCAGCGTCTCCGTAGGAACAGCTGTGAATCGTCCGAAGTAGTGTCGGTATTCCGTCCGACACAGGTTCACCTCACGAGTGGACTTCACATGAGTGGAGTCCGTCAGAGTTCCACTCAGAGGTGGAAGATGTTATAATCCCATAAGACTCGGAAGAGCTCTGTGGTCATGTCAGGATCTTCCTGTTTCCCAGCACGGGAGCTGCAACGACTCCAAACTCGACTCTCGACCCGACTGGAAACTCCACACGACTCTCGACACTCTCCCGACACTCTCCGCCACTCTCTCGACACTCTCCGCCACTGGTTTAAACTAGGAAGTACCGACATTTTAAAGAGCTCTATTTCCGGTTCATTTGGGAGTTTCTGATTGGTCAATATCGACCAGACAGGGGTGTGTTTTGTGACGTAAGAGGTCGCTAGAAGTCAGAAAAACAGCAAGAATGTTATAGAACAGATTGAAAATGTTTTTAGACAGACGAGAGGGATATTTAGACGAGTTGGCGGAAAAACAGGTGCCAACAGGTGCCAGCTTCTCTATTTACGTCTGAGAGGATGTAAAAACACGACAGCTCGTTCCAACAACTGGTCTGCGTTTGACTCCGACCTTGGACCACTTACACTGCTCATTCAAAGAAAGAAAATCAGAAAATGCATAATTACTCTGTAACAGACCTTAACATGAATTCTAACTTTGCATGAGGATTAAAAATCATTATTACTGTTTCACAGTTAATTAAAATGATTAGTTCACTGCAGCATCTAAAATGGTTTGAACTAAAACACTTTGATTATCAAACATTTGTAAAATAGTAATGATAATAAAAAAGAGAGTGTTCTTTCACTTGAATTTTCAAGAAAGAAAGTCTCAGGATGGGTCAACCTGTATTTCTGGATTCAAATCAATGAAATGACAGTTTCTGTCCCATATGGTCCTTAAGGTCAAATCCTGACCTTAGGCTTAGTTCACTACAGCTGTATACATAGCTCCGGATGCTAATGTTACCCATGCTCTGCGGAAGCTGCACGATCATTTCAGCTTGCTGCAAAGCAAACACCCTGAGGCTGTTTATGTAGTAGTTGGAGACTTAAATCACATGAATCTAAAAGACTGCCTCCCAAGATTTTACCAGCATGTGGTCATACCAACACATGGAAACAACACGCTGGACTGTGTTTAAACAAACGTAAAAAATGCATACAAAGCCGAACCCCGCCCCCACCTAGGACACTCTGATCACACCTCCATCTTGATGGCTCCTGCTTACCTGCCCACGCTGAGATGCTCCAGACCGGTACAAAAGAAAGTTAAATCTTGAATGCAAAATAGTGGCCCCATACTGAAAGACTGTTTTGAGCACACAGACTGGCAGGTCTTCAGAGAAGCTGCTGAAAATTAGGGGGTGCTAGACCTGGAGCAATACTCATCCTTAGTCCTGGGTTACATTAGAAAATGTGCTGATGACATCACCACCATCAGATATGTTAAGAGTTACCTAAACAGGAAGCCTTGGCTGAATGTAGAGGTTCACACCCTGCTGAAAGCCAGGAATACTGTCTTCAGGTCTGGAAACTCACATGAGCTGAGAAGGACAAGGAAAGAGCTGGTTGCTGGTACTAAGAAGGCCAAGGCCACATATGCTCAGAGGATCGAGGGTCAATTCACCTCATAAGACCCTCGGAGCATGTGGAGGGGCATTAAGTGTATAACAGGCAGGAGTGAACAATGCCCTAGAGACCCATCACTGCCTGATGCCCTTAACAATTTATACACATGCTTTGAAGAGCTGAACAGACCACCCAGCACCAGACTCACCTCACCACCAGAAGAAGAGCCTCTCAGCGTGACCTCAGCCGAAGTGAGGAGTACTTTCTTTACTTATTGGTGTACTGAGGAGTACTTTCAGGAGGATTAATCCTCACAAAACAACCAGCCTAGACAACATCCCCGGGAAGGTGCTGAAAGAATGTGCTGATCAGCTCTGCGAGGTGCTGGCCGACGTCTTTTACACCTCACTTACCCTGGCAACAGTTCCCACCTGCCTGAAGACCGCAACCATCATCCCAGTCCCAAAGAGCTCTACAGTGACTGGTCTAAATGACTACTGGCCAGTAAC
>NC_056498.1:7107513-7110865 GCF_014905685.2 Nematolebias whitei
CCCCCCCCCCCCCCCCCCCCCCGATAATCACTAAACGCTTTGAAAAACTGGTTATAACCCACATCAAAACAACCATCAACATCAATGAGGACCCTCATCAGTACACATACCACAAGAATCGATCAACAGAGGATGCCATCTCCTCTGTGGTCCACACTGCTCTCTCCCACGTGGAGCAGAACGATTCCTACCTCTGTATGCTCTTTGTGGACTTCACGGCTGCCTTCAATACCATGATCCCTCAAACCCTGATGGACAAACTACTCACACTAGGACTAAGCCCCTCCATTTGCAACTGGGTCCTAGACTTCTTAACAAACGGACCATAGTCAGTGAGGATCCAGATCTTCTCCTCCACCATAACCCTCAGCACTGGCTCCCCTCAGGGCTGTGTGCTGAGCCCTCTCCTGTTCACTTTGCTCACATATGATTGTACACCTACTCATCCAGGCTGTCACATTGTAAAGTTTGCAGATGATACAGCGGTGGTGGAATGCATCACAAACAACGATGAGTCCAGCTACAGGCAGGAGGTGGAACACCTGGAGAGCTAGTGCAAGGAGAATAACCTTCACATCAATGTGAAGAAGACGAAGGAGATGGCCGTGGACTTCAGAAAGAACAAACACGCCCACCCTGAACATAAGAGGATCTGTGGTGGAAGTGGTCTCCAGCTACAAGTACTTGGGCGTGCACCTGAATGACAACCTCAGCTGGGACAATAACACCACCAGCCTGATCAATGAAGCTCATCAGAGACTCTACTTCCTCAGACAGCTGAGACGAGCTGGTCTGGGAAGCTCAGTCCTCACCTCCTTCTACAGGTGTGCAGTGGAGAGCATCCTGGGCTCCAGCATCAACATGTGGCATGGAGGCTGCACAGCTGCAGAAAGAAAAGCTTTGCAGAGAGTGGTGAAGGCTGCACAGAAGACTGTTGGAGTCAGCCTCCCCACCATCACAGACATCTACACCTCCAGATGCAGGAAGAGGACCACCTGCATCATGAAGGACCCCACTCACCCAGCACACACACTTTTTGCCCCACTCCCCTCAGGAAGGAGGTTGAGGAGCATTAGGTGTAGAACCACTAGACTAAGGAACAGCTTCTACCCTGAAGCTCTTAGACTCATGAATCTCTAACCAGAATAATCAATGTGGAAAATCACATCATGTTGCTGCTGATCTGTTTCATGTTGCTGCTGATCTGTTTCATGTTGCTGCTGATCTGTTTCAATGTTGCTGTGTTCATTCATACTCACCTGCTCACACAGACTCATGTTTGTGCTGCTGTTCGGCATATTGTTTTTATGCTACTAGTGCTTAGTGTATATTTAGTTGTTTTTCTTTATTCATATCTTAGATCTTATTACTGTTTTTCTTTTTACACTTTATTGTTGGGTGTAACTGGGACCCTGTGTACACAATTTCGTTCCACCACATGTACCACATGTGGTGTAAATGACAAATAAAGAAACTCTGACTCTGACTTTACAAATAGCTTTTACCACAATATTGGTTTAAAAAAAATCTGAATTGTAGCAAATATTATGTTTTATAGTCAGTTGGGTCGTGTTGGCCATCTTGATTTAGATTGACTCCAAAAGTTAATAGTTATAAATGTACATCCAAAGATTATTTTTTGAAAGTTTGATTAAAAGCTGTCCAGTGGTTCACCAACTATTTTCTAACAGCCAAACACACACAGAGACTTGCGCAAAAACCTCATCCTCTGCCTTCACCTTTCTGTGGCAGATGATAACACAAAAGCATTTTAATAAAAGTGATACAATAAAATACTTTCCTACCAAGTCATGGGATAAAGCTTTTCTTCTGGGGGTTGAGGAATGTCTCACTGAAAAACGTGAAATGAAGGAAAATAAACATTTGCATTCCTTTGGGGACAACTCAGTAAAAAAAAATTAAATTAAAAAACTGTATGAGCATGGAACAAGCAGAACGTTCCAGAGAACTGACTCGTGTCAACAGACATAAAACTATAACTCTAGATTAAATGGGCCGGAATGGAAAGCTCTTTGCTTGTAAAGTGTACAACAGTTGGTGTCAGCATAAAAACAGATGAGGTACCTGAGGAGGAAGACCCGGTCAAAGGTGAAGAAGACAGTTCAGAGGGGTGGGGAGAGGCAGAGTGAGCGGCTCCAGGCCAGGAGGCCAGCACCTGGACCGGAGAAAACACAATGAGCTGACTCCTACACTTTCTTACTTTGACCGCCTTAATGGACAGAATGGGACTTTCTGCTGGCAGGAATGAAAGGAACATTTAGAAAACATACAAAACGTTACTGAACTGAATGTTCTAACTCTTTAGTCTGCTTTGCAAGAAGACCTGTGGGTGTCAACAAGAAAGACACATTTTTGCTGTTTTGCTGTGGTTTTAAGACTCATAACAAAATGTACTGCATATAAAAATTATTTGGAGAAAGCAAAGAGCAAATCAACACAAACAACTCAGTAACTGTCAGCACGGTGGTTAAGCATGATGGTTTGGGCTCCTGAAGACATTGAGTGGACCAAGAACTCCTCTATAGACCAAAGGAGTCCAACTGTCCAACAGCAGGATTGGACTAAACTGTGTCCAACGGGACAACGATCCCAAACACAGCAGCTGATCTACAACAGAACAAGTCAGAAAAATAAGAATCAAAGTGCTGCAACGGTCCAGTCAGAGACTAGAACCACAGCCTGAGTGAGATTCGGTGGTGGGACCTTCACAGAGCTGAGCAGAAAACTCAGTGAACTGAAGAAACAATGGAAAGAAAAGTGGGAGACCATGTGAGAGACTCATAACGTCCTACAGGAAAACACTGAGGGTTCTGCTGCTGAACGAGGTTCTGCTGGATCAGGAGCTGGATGCAGGTTTTTCCAGTTTGGCTTAATATTTATTTAATAAAATATTGACATGATGAAATATGTTGTGTGCTCATTATCATCTGAGATTAGAGTGGAATAATTTTAGAATCTGATACAGAACAAATCATAATTTGTCCTAAAATGTAAAACACTAAACATAAAAAAGCATCACTAACTTTTTGTGACACAAATTAATTCACAGATCTTGTTTAATCTTCTCTCTCTGTAATCGGTGGTTTCACGGCTGCTGATCAAAATGTCATGAAGTGAAACAGATTTTGTAGATTTTTTTGTTTACATCAACATGAATCTAAGTCCACACATCCTTGATTTACAACTTTTTGTTAAACTGAACGCTTGTTAAATATCCTTTCCCATAAATACTAGTTTTTGAGTCACATCTACTGTGAACAGTAATTTTGCCATTAAAACTTGCAATAAAATATTGGTATTATATATATATCTATCTATATATAGATATATC
>NC_056498.1:7111265-7141059 GCF_014905685.2 Nematolebias whitei
AAATTAACATATTGTGATAAAGGTCATTATTTTCCATAATGTAATGATAAAAATGAAACTTTCATATATTTCAGATTCATTGCACACCAACTGAAATATTTCAGGTCTTTAATTGTTTTAATACTGATGATTATGGCATACAGCTCATGAAAACCCAAAATGCCTGTCCCAAAAAATTAGCATATCATGAAAAGGTTCTCTAAACAAGCTATTAACCTAACCATCTGAATCAATGACGTAACTCTAAACACCTGCAAAAGATTCCTGAGGCTTTTAAAATCTCCCAGCCTTGTTCATTACTCAAAACTGCAATCATGGGTAAGACTGCCGACCTGACTGCTGTCCAGAAGGCCATCATTGACACCCTCAAGCAAGAGGGTAAGACACAGAAAGAAATTGCTGAACGAATAGTCTGTTCCCAGAGTGCTGTATCAAGGCACCTCAGTGGGAAGTCTGTGGGAAGGGAAAAGTGTGGCAGAAAACGCTGCTCAATGAGAAGAGGTGACCGGACCCTGAGGAGGATTGTGGAGAAGGGCCGATTCCAGACCTTGGTGGACCTGTGGAAGCAGTGGACTGAGTCTGGAGTAGAAACATCCAGAGCCACCGTGCACAGGCGTGTGCAGGAAATGGGCTGCAGGTGCCGCATTCCCCAGGTCAAGCCACTTTTGAACAAGAGACTGCGTCAGAAGCATCTCGCCTGGGACTGCTGCTGAGTGGTCCAAAGTTATGTTCTCTGATTACAGTAAATTTTGCATTTCCTTTGGAAATCAAGGTCCCAGAGTCTGGAGGAAGAGAGGAGACACAGAATTCACATTGCTTGAGGTCCAGTGTCAAGTTTCCACAGTCACTGGGGTGTCATGTCAGCTGCTGGTGTTGGTCCACTGTGTTTTATCAAGGGCAGGGTCAATGCAGCTAGCTATCAGGAGATTTTGGAGCACTTCATGCTTCCATCTGCTGAAAAGCTTTATGGAGATGAAGATTTCATTTTTCAGCACGACCTGGCACCTGCTCACAGTGCCAAAACCACTGGTAAATGGTTTACTGACCATGGTATTACTGTGCTCAATTGGCCTGCCAACTCTCCTGACCTGAACCCCATAGAGAACCTGTGGGACATTGTGAAGAGAAAGTTGAGAGACACAAGACCCAACACTCTGGATGAGCTTAAGGCCGCTATCGAAGCATCCTGGGCCTCCATAACACCTCAGCAGTGCCACAGGCTGATTGCCTCCATGCCACGCCGCATTGAAGCAGTCATTCATGCAAAAGGATTCCCGACCAAGTATTGAGTGCATAACTGAACATGATTATTTGAAGGTTGGTGTTTTTTGTATTAAAAACACTTGTCTTTCATTGGTGGGATGAAATATGCTAATTTTTTGGGACAGGCATTTTGGGTTTTCATGAGCTGTATGCCATAATCATCAGTATTAAAACAATTAAAGACCTGAAATATTTCAGTTGGTGTGCAATGAATCTCAAATATATGAAAGTTTCATTTTTATCATTACTTTATGGAAAATAATGACCTTTATCACAATATGCTAATTTTTTGAGAAGGACCTGTAAATATATACACACACACACACACACACATATATATACAGTAGACCCTCGTTTATCGCGGGGGGATCCGTACCCTGAAGCCCCGTGATAAGTGAAAAACCGCAAAGTAGGAATAGTAGTACAAGTAGTGTGTAGTAGTTTATTAATATTAAGGCATTTTAAACCCTTTCCACACTCTTTCAATATTCTAAACAATGTTTCTAAACTCTAACCTCTCTAAAAGAGCACAGAATGTCATGAACTCTGCTCTCTGGGCTGCACTCTGTGCTCTCGGCCACGCCCACTTCTCCCCTGCAGAACAGCGATCACAGAGGAAGGAGTAGCAGCAGGAGGAAGTTTCATCTGCAGTGGGGGCTGCACACAGGGGGCAACAGGTCAAAAAGTCAGAATTTCTTTATTTGTCATTCGCACCACATGTGGTACATGTTGTGGAACGAAATTGTGTAAAAATAGCTAAATATTAAAAGCTAAATAATAAAAAATTAATTATTTTAAATAAAACTTTCATGCCGATTGTACGACACATCCATCAATTAGTCAATTGTTTTTTTAATTTTACCTATATTTTACCAGGATAAAAAAACTGATTGAGATTAAAAAACTCTTTTTCAAGGGAGACTTGGTCAAAAGGCATCAACAAATACAACAATCAAACGATTGTGTGTCATGTCCAATCTTATTTTGAAAAACCGTGATAGAGCGAGTCTGCAAAAAACGAACTGCAAAGTAGCGAGGGACTGATGTACATCTAAACAAACACACACACATATATATATATATACACACACACACACACACACACACACACACACACACATATACAAACACACACACACACACACATACACACACACACATACACACACACACACATATATTATACAAACAGGATTCCAAAAAAGTTGGGACACTAAACAAATTGTAAATAAAAACTGAAAGCAATGATGTGGAGATGGCAAATGTCAGTATTTTATTCATAATATAACATAGATGACAGATCAAAATTTTAATCTGAGTAAATGTAACATTTGAAAGGAAAAATATGTTGATTCAAAATTTCACATTGTCAACAAATCCCAAAAAAGTTGGGACAAGTAGCAATAAGTGGCTGGAAAAAGGAAATTGAGCATATAACGAACAGCTGGAAGACCAATTAACACTAATTAGGTCAATTGACAACATGATTGGGTATAAAAAGAGCTTCTCAGAGTGTCAGTGTCTCTCAGAAGCCAAGATGGTAAGAGGATCACCAATTCCACCATTGGTGTGCAGGAAGATAGTGCAGCAATACCAGAATGGTGTTACCCAGCGTGAAATAGCAAAGACTTTTAAGTTATCATCATCAACCGTGCATAACTTCGTCAAAAGATTCAGAGAATCTGGAACAATCGCTGTGCGTAAGGGTCAAGGCCGTAAAACTCTACTGGATGCTCGTGATCTCCGGGTCCTTAAATGTCACTGCACCTCAAATAGGAATGCCACTGTCAAGGAAATAACAGAATGGGCTCTGGAATACTTCCAGAAAGCATTGTCAGTGAACACAATCCACCGTGCCATTCGCCGTTGCCAGCTGAAATTCTACAGTGCAAAGATGAAGCCATTTCTAAGCAAGCTCCACAAGCTCAGACGTTTGCACTGGGCCAGGGGTCATTTAAAATGGAGTGTGGCAAAATGGAAGACTGTTCTGTGGTCAGATGAGTCATGATTTGAAGTTCTTTATGGAACACTGGGACGCCATGTCATCCAGACCAGAGAGGACAAGGATAGCCCAAGTTGTTATCAACGCTCCGTTCAGAAGCCTGCATCACTGATGGTATGGGGTTGCATGAGCGCTTGTGGCATGGGCAGCTTGCATGTCTGGAAAGGCACCATTAATGCAGAGAACTATGTTCAGGTTCTAGAACAACATATGCTCCCATCTAGACGTCATCTCTTTCAGGGAAGACCCTGCATTTTTCAACACGATAATGCCAGACCACATTCTGCAGCAATCACAACATCAAGGCTACGTAGGAGAAGGATCCGGGTACTGAAATGGCCAGCCTGCAGTCCAGATCTTTCACCTATAGAGAACATTTGGTGCATCATAAAGAGGAAGGTGCGACAAAGAAGCCCCAAGATGATTGAACAGTTAGAGGCCTGTATTAGACATGAATGGGAGAGCATTCCTATTTCTAAACTTGAGAAACTGGTCTCCTCTGTCCCCAGACGTCTGTTGAGTGTTGTAAGAAGAAGGGGGGATGCCACACAGTGGTAAAAATGGACTTGTCCCAACTTTTTTGGATTTGTTGACGCCATGAAATTTGGAAACAACAGATTTTTCACTTAAAATGATACATTCTCTCAGTTTAAACTTTTGATCTGTGATTTGTGTTCTATTCTGAATAAAATATTAGATGTTGACACCTCCACATCATTGCATTCAGTTTTTATTCACAATTTGTTTAGTGTCCCAACTTTTTTGGAATCCGGTTTGTATATATATGTATATGTATGTATACATATATATACATATATATACATATATATATATGTATATATATATATATATACACATATACATATATATACACATATATATATATATATACACATATACATATATATATATATATATACACATATACATATATATATATATACATATATATATATATATATATGTATATGTGTGTGTGTATATATTTTTTTTCTTTTGGCTGCTCCCTTTTTTTAGGGGTCGCCACAGCGAACTAAGTCGCACGAAGACTTGGCAGTTATTCTTTTAAGCCGGGTGTCCTTCCTGACGCAACCACAGACCACCGAGCTGCTACAGCCCTCTGTTTGGAGCAGAGAACTGCTATCTAGGACACCCGGAGGAGCAGATAGTGGGGGTTAAGGTCCTTGCTCAGGGGCCCAGAGTGGGTCGAATGAGGGTGGGGGGCAGGTGTTGGTGCTTCACCTACCCCACCCACATTTTTTATGTTGTCGGTACCGGGGCTTGAACCAGCGATCTTCCAATCACAGGCCCACCTTCTCTAACCTCTATGCCACCACTCCCCATATGACAGACAGATTTAGTTTGTAAAGTCTTCTGTCCAGTCTGTGGTATAAATGCTGCATTGAGTTCCCTCACAGCTCTTCACTGCCCCCTGCTGACTTGCAGCACACACTTCATCCAAAACAAAAAGCAGATGTGACGTTTGTCCTTACAGGTTGAGAGGCGTGGGTCTCCCAGAGAGTGGGACGGGAAACTGCAGAGTCCAGGCTGAGCCTGGCCAGGTTATAGACGTCTCCATGTCTCCGAGGGGACAGGGACTGGGATCTGAAGGATGGGTGCACGGTTGTTCTAAGTCTCCCTCTGTGGGGTTGAGGGGGTTTCTTCTGAGAAGGTGGTCTGCTGGAGCGCCTCCTGCTTCTATTCACTGGCCTCTGAAAACAAAGTGAACAGGTGTGAATGGTGCTACAACAAATATTACACACTCCAGTGCAGTCCAGACGTTTGACAGCTACTATTCAGTGTTCCCAGAAGACGTATGAAAGATAAATCCAGTTTAATGATCTTTATTGTTAAGATGATACACTGAGTCAAGGAACAGCTGCCATAACATATTTCTTTATTTACCATGTGTGTGTTGGGGTAAATGTTGATCTCTGCGTCAGGTGAACACTCAGTGATAGTTGTTCTGGTGGAAAACTCCAGCCTTGGAGCAATCCCCTGGGAATAATATGAATTTAAAGCAAGATTAGAGAGAGTGTTTTGTTAAAGAAGGGAAATAATATTTAGAATTTTTCAGAATAAATATTTATCTAGACCAGTGTTCAGTATGCTCAGGTTCAATACAAACTTGATTCAGTAGAAAAAACAGAAAGAATTTTTCAAAACAAAGTTTGCAAACTCTTTACTTATCATCATGTATGACTTCAGTTAGTTCAACTCAATATAACTGATAAAAACAACTTTACTGTGCACCTCGTTTGTTCCAAGGATGTTCTTACTGGAAAATGAGGAGCCTTCGTCATCAGAACTTCTTGGTCCACTCCAGACAAAGGAGGAACAAGTTTCGGCTCTGGGAATAAGAAACTTCGTGCATCTTCTTCAAAACATGCAAGAATGTCCCCTGCTACAAAACAAATCCTTTGTGTCAACCACGTCTCATTGTACAGCAGGGCTATTCAACAAAACTGCTCAGGGGCCGGACATCCAGCTATTAAAGTCATTATGTAAATAAACCAAGTATTTCAATGATGTGTTACCTTCTCAATTTGTTTATGTAGCTGCATCGAATCATAAATGCAATAAAACAGAACCCAAAACCCAGAATTAAAAATAAATAAATAATGAACTCATTGGTGGGCTGGACTGAAGTCTCCCATGGGCCGGAAGTGGCCCACGGACCGTATGTTGAGAAGCCCTATTGTATAGTCTTTGTTACATGAAAACAGGACAGAAGACGGAAAGCAAAAAAAAATTAAATGTAAAAAAAAAAAAAAAGAAAGAAAGAAAAACAAACAGGAGTTAATATCTAAAGTTATTTTTTCCAGTATTGGGAGCTTGGTTTAATGACACGCGTTCTCACGCACATCACAGCAGTAATATTGTTTTCTGTCCAAATCTTTTTATAAAGTGACCTTTGATAATAACGCCATCATCATGTTACTTTGCACTGAATGCCATTTTGTAATTTTGGTAATAAATAAATAAATAAACCAAGATTATAAAAAAGATATCATAATAAATTCCAAATATTGAAAAAAATGTTTAGGATTGGTAGAGTTCGGCAATCCTACAAAATAATGTTAAATTAAGTGTTTTATACCAAGCTTGATCATGCTTTGTAGTTAAAACACTAAAACCCTGGAGGATCATCCACATTCTGGATGATTTTTAATGTCACTGCTGGGTCATCATCCCATACAAACCAGGTCTTACCAAAACACTAAGATAATCTGAGCTCTCAGTAACTATTTTTAATCAACAGCAACAAAAACTGCATTACATTTAAAATGAGAATAAAAGCATCATTTAGTTCCCAAAGGAACGCCACATTTTCATCGTACCTGGAGGAATCAGTTGAACCAGCTCTACTCTGACCGTCTCGTCTGTGAAGAAGTTCAGAGACTTAAAGAACAGCTTTAGAAAGACGATCCACAGATGATGCACATGTACATAACTTCAGTTATCCTGCTGAACATGAGTGAAGATCACTGTATGTAACATAAAACTGCTGTTCTGATGAGGACACTGGATATGTTCAGTGAGGGAAACACATCACACTGAATCAAATATAGACAGAGTCTACAGTTTAAAATAAGTTTAATGAATATATTCTGACATAGACGTTGACTATAATTTGCAAGAATGTTCCTATTATCCCATTCTAATGTAACACGCCAACATGTCTGTGGTTTGGAGGTATTTAAAATAGATAACAAGCGGTATACCGAATGATGTCGCTGAGGGATTTGAACAGTAAATGTTTGTAGTTTTAAAGATGAGTGTTTGTCTGGACTGGAATGGAACAGGGAATACAAGTAAACCTACTGTAAATATCCTGATGCATGCTCAATAACTGTACTGTACAAGTGTACAACTACTGTAAATGTTTTTGCTGGAAGATATTCAAGTGGGTAGGAGGACAGATCTGTGTAGGTAAACAGAGGTAGTTTCTTTTTTCTTGTCAGCGGCAGCACAGAGTGACAGATACTGGTGCGTGGATGGAGTCATTTTATACACTAGCAGGTGCAGTGGTGGAGCCAGGGGGTGGCCAATGGTGGCTCTGCCCACCATAGCTTAAACTTTGGCCACAACAAGGGCCACCCCAGTCATCTGAGGAAACTATACTTTTAAGCAATATAAAAGTAGAAAGCATTAATTTCCTTACATTATCGGGGGTGGGGGTAAAAGAGCTCACAACACGGACAGACGGACGGATGGATGGATAGAGGGTATTTACATTTTCTCCTCTTTGTTCCACAACGGGGGACAAATGGTAAATTGACTGTATATATATAGATCCTTTCTATCTGATCAAGATACTCAAAGCTCTTTACAACAATCTGTGCCTCATTTACCCACTCATACAGCTCTATACTAGATCTATACAAAGACTAATCTGTGTTTTATCACATTCATACATCAATGGGACACACATTGGAGACAACGAGGGGTTCAGTGTCTTGCCCAGGGACACTTTAACATGTGACTGCTGGTGGAATTGAACCCCCAACTCTTGCATTGGAGGACAACTGCTCTAACCACTCAGCCACAGTGGCCACAACATTGGAAGCAATTTAATAGCTCTTTGTAATATTTGCTTCTAGCGATGGAGCTACATTCAATAACACTAATTTTTCAAGACATTTAAAACCCAAACACTCAGCTGAGTACGTGAAGTTCCTAAAGCTTAAAGCTAAAGCAGCTAAGCAGTTACTTCAGACAAAAACATCAAAAGAGAAGAGGCATAAAGGCAAAGAGTATCACAACAGGGGAAACTGAATTTATAGTTCTGGAAGACCAATCTGTCTCTGCAGGGAAGAAAAAGGTTTTCATCACCTTTCACTGCTGTTGGAGCCACAATATGTCCTACCCCCCACCCCACCCCCCCACAACACTCCAGGAACAGCACACAGTGGCACCAGACCTGCATAAAAAATGGTTATCACCTAGAATATATTTGGTCTTTGATGTTCAGTTTAATTTAGTTTTTTTAATAGCACTAATTGACATGTCAGCACAGGGAACTGTAAAAAATGTGCTATTTAGCAAAAGTTACCAGTATCTATGTTAAGAAACCAGCTGTTTTAAATGGCTCATATTAGTAGCGGGGACAAGAACTCCTAACTGGAACATCATTAACTAATAAGGATGTAAAGTTTATTTATTTAGCACCTTTCGCAAATAAAAGTCACAAAGTGAATTTATGTCTATACTTTTATTTCTACACCTGGCGCTTGCTGGACTCCACAAACACAGATGAAGCTGTAACAAAATAGCAACACTTACACTCGAGCATTACAGCCATTTCTCCAGGGTCAGCTGCATATCTGAATATCTGTGGGGAAAAAACTGAACTGTTCAAATATGCCTCCTTCTTGAATGTTTTATATAAATCTACAAAATGTATGAGACCCCAGCGTTGTTCATGAACACCAAATGGAAATAAGTCATTATTTAAATAGACATGAAACTATTTACTCTGGCTTCACACTTGTTTCTCTATGTAACAATCAGTGATGATATGTAGACCCTGGTATAATAATAATAAATGAACACATGCCTTTTCAAAGGTCATTTTCTCATGGACCAGCAGAGGAAAGATGGCAGGGAGACATTCAGATTGGCGATACTGGCCCAGAAAGCCCACACTGAGGTAAATGTCATGTTTCATTGGCAAGCGAACTCCAGGACAAGAAACCTGCGAATAAAGAAGAAACAAAGATGCACATTAAGATCTGCAGTGGCTGAGACATTTCCCAGCAGCTCTCAGCAATAGTCACATTGTTCATTAGCTGTAAATGTTAAATAGTTGAAACAACAAGAGCCGCAACTGTTTTTTTGTTTTTTTAACTAAACACTTTGATCTATGGCGTATTGAAACTACTCTGAACTTAGTTACTTTTGGTCTTAGCTTGAACTCATTTTTGACTTTTGGTTAAACTTAAACATCTAATGAGACAATTTCTGAAGACATTCTGAAAAGTGACAATTCAACCCAGAATTCCAACAGACAAAAATGTTCTTATCTAGAACCCTAAAGTGACTTAGGAACTACCTTTGTAACAATTTAAGATGACGCAATTCTGACATTTTGTATAAGAAGTGTAAAGTTTGGGAGAGTAAAAAAGATTGTTGGCAAGTTTAGACAGCGCTAAAATTAAAGATCACAATCGAAGTAGAACATTTTGTGGTACAAGCTCCAAAATTTACCAATTTTAAACTGATTGTAGAAAAAAAATGGAAGGAATGAATGAATGCACATCGACAGAGACCAAAATGCCAGACATGTCAAACATGTGAAGTCCATTTTCTGTGACTTTCTACAGAAAATGAAGTAACAAAAAAATTAAACAACAAAGAAACTTTGATTCGTAAGTTGTCTACGTTTGGCTTTCCATCCTCATAGCTTTCTCATCCCGAACAGTAGAATAAAGTCATTTCACTTTCAATAAGTGGTGGAAAGACAGAGGTCTAGCAGGGTATAGATCTGGGGCCTCATGCACAAAGACTTGTGTAGATTTCCTATTAACACATGGCGTACGCTTAAATCGAGAAAACGGCGTTCGTACAAATAAATCCAGATGTATGAAACCGTGCGCACGCATGAATCCAAGCACACTTCTTTTGTACATCCCAATGAACGTGTAATTGAGCGCACATGACGGAATACACAACTTCTCACTCAACACACTTCCATTTAAATAAATATGCAAATATATTTAAATCTGCCCTGCACCTGAGGAATCTCCTCTCTGCACTATCAAAAATCATGTCTACACACGGGGAGAAGAGGAACTTCATGGGATGTGAGCTGGAGATGCTTCTAAATGAGGAAGAGACATCAAAACATGCTGTTTGGCTCGTTGTCCTCTGGTATTAGCTCCAAGTGCAAGAGAGTGAGTGGGACGATGTGTGTAAATGCAGTGGGGTCAGAGCAGCGCACATCCACAGAAATAAGGAACAAATGGTCAGACATATTAGGACGATGAAATGAATTTACTCACAAAGAAGCCCCCCCATCCCACACCGTGACAGCTTGTAGTCTGTTCCCAACCATGTTGTTCATTAGAATGAATGAATTGTGCGTTGAACCAGGCCCCCTCGCCACAATGTTGGTTAGTTGCTTTTGTGTTTCCCATATCATTTGCACATTGATTGAATGAAAATGCTTCCCATTAACATAAACATATAAACCCTGTGATGGTGTTTTATAGCAATGTGTGCGCAGCCGATAGCTCCGATTACATTAGAAAACCGTCTGTCACTACAAACTGCTCTTTAATGTTGTTGGCCTGTTCAGCTGCATTGTAGGGAATCTGATGTACCGTACCCATCCCACTCAGCTGGCATGGCTCGGCTCAGGGTGGACTGGCATAGTCCTGATCGGTCTGCCAGCTCCCTCTGGAATGCCCCTTTTGCTATAGGAACCCCACTATTGTCAGCAGCTGTATGTGTACAGGTAACACACGGCTCTTTGCTGTGTCACACTCCAAGACTGGCAGCAGCTCCGAGCACGGTTCCTAAAGGATTGACCTTTGAAGTCTAAAACATCTGATGATCCAGTCGTCATCATGGGCCAGAAAATCCTCTCGGTCTCTAAATATACCCTCTCTGTGTATTGTGCCATTTGCTATAGTCTCTTAATAAGTACTTTGTTGTTATTCCTGCACCATTTTGTGTACGCTCTAATATCCACTCATCTAACTGCAGACATGTGGATGTATTAATTGTGTACAACGATAGTTTTCACATCACTAACAGTGTCCCAGTATCACCTCTAAGTGTCACCAATGGACCAATAACCATAGAAACGGTTACATGCTGTATCCCCAGATTCTATGAGTATAGGCGTAGCTCTTTAAGGCTATCGCTAGTGGGTTGATCCCTTTGCGTGCAGCGCAGCACTGAAAACTTTAGTCTGCGCCCACCGGCTGTGTGGGCCTCACCCCCGGTCCATATAAATTACAATGAGACCAGGCAATCTACTCCCAAATAGCTTTTTTTCTTCAGCCATTTAGGAACTAGTGAGGCTCAGAGCTTAAAGGGCTGCGCCCATACTCATAGAATCTGGGGTTACAGTACGTAGCCAATGTTCTATTTCGTATAGGCTTCCCCTTTAAGGCTATCACTAGTGGGTTAAAGGCAAAGCAGGATGTAGTCTATGCCTCACTGGGTCCATTCAGACATGACATGAAGCGCCTGCTTGCATAAAAAACATTTCATCACTCAGCCTTCTGTGTGCGTAATTACACGCTCCATGCGTAGGAGCGCACCAGAGAAAAGATCTCTGGTGAGGAAAAAGGCTGAGATAACAAACCTGCTGCTGTGAATAGGAACAACGGAGGATAAGAATTGTAACAGTGTAACGATGAACAGAGCAGACCAACAGCTCCTGAGGATGAACCAATTAATAACAATAAAATCAGCAGTTATGAACTTGTGATTGATAATAAATATCTCACACTGCGACTGCATGCAGGCAGGTGTGAGCTCAAAAGTGAAGCTCCATGAAACAAATAATAATCATTCTGTCAGAACCCTGAGAACAGAATGGGTCATGGAGAAAGTAGAAACATCATGTAGATAAAAGAGAATCAATGAACATGGCGATGACCAGGCAGCCGCCATACAAATATCCTCCACTGTCATCCCTCCATGCAGAGCCATGGAGGATGAAAACCCTCTGGTGGAATGTACGCTGAGATTCTCTGGAGGATCCAGTCCAGATGAACTGTAAACTTCAGAAATAGCCTCACACAACCAGTGTGAGAGGCGCTGGGTGGATAGAGGACGTCCTGAAGAGCTGTCCCTGTAATGCACGGACAGATGCTGAGAGCGGCGCAATGCGGCCGTGCGCGCCACGTAACACGAAAAACACGTGCACGGAACAGAGGAGGTGAGATGTTGCTTCCTCCTCTGAATTATGAGGAGGAGGATAAAACCCATCCAAGTTATCACTCTCGATCTGAATGAGCTTGTGCTGCTTTTCAGAACAGGGTTAACTGTTAACTTTTTACTTTTACCTTGTTGTCTGACTTATTTCTAGAGCACTCATTAGCTTCAGTTGTTTTGAAATGTTTGATACTCATCCTGCCACATTAGAAAACCCAAAACACATCTTAACATTCATAACTCAGCATGCTGTGACTTTTGGTTGCAGTATGACTTTGACAAAATTCACTAAAGAATTGTGAAAGATGTCCACACAACTATGAAAAAAAAAAAAGAGTACTGCACTTAATACGCCAGCCAACAAAATATTTACAGCAATCTGTAACACTGGTCTGGACAAAGACCTTGCTTTAACATTGACCTTGATTTGTGATCTTGATCTTGGAGCTGGGGTGATGAAAAGTGTGTGTGACACTTTGTTTAGTGATGATGCATTTGGATGTGAAATTTAGTTAAACTGTCAGAGCAGATCAGACATTAAGGGCAAGACAAGAGAAAGTTTCCATTCATACATACAACGTACAGAAACATACCATAATATGTCCTGCTTTCAACAAATGTATAAAACATAAGAAAACCCTGCCTCACCTGGAGCTCTGCAAGTCGGAGACAATACAAATGTCATTCAAAGTTTAAACGGGTTGCAAAGAGTTGGACTTGGTGTGTCTGAACTGGCATTTTACCATTTTTAACTCTTTACAAACATTTTTAACTCTTTACAAACATTTTTTAACTCTTTACAAACATTTTTAACTCTTTACAAACATTTTTAACTCTTTACAAACATTTTTTAACTCTTTACAAACATTTTTAACTCTTTACAAACATTTTTTAACTCTTTACAAACCTACAGACTAAATTTTTGAATATTTGATCAGAGAAAGTTGAGCTTCACACATTAACTTTTGAGCTGTCTAAATATTCCCAAACTTTTGTAAAGTCTTTACAACTTGTATTTCCACAATCTTTACGTTTTTTATACATGGAAACCGAAAGTTTGTCTCTTTTCAGTGTGTCTCTCAATGCTGTAGGATTTACTGTTGTTGTCTCAAATCCCTCAGAATGCTGTGTGCACACTGCACACCCAAACTCTCATAATACATGAGTTGAATTTTGATTTTTTTCCAAACTGGAAGAGAAAACTTTGTAATGTGTCAAATATACCATATAAAATACTACAGCCTTTATTAAAAAAAGGAAGTCCCAAGTAACTGTTGGGATTTAGAAAAGAAAGTTGGTGACGCTGGACTTTCAGGCAGAAGCTGATTTGAAACCTTTAAAAAAAATTCTACCTTTTCTAGATTGTTATTAAGTCCCATATTCAATTCAATTCAATTCAAAAATACTTTATTAATCCCAAAGGGAAATTATTTGTTGTAGTAACTCATTATCCTCATTTCATTAAGAGATGCTATAGATGCTGATGGCTGTAGGTAGGAAGGATCTCTTGTAAAGGTCCATCCCACAGTGGATCCTAAGAAACTGGCTGCAGATGCCGTCCGATCCGTCCACCCAGACTCGGCTGGCCTCTCGGTTCCCTCGGGCTGTAGGACCGCCTGAATGCTGGGCAGAACTCCTCCCAGAGCGATGGCCACTCCTCCCAGAAGTCTGCCGAGCTCCTCGTCACTGCGGACAGTCAACTGTAGGTGCCGAGGGACGATCCTGTCCTTCAGCTGTCATGAGCCATGTTTCCTGCTATTTCCAGGATCTCAGTGGTCAGACACTCGAGCACAGCTGGCACGTAGATGAGAATGCGTCCACAGAACATCCTTTTCTACTCACTTGAGATTTGGGGCTGTAGTTGAGATATTATTTGAGCTTTTGAGATGTTAATCATTTGTTGTTGTTGTAGAAAACTGCCTTGTTGCCATGGTTACGCATCATAACAAATGTCCAAAACCAAAAAAGTTTCAGTAAAAATCCTTCCTGCTGCACAGCATCTGATACCAGAGGAAACAATCATCCAAAAAATGTGATTTATATCCAGAAAAAGAGGAATTAAAGTTTCCAAAAGCAAAATCTCTGAATGAAAGTAGCAGAGCTGCTCCAACATGCAGCCACCTGGAGCAGCGCAATTCTAGAACATGACTTTTCATATGCCACCTATAACTAATAAAATACTACAGCATATTGTGTACAGCTGTGTACAGAAGAGAATTAGGGCCCTGCGGGGTGGGAGTTGGACTCGGGTCTGCCAGTTGTCACCGATTCTGTTCAATATTTATGGACAGAATGTCTCCGTTCAGCCAGGGGGGTGCAGGGTTTCTAGTTCAGGGCCTCAGGATTCCATCTCTGCTCTTTGCAGATGATGATCCTGTTGGCATCATCGTGCTGTGATCTTCAGCTCTCACTGGAGTGGTTCACAGCCGAGTGTTAAGCAGCTGGGATGAGAATCAGCACCTCCAAATCCAGATCCTCCTAATCAAAACGCCTTGGGATCCTCCCAGAGGAGCTGGAAAGAAAGGACTAGGCCTCCCTGGACCTTCCTTACTCAAGATGCTGCCCCCAAGACCCAATGGATGGATGGATGGATGGATGGATGGATGGATGATGGATGGATGGATGGATGGATGGATGGATGGTTCATGAGGTATTTTGCTAACAGACAAACACACGGAGAAAACCATGGTCTGTGTATTTTATTACATCAGATATTTGTTTCTATAAACCTGCTGCAGTCAGTCTTTGTAATCGACTACACCTTTATGTATTTGTCACAAAGATTTAAAACATTTTAAAAGTTCGCAAGACAGAGAAAAAAGCTGTAATGCTATTGAAAAGGGATATTTCTTTGATTAAACACATTTGGAAAAGTTCCTCGTGTTGGCAACTAGCTAAGTGAAAGTCCGCACGTGCGATCAAATGAACGTTTGGGATTTGAAACACACAAAAAGGAAGTATTCAAAAAAAAAAGGCTTCTTACCGCTCGTATTTTAATTTCAACCACCACTTTAAACGCTCTTGTAGTCATTTATACTCTTCTTTGAGAGCCTGAATCAAACAGTAGTCTTGTTCTGTTTAGCCGTCAGCTTTTACTGTCGCCATGGTTACCGCCACTTCCGGGTTTGGTTACTGGGGCAACGATAGGCCCCTTTCCCAGACCGCAGGCGTGATGGCTGACCTCATCAGGTATCAGATTACCAAATGTATGATTGTGTTAGCAAAATATCTCATAAACCAGTGGAAAGTTGCTAATGATTCTCCCAGAAGGAACCACTGAAGACTCTTCTACAAATCATCTACTTTTGGAGTCAAATCATTTAAAATCCTGGAGATCTTGAGTTTATTATCTCGGCCACATTTACAGATGATGAGCTAAATCTTGGTGTGGTAGTGGCTGACATTCATCCTCATTACATACTCTGAGTATTAATAAATCTCATGAGAGCTTGCATTGTTGCACAAATAAAACATATTTACATAATGACTTAATCTAACTCTGTCATGTTAAACTTAACTCGGTGCATAATGTTTCAGGAGAAAGTTGTAGCGTTGAAATGTGCTTTCAATACATGACACGGTTCTGCAAACACAGGAAGAAATGTTTTTATGATGCTTGACATTTTTACATTTTTCCTCTTAATGGTTCCGTTTGGCACGTCTCACAGCTACAGCTTGCAGGTCCAAAAAAATAAATTAATTAAATGAACTGAATTAAGTTTGTAGCACGTCATAGCCCTTATCAAGAGAAGAACTGAAAAAGCTGACTTTTCAATAAATATGCAGTAAAACACAAGAAGTTTGGAACATAAATTTTCATTAAAAAAAAATAATTTTTAGGTTTTCTCATTATTCAAGTCCATTTGTCCGATACATTAATCTCTAGTCTCCGTTGGCTCCGTTGTGTCTGGGTCAGAATCAGAATGGGAATCGTGGTCCTCGTCTTTTTCTGGAGTGTTTTCTCCATCCTGGTTGACGGCCACAGCTCCTTTTCTCTGAGGCAGGATGGTGAAGAAAGCTTCCTGCCAGCTGCCCTTCTCCAGATATGCCAGGATGATCTCAAACACTGCAGGACACATGAACATTTAGTTATAAAGCCCTTTACAACAAACCAAAGGTCAGCAAAGTTCTTCACGGTACAAAAGTTAAAAGGAACAATGACAATATAAAACGACGCCAAGTATTAAAATACTGCCTGAATAAAAAGGCTCAGGTCAGTGATGGTCATGAAGAAGTTGGTTCCACGGTCTGAGTGTGGCGATCAAAAGGCTCCGCCACCCCACCGCTTGTATTTGGACTTTGGGACAAACAGTAAAGATGTATTAGTTGTCCTTAAAGTCCTCCCTTACTCACAGAAAGCTACTAGATCAGCTAAACCATTGCAACATTGTCCAAAACCCAGAATGATGGGCTGCCTTCAGGCCCAGACTTCCCTTGAAAGAGAACTGTGACCGAAACACGATTTTCCTGGTTAAATAAAATGGTAAAAAAAGGAATGAATAAAAAAAGAAGGTGGGGCTAGTAAGATGGTTAAAGTAAATAGGAGCTTAAAATCTATTCTAAAAAGGATTGGAAGCCAATGGAGAGAGAACAAGCCGATGTACAGAGGGATCTGAACAGTGAATGTTTGTAGTTTTGAAGACGAGTGTTTTTCTGAACTGGAATTGAACAGAGAATGAAACTAAACCTTAATGTTATTGAATATCCAAAAGGTAGGACTTAAGACTGTGGAGAAGAACACAGGTTTTTTTGTTTCGTTTGTCTGAGGCAGCACAGAGTGACGGAGCCTGGTTAGTGGAGGGGGACATTTTATCCACCCCCAGGTGCAAGGGAGGAGCCAGGGGGTGGATAAATGGTGGCCTTGGCCACCATCAATTAATCTTCGGCCACCCCAATTATTTGAGGAAACTATACTTTCAAGCAATATAAAAACTAGAAACCAGTTTCCTTAAATGATCGGGGTGGTTAGTTTACATACAGTATATATATCACCTCCAAACCCCTCCACGGGTCTGCACATGGCAGCGAGCCAGGTGAAGAGGGAGCTGAAGAGGCTCAAACAGAGAAAGGCTGCTGGCCCAGAAGACATGAGCCCTCATGTGCCATCCAGCTCTGTGGAGTTCTGCAGCACCGCTTCAACATAAGTCTGCACCTTGAGAGTCCCAGTGCTATGAAAAACATCCTGTCTGGTCCCAGTGCCTAAGAAAGAATGACCTATAGCACTGGGTGACCACAGACCAATAGCAATGACCTCTCATCATGAAGGTCATGGAAAGACTGGTCCTAGCTCACCTGAGATTACTGGTACGCTCGTCACAAGACCCTCTGCAGTTTGCATACCAGCCAAAGGCTGGAGTTGATGATGCAATCATGTGTGTGTTGCAGAGGGCATACAACTTCCTGAGTAGACCCAACACCTCAGTACACATCGTGTTCTTCGACTTCTCCAAGACCTTCAGCACCATCCAGCCCAGGCTGCTGAAGGCCACACTGGAGGACTTGCTGGTAGATGCTCCCATGGTGAGATGGATAGACCAGTATCTGATGGGCAGGCCACAGTTTGTGAGATGACAGAACTGTGTTTGAACGTATGATCCGCAATGTCAGGGCCCCCCATTCATCTTCACCTCCTTCACCACAGACTTTAGGTTCTGCACAGTCGTGTCAGCTCATAAATATTCTGATGACACAGCCACTGTGGGACGTGTGGAGGGAGGACAAGAGGATGAGTACAGGGACCTGGTGGATCGCTTTGTGAGGTGGAGTGTGGAGAACCACTTGCAGCTGAATGTGGAGAAGACAAAGGAACTGATGAATCATTTCAGGACGGATAAGCCAGCACCATCTCCAGATACCTGGGTGTCTATCTGGATAACAAACTGGATTGGTCCACCAACGTCATTGCAGTGCACAGGAAGGACATGAGCCGACTCTACTTCCCGAGGAGGTTCAGATCATATGGAGTCTGCAACATGATGCTCCAAATCTTCTGTCAGTCTGGAGTGGTGAGCACCATCTTCTATCCTACGATGTGCTGGGGGGCAGGCATCAAAGCAAAGGACGCCAACAGACTGAAAACGTCACCAAGAAGGCAGAGTCTGCTGCGGGATCCAAGCACCTCTGGAGGAGGTGACTGAGAACAGGATGCTAGCCAACCTGCGGCCATCATGGACAACAACTCCCACCCTTCCACCAAACTGGAGACAATCTGAAGAGCAGCTTCAGCAACAGACTACACCAACCCCACTGTTCAAAAGAGCAGTACAAGAAATCTTTCCTGCTAACTGCGGTTGAATTATCCAATTTATCTGCCTCATGATGTGATTAACGTTGGACTCAAACTAATTCTGTTGATCATCTGTGGTTTATTCAACAATGTTACTGTTTGTTTGTGCACATCTGACAGTGCACTGTCCTCACACCACGTCATTATGATGCGTTTAATGTTTGCACCCGTTTTAGGTTGTGTTTTCAGTACTTGTCTTAACCCGTGCTGTTGTTGCTGCTGTGACAATCTACGGTAATTTCCTCAAGATTGGAATTGTTTAAAATCCTTACCATGGTTGACTGCTAGAACTTTCCGACTGTTCATTTTAACAAAACTGCTGAGAGGAAGCTGTGCGTGTTCAATCCCAAGCTCCTTCGCCCTCTCGTAGGTAATCCCCTGCAAAAGAGAACCCCCTGCAGGTCAGAAACAATCAAACTAGCAACCAGAGTGTGTATCCGCGCCAACAGGCCATACTATAACCCCCGTCTGGATTATACCTGGGTTTACAGGAGCCTACACTAGATTATACCCTGGGTATACTCTGGCCTAGGCCAATTTATAGTCCGGGGTATAACTTGGTATAACTTGGCCTAGGCCGATTCATATCCCTCAGGCCAGATTATGGGTATATAGATGGGTACATTCTGGCCTGGGGGAGTAGAGTCTGGCCTAGGCTATTTTACACCCCTGGGAACAGTTTGGCTAAAGAGCCCAGGGTGTACTCTGGCCTGGGCCAAACTATACCCAGGTTTAATCTGGACAGGGGCTAATTTGGCCAGTTACACTGGGACACTGCCTGGCTCACCTTGTGATGGTTGTGGTCCACCAGGCCTCCGATCACATAAGCCTTCTGTTGGTCCAGTTCGTCCAGCACGTTGGGAGAGTCCGAGGTTAGGTAGACCAGCTCATCCTTGGCCAAAACCTCACTGTAATGTTCTGTTTTAATGGTAATGTCCTGCATGCACATATACACACAAGACTTACTCACAGAGACAAATAACCTTTAACAAGAAGAACTGACAGGGTTGAACAGAACCAGATGACTTTTTGTTTTCTTGAGAAACCCTAAAGAGAGAACAAACATCTGCATCACCACAGTGAGCTGCAACATATTCATCCTTTTTGACATTTTCTCTGTTCTGTTTGCTTATAACTTGGAAATTCAAAGTAAAACAAGCGGTGCACTGATGTCTCCCATCGCTGAGGGATTTGAATAATGAATGTAGTTTTGGAGACGAGTGTTTTTCAGGACTGAAACTGAGCAGAGGATGCGAGTAAACCTAAATGTTTTTGGTGCAAGACATTAAAGTGGATACAAACTACACTGTGGAGGAGAAGGGGGAGGTTTTTTTTTTTTTTAGGTCTGAGGCAGTGCAGAGTGATGGATCCTGGAGAGTGGATCCAACTTTATGCACCATCAGGTGCAATGGAGGAGCCAGGGGGTGGCCAATGGTGGCCTTAGCCCTTATTGATTAATCTTTGGCCACCCCAAATATTTGAAGAAACTTCACTTTTAAGCAATATAAAAACTAGGAAGCATAGTTTCCTCACATGATAGGGGTGGTGAGTTTACATATATCCAGGTCTCTCTTGTAAATGAGTCCTCGTGGCAAAGTGGGACTAACCTGTTTTAATAAAAGCTGAATGAATATATGATGGTGGCCATTTTGGATTTTGACGTAACAACCTAATTTTTGAAATGAACCTTTCTTACTGCTAGATGCAGCCACACACCAAAATGGAAGATGGTACTTCACGTTTTTCTAAGTTATGCTAACAACATGCACCAACAGACTGATGGAGTGTATTGGGCAGATGTGGCTGAGTGGTTATAGCAGTCGTCCTCCAGTGGTGGAGTTGGGGGTTCAATTCCACCAGCAGTCACATTTTGAAGTGTCCCTGGGCAAGACAATGACCCTCTAATCGTCTCTGATGTGTGTCCCATCAGTGTATGAATGTGATAAAGCTCTGATTATTCTTTGTAGAGATCTAGTAGAGAGCTGTATGGATGTGTGAGTGGAGGTAAATGAGGCCCAGATTGTTGTAAAGAGCTTTGAGTATCTTGATTAGATAGAAAGATGTTATAGAAGTACAGTCCATTTACAATTAAATGTTTTTATATTCATTTATACACCTACAGCAACTATGAAAGCATAGAAAACTGGAGCCTATACATTTATCCCTCACGCAACCAAACACCACCTGTTGCAGCAGCTCCAACATCAAGTCTCCATGATCTCCATCCAGCTAACCTCTGGGATGTTTGTCCGGTCTTCATGACCTGCGTAGAGACCACCCTAGCCTTCCTGCTGTCTTCAGCTTGGTGGGAGATGTTTCTATGAACGTGTGTTGAAATGCTGCTGGTCGTGGGCTCCATCAGAACAGGTGTACAGAGATCACTGATCCCACTGAAACAATTATGTGACTTGAAGGCAACAGATGGAGCTTCAAAACTAAATGGGTGAATGCATCTGAACACAACTTTTGACTCCGATTTAGTTTAGAATGATTTAAAAAAGGATTAAGATAATTTTCTTCATAAATCTTGAGCAGCACTTACAACCAGATTGAACATTGATACCAAATGTGGTGAAAATCTTTGCTACCCACTGTAAGTGATGGCAGATCGGGGGGGGTGTTGCCATGAAAATAACTACATTTGGTGTTTTTGTTTCATGTACAACACCAAGCATTTAATAAATATATAAATAAACAAGCATCAGACTGGTTGTGAGCACCTTCCAGTTTACCCATCCTTTGTCCTTCTCGTCCATGCTCTGTTTCAGCTGTCCGCCCATGCTCGTGAGATAAAACTGAAGAATTGAGAGCAGAGGAAATGAGTCACAGCTGCTCTGAATCTTACACACTCCTGCTGATTCACTTGAAACCACACATTTACATGCACTGTGTAACCAGGTTTTATTCTCACAGACAGCAAATTAGACTAAACCTGTCCTGCTCCGGGGGAGAATTTAACCCCGTTTCAAAAAGAACGAAGGGCGATGCTTTCTTCTGATTAAAGCTCCTGTTAACAGGGCACCAGATCTAACGTATCGACTTTGATCAATTGATTCATTCAACCTTAATGCTCATCAGAAAGCTGAGAGCCGAACCTGTTCTTTACAGGGAATTTTCAATCATAATATGTTACCAATAAAATACACTATTGTTGACTTCGAAAACCATCAAAATAAAATCACAAAGCACAAAATCAACAGAAAAACAAGTAAAACCCTGAAACTTTGGGGAGAATCTTGTTCATCCAACTCTGAATTACCTGAACCTTAAAGTTGTCTCCACTTCATGATTTAACCAAGAGAATGCTCTAAAGCAGGAATTAACCCTTTACGATCTGAAGGAAAACTTTGATTAGAAGTTCATCTAAAGTATAAAAAAATCTGTTTGAAATTAGGATCCATGTTTGGATTTGACATGTGCAAGAATACACGCATGGTTCGATCATTTTCACGACTAATTTAGGTCAGGAGAATGTTAGTTTGATGAAGGGTGAGATTGGAAGTGAAGATTTTTATCACCTTGCATGAATGGACCAACTTTTATCACCAGACAAGAAGACAAGGTCTTACTGTGGTTGGACAGGACTGGGTTAGTCCTCCCTGGAAATGATGCTGAGCAGACGAAGAGTCTGGAAGGACGGCAGGACCCGCGAGTCAACTGTTGAGGTCAACAGCTCGTGTGGAAGGTCATCCAGGAGGGTTAAGGGGATGGAGATAATCTTTAACTGGACTCATCTCTTGAGGCTACAAACTGTCCTCCTGGACCCTGCAGCTCAAACACTTTCTTAGTTTTTAGCAGCAGTGTCTTTAAACTCCCAGACATTCGTCAAATGTTTTGGGTTTCCTTCCACAACAACAAGCTGCAGTTTTGTCTGGTTCCTCCTGACAGAACAGAAGTGGTGGAGCTGAGTCAGGTTTGTAGGCCATCTCGCTCACATCCAACAGTTTGAACCTTCAGGCCAAGGATGAGCCCGCTCTGTGAAGGTCCATGATTCTCTTCCTGAGTTTATGAATGAGTTCTTCTGATTTTCCCATGATGCCACACAAAGAAGCAGTGTGTTTGAAGTGGCCTCCAATTTACTTCAAATGCCGTCAACTAACCAATCAAAAGCTTCCAAAACCATGACATCATCACCTGGGCTTTACGTAATCGTTTAAAGACTTGGTGTGTGTGAACTTGAGACTTTGAAAAGAGTAAAACATTTCCTCTCATTATTCCAACATTTAGCAAATAGAAATCATTTTGTGAATCCTAACTGACCTAAACACGAGACGGTTCAGTCTAATTTAGTTTCTGACAGCGAGATAAAACCGTTATGTGTTTGTTTATATATAGTATGGTGTATGGAAACATCTGGGGTCAGCTGTGAATGCGTCAGGCACCACTAACCTGCACAGGATGGGAGGCTCGTCTGTTCTCGGCGTAGCACCTCTGAATCTGTTTGTGAAGTTTCCGAACATCCTGAAGAGGCAAAGATAGCAGTAAGGAGGTGTCTGGTACATGTCCCATTTTAACACCCAGTCCCTCAGTCTGGTTACCTAAAACCATGACAACACCCACGTACCTTGACGAGCATGAGGCTGTCGAAGCCGCAGTCCACCACGAGCCTCAGAGAGCTGGGCGTCACGTCTCGACGTGGACGTTTCCTGGCACTCTGACAGTCTCCTGTCTCCTGCTCCGGTTGACTCTGTCTCTGCTGCCGGCGCTGCAGCTTCCTGTCCTTTCTTCTCTGCCTGAAGGTGACACAAGGCAGCCACTGATGATCCCACATACTGGTTAGCTCGACCCGGCACAGGTTTCTAAGAGCATTCTGTATCTAAGCAGAGTAAAGATGAAAGTACTGGTCCTCTCAGGTTGGGTCACAACAGGAGGTTTCTATGAGTTTCTTTGTATGAGTACAGCACAACGGTTCTTAATGCAGTCACGTCTGCAGGACGGGTGAACACAAGTCTCCAATTTGGGTTCATTCTTGCACCCTTTCTAAAGTGAATTTCTCTAAATTCACTGAATGGTTTTATATTACCGTATTTTCCGCCATACACGTTGCACGCCCTATAAATCCCATCAGTCCATATAAGTCTAATAAAGTGGAAAATAAATACATTGCTGGCACCGCTGACAACCTGGAAATGTGGGCCGGTGTTGTGCCAAAAATCAACAGGCTGCCAAATGGCGGCCGCTGGGGCGTGCACGGGAGGACTTTAACAAAAATTTAACAAGACTAACACCTAAAAACAATTATTTGTTTGCTCGAAATTATAGTAAAAGTGTGTCTCAGTTGAACTTTTCCTTAATAAATGCACTTTGACAGTCAAATCAGCTGCATTTCAAAAGCTGATTTGTGGCCGCTGGAGCGCGTAAAGGGACGACTTGCTGTGCATTTCTTCGCTATTTAACAAGATAAACACCTAAAAACATTTGTTTGTTTGCTCGACTTTATAGTAAAGATGTGTCTCAGTTGAACTTGTACTTAATAAATGCATTTCACTGGTCAAATTAGCTGCATTTCACCAGGGTGGTGCAGTGAAATGAAGCTGATTTGACATTTGCTCCAGGCGAGCTGGACGAAGGTGGCAGGCTATGGCAAGCTGACTGTGTCATTAATGGCCACTTTTACCTAGTGAAGTAACTTGGCATGTGACAGTAACACAATGTAACAGTGACACAATGGCATGCCATACCATTCGAGTGCCATCTAGTGGCTGAAAATGGTATTATTCAGTATTTCAGTTCGAATAAATGAAAACGGTCATATCTCAGCCAAAAATTGGTTTATAAATATGGGGAAAAAAACTAATACGTCACTTTGGCGTATAAGTTGCATGGCATGCAAATTATGTAAAATAAACACGACTTATAGGGTGAAAAATACAGTACTCACACCTCAGATGAAAATATATATATATTTTAATCTTTCCTAAAGAAACTACATCTGCTTACAACGTGGATAACCCCTGCCCATCAGGCCTGTTTAATGGCAGAAATTTTAACCGTAAAGAGTTAAAAAAAAAAAAAAAGGATGTGGGTGGCCCTTATATCATCATCCCTTTATTTAACCAGATAAAACCCCATTGAGACCAAGATCTCTTTTCCACGGGCGACCTGGCCTAGAGGTCAGCAGCACACGTCATAATAATCACAACAATTAATGATCTTAGCCGTGACTAAAACACAATGGTTAAGAAAGTGAAAGCAATAATTAAAAACATAGACAACAAGAAAATAAGAAAAGTGAAGAAAACAATTAAAACCATTAAATCCAGTTTGGTTCAGCTTGGGTTTCCTGACCTATCCCTTAGTTATGCTGCTATAGGGTTTGGGTCTCACTCTGCTGCAGAATGTACTCGCTCTACTCTTTATATTTGTAACTGACATTATTGCAGCAATTAACTTTATGTTTTCCTTCAACCAACACCCCCCCCACACACACACACACACACCCCACCACCACCACCACCCTCCCTTGCCTCTGTGCCGCGCAGGATGAAGAAAATCTGCTGGTTTGCTTAGACAACTTTTTATTGATTAACATTTTTTAAGTAGACAACTTATAATTGTATTATAATTAAATTAAACTGAATAAATGTAATTGGGTTTGGCTCGGTTTTGATCTGCATGTAATTTGTTATAAATGGGGCTTGAACTAAACTCCCCCTCGCAAACCCTCAAACAAAGCTACAAAATAGGTAAAGAAAGAAACATCAACTTTTAGAATGTTTTAATTTTTATTCACTATATTTAATTAATTATCACAACTGCTGAGCATAAAAATGTTATTAACCAACATTTTTTAATTTAAACACTGAATTATATTCCCACTGAAAAAAAACTTTTCAACAGTTGACAGAAGAACAAAACAACAGAAATCTAACCTCTCTCTCTCTCTTATTATTATTACTATTTTTTTATTTTATCTTTTCTCCCGCTTTGTGGGACCCTAGCGCCCCCTGGCGGCCACCAAGGGGGCCGCGGCCCCCCACTTTGAAAGTCTTTAATTGTTCCCACCTCACCTGTTCCCACCTGTTTTTAAATGACTGTGACAGACTCACTTTCGCAGATCCCGTTCGTCCTCCCATTTCTGCTGCTTCAGAAGCTTCTTCTTTTGCCTCTTGGATAAGTTTGGGTCTTCTCCGTTACAGTCCCCGCTCCCCTGGCCGCTGCTGTTCTTCTCCTGCCGGTCCGGAGCTTCAGTTTTCCCGCTGTCATCAGCCGAGATGACCGATGACTGCTCGCTCATGTCGCTGTGAAAACGAACCGCAGAGTCCTTTATCACCGCACCAGAAAAACAAAAATACTCCGCTGGAATGATGCTCTCTACACGTTACAGCGTGGCGCACACGTGACGTCACTCAACAGCGCCAGCTGCCTTCAAAGAAATAGGATTTTTCAGGAACGTCAATGAATCGGTTGAAGTGGACCTTTAATTTATATTTTTATTAGATTTAAATTAAATAATTGTCAGACCCTCCATAACAGATGAACACCACATGATGCATTACTCTTAATTATTTATTTAACAAAAAGTGATCCAAGTTTTGAGAAAGTTTGTGAAAACAGATTTTTTAATGCGTCAAAGTTCATACTCGATCACCTAGATATCAAATACCATATCCAATAATTCTGTCAAATACCATATCCAATAATTCTGTCAGGTCATCTGGACTGAGATTTTTTTTTAAATGATCTTTGACAGCGATACACCAGTTTTTTTGTTTGTTTTGGTATGAATCAAACCATCTCACATGATGGTGGAAATTTTTTGGCCCTCTCTTTGTCTATTGTTGCTTCAGTTCACTAACAACAAAGTTCATGTTTGTGCTCAGCTCCGTGAAGGTCCCACAGCATGAGGTTTGGGACTTTAACTGGACCATTGCAGAATCTTGACTCTTGTTTTTTGGGGATATTTTTACCTGTTTTTAATTTTTATTTTTTTATTTTATTTGTAGATTATCTGCTGCATTTGGAGTCAATGAACTGTTGTTCCTGACCACATTTAGACAGATATCTTTATATTTACCTCCAGAACCCTTTGGTCTACAGAGAAGTTCACGGTCCACTCAGTAACTGCAAGGAGTCCAAACCATCAGCTCTCCACCACCGTGCTTCACAGTTTGTTTGTGATGTTCGAGCTGAAACGTTGCTTTTTGTTCAAACATGGTGATGTGCATTGTGGGTAAACATCCTGACTTTGGTTGCAGATGTCTTGTGGTTCATTCAAATACAAATTTGTGAACAGAAGTTTTTCTGCCATGTTGTTTTGCAAGAGAAGAGGTTTTCTCCTGCAACCTTTCTAAACAAATACTTGTTCAGGTGTTTTCTACTTGTCCTTTCATGACCTTTTGACCTGCTAACTGAGGCTTGTAGAGTCTGAGATGAAGCTCTTGGGTTGAGGTCATCTACACATTTTAAGACGTGCTAATGTCCAGATAATTGTTGGGTCATCTGGTGAAAACAGAAAAATTGACAAAGGAGTACCTGTAAACATTTTGGACAGTGATTGTGTACCTGAGACCACAGACAGGATTCTGTCTGGTAATGAAAAGTAAGAAAAATCTTATATAAGAACTATAGAGTTAATTAGAAATAACATTATTTGTTTGTTTGTTTTTTAAAATAAAATAAAATGTATTAGGCAGAATATCTGCTAATATCTAGTTAAAATATAGTGTCAACCTGTCGGAGTGTTAACTGCAGGATGCATTTCATATTAGTGAGGGTTATGTGTGCATGGTATGGCTCTGGGCGTGATGGTATGTATCATCAACACACTCAGATTAAATGCCTCCGAGGATATAGTTACAGCCCTGAAAAATGACCCTGCATCCCCCCCCCCCCCCCACACACACACCCTGTTTAACCTAGCTACAGTGTGGGCCCACAGATGCTTACAGTATTTTAGTGAGAGCTCCAGCAGCAGCGGTGAGAGGCCTGTTTTCTGTAAATCATAAATCCTGAGAAAGAGACGTACGGTAATCTACAGGAAACACCGCTGAACTGAGATCAACTCAAATAAACCATTAAATGTTCACAGCAGCTGTAACACTGAAGCTTTAAGAGGATTATTTCCAAGTCCTCATGAGTCTGAATGGATCCTAATAAAACTTTCAGAAACTGGATGCACATCATCGATTGAATAACTTTTGGGAGATCTGCATCTCTTCATGTACCGCACGTCTTTCTTTGTGTTTCAAAGGAGAGGTGAGAGCACAACTGTACCACATTTAGACATTTACTTTTTTATTTCTGATTTTTTTATTTATTTTATTTACAGATTATAACTTAAAAAAAAAAAGAAATCTCTGCTTCTCAAAAGGTCCTGACAATCTTCTCAAAAGTGGATGTTCCAGAAAATTCACATTAAGTTCAAACCAACAAAAAGGCAAACACAAACCACGAGCTGCAGGATTCAGTGAGCAGGTCGGAGAGAAAGAAACTGAGTTTGTTTGGAACAGAGGAAGCCTCGTCTCTCTAAAAACAGCTTCAGTTTGCAAAGTTTCATCTGAAAAAACTACAAGACCTCTAGACCAAAGTCTTTTCGAAAGATGAGACTAAAGCAGAGAAGCTTACCCATAATGCACAGCAGCGTGTTGGAAGAAACAGTATATCAGCACAAACACCTCACTAACTGTCAGCATGGTGGTGACGTGCTGATGGTTTGGGCTCCTGGCAGTCACTGAGTGGACCATGATCCAGTGGTGATTTTAGTCTTTTTGGGGTGCTCAAGAACCCCTAAAGTTTAACTAGCATTATGAGTTTGTAAGGAAGCTTCATTCTCAAACTTTAAAGTCACAAAAATATTGAATAAAAATGGAATAAATGGTTACACTCTTAAACGGGCCAATAAAATCTATAATTTTTTTTTGCATGAGTCAAATCCTTGACGCCACCTGTTAATCAACCCAGTACACTCAGCAGCAACTGACCAATCGGTGACCTCAATTTGTCCCAAAGGTAAACGCCCCTTACCTGCAGGAGCTCCACCCCCTTTTCCTCCGACAACACTGTCAGGGTTTTGCATTACGAACACTTTGCAATCAGAGGCTAATAGTTAAATTAAAGATTAAAGCTAGTTGTTTTGTGTGTTTTGTATGTAGATATATGTTGTAACTTCTGGTTGCATAAAATTAGTCTTTGCTTGTTATGATCCTTTAAAAGTCCTATTGGTGACTGAGCTATTTGTTTATGGCCATACCACCCTGAACGTGCCTGATCTCAGCTTGGGCCTGGTTAGTACTTGGATGGAAGAACGCCTGGGAATACAGGTGCTGCAAGCTTTTGCACTTCTCAGAAACCACACCATGGAGTGCCTTGTTCAAGCCAAGAGCCATTTGTCAGGACTGGGGGCTAAGCCCCCTAAAGGTCAGATGCTAGAATCGCCCCTGCCATGAACTCCTCAGTAGACCAAAGGAGTCCAACTGTCCAACAGCTGAAGCTTGAATCAAACTGGGTCCAACAGGACAATGATCTCTATCACAGCAGCTGATCTACAACAGAACGTGTCAGAAAGAAGAGTCCTGGATTGGTCCAGTCAAAGTCCAGAACCTCAGCCTGAGTGAAATGCTGTGGTGGGACCTTCAGACTTGTATTCACTTTGGATCAACAGGAAGTGATAAAACATGTTTTCAAAAAAGTTGCATTGTTTATTTAGCTTTCACATGGAGTAACATTACATTTAACGTCACTTGCACATACAGTCTCATTTAAACACTGTGCATTTACATTTGTACATTTTAATCCCACAAGTTAGTGGGAGCTCCACAGCAGGGCATTTAGCAGCTCTGCACTGCTATGTTGGCTTTGTTAAGAGAAACCAAACCATTTTCTATTTGAACAAAAGGACAAAAATAAAAAATAAATAAACCAAACACACATATTTGAAGGTTTGGGTATTGATGTGACTGACACAGCTCAAGTTTTCATTGATTCGGTGTCCTTAAAAAGTCTTTCTGTCCACACTCACCACTTTCTCATAAACACTCAAACATCCACATCAGTCCCTCCAGTGTCCCTACTTCCATTTACCCCCACAATTTCACTTACATCATGTAAGACTTTAAAAACACAGTCCCAGAAACACGTCACACATCAGGTCCAACTGTGGAGTCAGAATTTACCCACAATCCTCAGGAGGAAAAACAAACATCAGTTTCTCAGTTTCTGACCCACATTTGAATTCGTCATTTATGAACTGTTGGATATGGACACCAGTGGCCCCCCCCAGGGACCGGAAAAGAAAGAAGTGGGTTAAGATGATGGATGGATGGATCATTGGATGGATGGATGATAGTTGGATGGATAGATGTTTGGATGGATGGTTACATAGTTGGATGGGTGGTTGGATGGATGGATGG
>NC_056498.1:7141069-7142212 GCF_014905685.2 Nematolebias whitei
GGATGAATGGCTGGTTGGATAGTTGGATGGATGGATGAATGGCTGGTTGGATGGATGTTGGATGGATGGATGAAATGCTGTCAAAACAAGACAGTAACATTATGATTTGAGTTCATCGTTTTGGGGTGGCAGTGTATCCCTGACATGGGGTCGCATGCACTGGTGCGGCTCAGTTGTTGAGAATCTGAAGCAGGCCTTCCCTCGATGCTCTCTAGAAGTTAATGCAACACTCTTCATAATCCGATCAGATTAAACTGGCTATCAGTGGCTGTCAAATAGTTTTCATATTCATTACAAAATAGCAATTTTTCCAAAGTAACAACAATTCTGTTACATGTTTTCATCATTTGATTAAAAACAACATAAGGATGGACTGTCCAGCAGATCCACGTGTACAAATAAAACTGTCTTTTTCTTCTAAGTCAGAAAAAACAATAATCAGAATAAAAAAATCAGCCTGCAGGTCACAGAGGTGTTCACCCTTCATACCATGTGGAGGAAAAACCGAACAAACAAACATTCATGCATAAAGTAGCAGAAATGATGAAGCAGCTGGTTGTGAATGTTAAAGCAACAAAAACCAACAAATCACAACTTGACTGGTTCGAGTTAGAGATAAACTCTGTTTCATTCAACCGTTCAGTTTGGAGAAATTGCTTTATGTGTGTTTTCATTTCTTTGTGAAACATCTTACAGACAATAAAAAGGGTTTGAGTAACATTTTAAACACTGCAGCTCTTTAATACAAATTCTTGAACAAAAATAAAATGATCACCAAGAAAAAAAAAAACATCCATGTAAAACAAACGCAGGCAGCTTCTGCACAGAACTTCACCCTGTGGAAACCAAGAAAACACAACAGACAGTTTAAATCAGAAGCTTTTTAAACTTCATCAGTTCGAGCATTTAAAATAATAAAAAACACGTTTCATTTATAGAAATTCAGCCTTAAAGAATACATTTGCAATATCCTGATTCATGCTCAATAATCCAGGTAGAAAAATCCAAAAAAGTTCAATCTGGTCCTCTGGACATTCAAAAAACAAAACAAAGCAAATCAACAAAAAAAATGTAGAAACGTTTCGTCTCTCATCCGAGAGACTTCCTCAGTCTGAGGTGCTGTTTTCAGCTCAGTCTCTTAAA
>NC_056498.1:7152212-7159736 GCF_014905685.2 Nematolebias whitei
ATATATATATATATATATATATATATATATATATATATACATCTATATTTACTTATGTTTATATGTGTGTATTTCCGTACTCTATATTTACAGAGTTTTTGTTTTTGTTTTCTGGTAATTTCCCACATGAGCAACAATCTCTACTTACTGGTCCTTATTTTCTGTATTTGTGAATGTTGTGGTACTCTTGTGTGACTACATTTAAGACTAATATATTATTATTATATATATATTTATCTTCATAAAAAATAACTAGAAACGTCAGCACAGCAGTAATATTAATTTGAAATAAAAATATAATAAAAATGTTGTGAATAAAAGCATCTGTTGTAATGATAAATATTTTATTATTATTAATAAAGTATTATACAATACTCCACTACATTTCAAAGCAGAATGGAGCATCGTCTGAATCCCTCTAAAAAATGAACTTGTTTGTAAAAACTCACCTGACAGGTGAGTGAGCTGCCTCTTATCTGTGCTCCACCACAAAACTCATGGTGGTCCCGTCAAATGAGGGTGGGGCGATGATCCGGGGACCTTGCTGGGAGGTGATGCTGATGACCGGCTGCTTGAAGCTGGAGAAGCTGTGCTGTGGCCTGCTGCCGGTTGTCAGCTGCTGAGCCTGGGGAGTCTTTCCAGTGGTCATGTAGAAGGGACTCTCCATGTACATTCCTTCATTCTGTGAGGACGCCTTCTCCCCGCTCTCTGCCTCCGACGGCACCGACATCTGGGACTGCACCAGAGTTCGGGCAGGTATCACTGATGGTGTCGGCACAAAGCTTGGGTAGACCATGTAGGCATGACCGTATGCTGCGGGACTGAGAGCTAGGGGGGAGATGGGCATGGGCACAGGGGTCATGGGAGGCTGGGGCATAGGTACCTCCACATAATGACCTGTTTCAGGGTCAAAAAGGCGCTTTGTGGCTGGCTGCACAGGAGTGTCTACCAGGTAGTAGTTTCCAGTGGTGGGATCCAGGAGCATCTTCCTCTGCGTAGCCTGAAAGGGGTCGAGAGTGGGTGCTGGAGTCATGGCTGGGGAAAAGCAGTACACCTGTGGCTGACTGGCAGAGAGCCCCAGTGGCAGGGTGTGATAGATGGTGGCAGAAGGAACTTCCTGTGGGTGTGTCTCCATTACAAAGCTGGAACGTTTTATCTCTGGGCTGAGGTCCTCCATGCTCCTGAACTCAGACCCCTCGTGTTTTGGAGGACAGCTTGGGCCAAACTTAGCTGCAAACATATTTGCCGATGTTTTATCGGCTGACGGGACTGGTTTGCTGTCACTGAGGTGTGATTTGATTGGAATGGCTAGGTAGTTCTCGTTGTCAGCCGATTTGCCCGAAAACCTTGGCTCAGATCTTTCTACGTCCCTCCATTCAGCTCCTTCATTCCGAGTTATTCCTGTCTGGCTGATTTTTAATGACACGGGCAGCTTGGAGGACTTTGGGACATTTTTGTTGCTAAAAAGCGTCTGTGTCATGGAGTTTTGGTGGTGAACATTAGCAGCTGTGGAGGCCTTCCTGGACTTGTTTTTGGCTCCTGTGGTGCTAAGAGCTTGCACCAGCTTTGACCCTACCCTTTTATCAAGGCTGCTGGATGACTGACGGACTTTGAGGTCTTTGTTCTCCTGCCTGAAGGTGCCGTCAGTCCCAGGTGATGTTGCTAACTGTGGCAGGGTCTTGTCGATGTTAGGACAGGAGTCTCTTCTGACTGTCTTGTCCTGTCTTGCCGCTCTCTCCTCAGACCCCCCCTGTAACTCGGTGGCTATCAGAGACAGAACATGGCTGTCTGTCAGAGGCTGCGGCTCAGTCTTCCTCCTCCACTCGTTCTTATCGAACACATAGAGTTGTTCCATGGTTTTGACAGCAGCCTTGAGTTTTTCCAAAGCCATCTGATTTGCCATGTTTGACTCTGGCTTCTTATCTGCTGTCTCTGACACTTTGTCCTGGTTGTTTGAGGCTACTTTACTCTCAGGCCTCAGCTCTCCTTCTGTGGGGGGAGCTGCCCCTGCTGCTCCCTGAGGTGGGGCCTCCTCTGATCTGTCTGTAACACATGGCTCCTGTTTCACTAACTCAAGACTTTCTGCGTGCTTCCCAGTGTTATTGGTATTAACGGACTGACATTTTATCACTATCGGGGACACGGAGTTGGGGTTGCAGTTGTGCACGTGTTTCTTCAGCTCTGAGTAGCTGTCAGCAGAGGCAAAGCTGGATTTGTTCTCGTTGTTATCCAGAGAAACAAAGTTATAAGAACTTTTCACCAGTTTACGTACATCTCTGACCTGGTGGATGGGAGTCTGCAGCTTCCCTTTGTTGTCTCTGATGTCTCGAACCATAAAATGTGGCACTTTATCTGAAGACTCACCCTTCAGGGCTGCAGCCAGGGCCTGACATTTGAAGCTGTCGGTTCTTATGGGACCGCAGCCGGTGTTAGGAGCGCGCAGCTTGGAGACACCCAGAGGTTCCGTTTTGAGGTCTTTGACGCTCCTCAGGTTGATTTTGATTTCCGGGGATTTGGAGGTGGTTAAACTCCTGGAGTCTGTGATGTATAAGGTGTTGTCGGAGCGTACTTTAGGTCCGCTTCCGTCCTGACAGTTCCTGCTGTGCAGCTGCTGCCCGGCCTCTCCTTCCCCGGACAGCAGCTGGATACTTGGCACAAACAAATGCGACATTTGCGTGAGTTTGCCGCAGCCTGAGGGCCTCTCCGCCTCGTGGTCTTTGTCATCCAGCTTGTCCTGCAGTCTGTCACGGCTCCTGGGGTCTTGTTGAAACCCTAGCTCCTTGTCCCTCCAGCATCTGAAGGCGCTATTTTGGCTCTGGAGCAGGGTGCTCCTGGATGCCTCCAGAGCACCTTTTTTAGTATCGACTCCAGCTCCGCTCGTCTCTAAATTAGTTGCGGGAGCGCTTCTGTCCCGTCTCCGAGACTCGCTCCTGGTTTCACACGAGCCACTGTCCACGATGTCCCCCAGCTCGTCCACGCACATTATGTTGTAGTCCGAGCTGCTCTCTGAGACCTTGGAGCCCCCCTTCCGCCTGTCCCCCTCCTGCGGCGGCTCCCTGATCTCCCCCCTCTCCATCCTGCGCTCCTGCTCAAACTGCATCTTTTTAGAAATGACATTTTTGATGAGGCTTGAGGCGAACACGGCCTTCTTGTTCGTGTCCTCCATGGCTCTGAGGGGGGTCCTGCTGCCCCCGCTCAGCGAGCTCTGGGTAACTTCATCTGCGGAACGTGATCCTGCTGCGCTTTGTGCAAACTGGGCGCACCGTTCTCCCGCAGACTTGACATTACAGCGGAAGTTGAGGGTCTCGGTGAGCCGGATCACCCCACCGTGGCCCTGACCGAACTTCCCCATCAGTTGGATTTGCTGAGCGTGGGGGGTGCTACTCAAAGTGAAAATCTTGCTGCTGGGGGGTTTGAGGCTGGCCAGTGCGATGCCCTTATAACCTTTAGTGTCTGGGTTCTGACAGGAAACAACACTCTGGTCCACGTTCATGTTGCCATATTTCAGGTCTACGAACGTGGACCACCTGCTGAGCTCTGAGGCCGAGGACTCGCTGGAGGTGCTGAAACTGAAGGCATCAAAGTGCTGGGCCAGGCTCCTGAAGGCTCTGGCTGTGAGGCTGCGCACCTCCTTGTCAGCGTCGTCCAGCTCGCTGACAGCACTGGACGTGCTGCTGGACTGCTCCCTCACCTCCTTGCCTCTCAATTTGCCGCCAAAATGCAGACGTCCCGGCGCAGCTATGAGACACTCTGCCTTCCCGTCCACTCCCCGAAACACGCAGCGGCTCACGTCTCCGGCGCGCGCGGTATGATAAAGAATATTTCCCTGTTCTTGAACGTTGCCAGGCTCATTTATAGCTCGAGAGGTGGTTCTGATTGACAGGTGGATCTGCCCCCCACTGCTGCCGCCGCTCTGCTCCTCTGAGCTGGAGAACTTGGCCGCTGCGCGCGGATCACTTTCAGGCAGAGTGCTGACCGCTGCTGCGCCCTGAGCGCGAGGCCGCGCGTGCCCTTTCTCCCCCTCAAAGCAGTAACCCACGAACGGGTACACCTGGCTGTCATCTTCAATGTCCCAGCTGCCCGCGGACGAGCCCGCCCCGAAGTCCCCCTCGTGGTCAGAGAGCTCGGAGAGCTGGATCTCGTGCGTGGTAATGTAATGGGACTCGTCTTCCGCCACGCACGGGCCGGACTCGTAAAACAAAACCAAACCTTCATCATCCACCTCCTCCCCGTCATCAGACTCACTTCTCCCGCTCAGATAATCGTCCCCCCGGGGTGTCTCCTCCTCGTGCAGTGTGCTCCCTGTCTCCTCTGTCGTGTCCGGATGCGTCATTACGCGCGCGCTTGTTCCTCCCAGCTGAAGGGAAACCTCTGCCCTTTTTACACAGCCGGAGGAAGATGATGATGATGATGATGACTCAGCGGCGTCCTCCTTAACGTCTCCGCGCGCATCTCAGGGTCGGCACCGACCCACAGCCGCTGCGCCACCGCCCCTCGCCGGTACCGCTCCTTCTCAGCTCCACGGGTTTGGTTTCGTGTCGCACCTCCACCTTGCGCCGCCCTGCTGCCACTGTTTGGAGCAGCTCCGTCACCTGTGCGCGCGCCGCCGACGCCTCCGCTCACCTTCGTCGGGTCTTTATGGTGAGCGGAGGAGATGGAGGTGCGCGCGGAGCTCCGGGGGCGCAGACTGATGACACCCAGACGATCCGGACATTCCAGCCCCAGACTGAGCAGCTAAAAGGAACCAGAGACATGAGGACTGTCTAGGACACATGACTGTCAGGACAGGGCTCGCGGGCCAACAGGGGTCTAACCCTGTCAACTAAGGCCGGATTTTTGTTCAAGAATTAAAAAAAAAATCTTCCCAATTTAAATATTTTAATCTCAATATAAAGGTTCTTGAATTTTGTGGCATCAGACTTTTTATACCATCAAGATCCATGTTATCACTGGTGTGTGCACTTGCTTGTCTGTTAGCAAAATATTTCATGAGCCAGGGAACAGCAAAGTCCATGCTCAGTAATCCAAGTATAAATCCAACAATGTTCAGTCAGGTCATCTGGACAGTTTCTGTTGTTTGTTTGTTAGTTTTTTTGTTGTTGAGACGTTTCACCCTCCATCTGAAGGGCTTCATCAGTCTGAGGAGTCACAAACAAACTGTTTTCCCCACCAAGCACTCATACAGTGGACCGATAAGTTTGCTGGTGATAAGAATAGTTCCCTAACCAGGGAACAGATTTTAATGAACCCTCAGGAAGTAATCACTGGATAGCGTCTATGACTGATTAACCTTTGGAGTCAACCACATTCAAGATGGCCGCCACAGCAGTCTGACCTTAAAACACAATAACTGTTTTAACTCAACCAGTTTTACGGATGTTTAAATAAACATTTCTATGTTGCTGAGAGTTATACCCACTCTAACAGATCAAACACAACCAGTTTTTAAACTTTACAGGAGTGAACTGAGAGCTGTCTGTCAGTAAAATATCTTGTGAACCACAAGATGAATCTTAATAAAACATTCAGATTTTAATTATTGAGCTTACAACAACTCAAAACCTCTTGGATTTAATCAAATTAAATAATTTGATAAAGGAATATTCTGATCATTTAATGTTGTGGGTTATGAGCAGGGGCAGCTGTGGCTGAGTGGTTGGAGCAGTCATCCTCCAATGGAAGAGTTGGGGGTTCAATTCCACCACCATGTTGAAGTGTCCCTGGGCAAGACTGAACTCCTCATTGTCTCTGATGTGTGTCCCATCAGTGTATGAACATGATCTAAAGCTCTGATTCATCTGTGCAGATTCAGATTATTCTGTGTAGAGAGCTGTATGAATGTGTGTGTTGGAGGTAAATGAGGCACAGGTTGTTGTAAAGAGCTTTGAGTATCTTGATTAGACAAAAAGGTGCTACAGTCCATTTACCATTTATAAAAAAATCCCCCCCCCCCCCCCCACGGATGTTTTACCCTTTTAGTGCCTTCATAGATCAGTCATCAATATAAGTTTACCTTTATTGTAAAAGATAAATTTAAAAACCCTCTATGTCAAAATGAAATCACCTTTTTAGAAAATAATGCCAATTATAAAGAAATGTAAAATAAGTTATAGCATAGGGAGTTTTTTCTTTCCACTGTTGCCTCTGTGCTTGCTCAGGATGGGAGACTGCAAAAAATTCCTTAGATAGAGAACTTTACTAATTGGCTTTTATGTGAATGTTCCTGTAAAGTGCCCTGAGACAACTTTGTTGTGATTTGGTACTATATAAATAAACTGAATTGAATTGAATAAAAAATTACTTCTGGCCTTGGCCGCTAGATTAATCTTCAGGCACCCCAAGGACCATCCAAGGATCATTTGAGGAAAGTTATTTTTGGGTAACATAAATAAATACTACAAATGATAGGGTTAGTTATTTCTCACACACACATAGAGACACTCCCCCCCCCCCCCCCCCCTCTCTCTCTCTCTCTCTCTCTCTCTCTCTCTCTCACACACACACACACACACACACACACACACACACACACGCACACACACACACACACACACGCACACACACACACACACACACACACACACACACACACACACACACACTGAGGAACAGCTTTTACCCTGAAGCTGTTAGACTCATAAATCCTTAACCAGGCTAACCACTGTAAAGAGAAAAAAAACACTGTAATGCCACTTTAATTGGTGATATGTGACTTATCTGTGCTGCTGATTTCATGCTGCTGATCTCATGCTGATGTATTCATTCATACCCACATGCTCACTACAGACTTGTGTTCGGGCTGCTGTTTAATAAACCATATTATTTTTACATTATTATTGTTTAGCGTATATCTTAAATCAGGAGTGTTCAAAGTGTGACCCGAGAGCCATTGGAGTGATTTTATGCGTCCCATGACTGCTATTAATTTTGACCTACAGGCTTAAGAGGTTGATGCAGATGTAGACCTTCTTAAGATTTAATGGTGATACTTCATAAATTTTTAGGTTTAACAGGAAAACAGATTCAAATAATCTTGTCAAAATGAGTGATATTAAGTGCAATACAAATATTTAGCTACAATTAATCCCTTTATCCTACAACAAACTTTCACTGACCTACCAAAAAGTAGAATTTTGGTTAATAATTTATCAAATTTGGCTAAATATGGTAAGTGTTTTCAAAGAAAATAATTTAATTTGATTAAGTAATCAATGGAGAGAAATTGGACATTTTTCAAAGAATATCATCGACATACAAATTCAAACCCAGCCGGTCAAAACAGAGGGCCGCTTGTCCTGATTTCCTGTCTTACTTCTAAAATATGTAGAAAAACACATATAATTGGTTTGTCTATTTTTTACACTGCTTAACTGACCCACTGACTTAACTAACATCAACTTAACTAAAATAATACAAGGAACCAGAAATAAAAACATACCTGCATGGGTCAAGTAGCTCCTCCATCTTTAGTTTAAGCAAAGTCCCCGACACCTCCCAAATCACAACCGTCAGTCCATTTACCAT
>NC_056498.1:7159836-7163078 GCF_014905685.2 Nematolebias whitei
ACATCCATCCATCCATTATCTTTTGCCCGCTTCTTCCATTTTGGGTCATGGGGGTTGCCAGTGCCCATGTCCAGCAATCACTGTGCTGAGGGCGGGGGACACCTTGGACAGGTTTCAGTCCATCACAGGGACACATAGAGACAAACGAGACAAACAACCATTCACTCTCTCACTCACACCTAGGGACAATTTAGAGTTACCAGTCAGCCTAACATACATGTTTTTGGTCTGTGGGAGGAAACCGGAGTACCCGGAGAAAACCCACTCAGCACGGAGGGAACATGCAAACTCCACCCAGAAAGGCCCCCGGCTGGGGTTTGATCCTGCAACCTTCTCACTTAGAGGCAGATGCTCTACCAACTGCACCACCATGCTGCCCTATATGTATGTAGTGGCAGCCATGTTGGATGTTGACTTGGCAACCCAATTTTCGAAAGAAACTTTTCTTGTGCTAAGCAGCAACGCACCAAAAATGGAAGAACCTGATTTTTCTTATTTGAGGTTTTCATGTTCACAACATGCACTGATGGACAGATAGCTGGACGAAGGGCATTTCCAAATCCGCCTCTTCGCTTTGTGACATGAGCCAAAAATGTTACACACAGACTCCTAAATGAGTGTCCTGGCTCAGCCTGAAGTCAAGATAACATTTCTGCAGAGACAGACTACTGTCTGTCAGCTTTTAAAAATACACTGTGTCTAAATGTGAAGCGTGCAGCTGGGGGAAAGAGAGGAAGAGATGTGTGGCAACTGCACACATGAAAGCAGAGGCACTGATAAACGCTAAAGTGAGAACAAGTCATCAGCTGCATGCTATCTGCTAACCATTGAGCCAGTAAGCATGTGTGACTGCAGGTTACACAGGGCCAGTCTGAATCAGTAGGGGCCAGTCTGGGGATCAGGGGCAATCACTGGCCCTAATAATTAAAATAACTTCCAAAGCAGGAGATGTTAATTTGGATCTGTTCCAGGAAAATAAAAATGTTTAAACAAAATTCAACTTAAGTCCACTGAAATGAACTTTAGGACTACCTTCTGCAGTCATCTAACAATGATGTTTTAACATAAGATAAGACAATATAGAACTTTGTTGATCCCACAGGAAATTGTTGTGCCAGAATATCTGTAGTGAACTAGGCCTGAGGTCAAATCCTGACCTTAAGGACCTTATGGGACAGAAACTGTCATTTCATTGATTTGAATCCAGAAATACAGGTTGACCCATCCTGAGACTTTCTTTCTTGAATTAATCAAGTGAAAGAAGACTACTTTCGATTATCATTACTATTTTACAAATGTTTGATAATCAAATTGTGTTAGTTCAAACAATGTTTAAATGTTGAAGTGAACTACTCATTTTTAAATCAACTGTGAAACAGTAATAACGATTTTTAATCCTCATTCAAAGTGGAAATCAAGTTGGAATATGTTACAGAGTAATGATTCAATTTCTTGATCGTCTGTTTGAAATGAGCAAGTTGTGTAAGTTGGTCAAAGTTCAAGTTTCGGTCAACTGCAAGTTTACTGAAAAAGAAATGTCATGTTTAACTTTTACAGCAAGATACTAGAGAATTGACTCCACAAAGTCTGAGTTCTTCATAATATCTTCTGTCTGTTCTTAAACAATCTTAATCTTTTTCCTTGACTTTTCATAACACCTTACATCACAAAACACACCTCTGTTTTGGTCCATCGACCAATCAGAAACTCCCAAATGAACCGGAAACAGAGCTCTTTAAATGTCGGTACTTCCTAGTTCAACCCAGTTGGAGTCGGGTGGAGAGTTTGCAGCTCCAGTCGTTTGGGAGAACAGAAGTCCAGCATAATCCAGAGCTCTTCCGAGTCTTGTGGGAATTATGACATCTTCCACCTCTGAGTGGAACTTCTGAAGGACTCCACTCATGTGAAGTCCACTCGTGAGGTGAACTGTTGTTGATGAAGTCCTGCCACCACTCCGGACGGTTCTCTGCCATCCTACGGAGACGCTGGACCGGTAGCGTAACTGGAGCTCCGCTTCCTCTGATTCATCGTCAGAGAGGTAATGAGTCGAGTTCACTACCGAGCGTACCGAGGAAAGCTGGGTCGAATGGAGGGTGCCGTTCTGTTCAACACTTTTCAATCACACACACACCATCTCCCTCCCTCTAAACTTCAATCTTTAAACTCTTCTATCTGCTAGCAAATTAATCCAGATATTTCCAGAAATGTCTGTTGTGAAGTTTTTCAACCATCGCCGTATGGTTAATGTCTGTTGTACTGCTAGAAGTGAGAAAACAATCGCCGTATTGTTTCCTCCTTGTAAAACTTGCTAAATTAGCCATGTTGTTATAAATCATTTTGCCAAATTAATGTAAATGTGTGATGTGTTTAAATCGTTTTTAAATAAATGACCCACTGTCGTTGGTGAGTCAAAGATAGCCACGTTTCCGTCCACATTTTATTAAATTCAATGCACGTACATTATACAGTCCAGAAAAATGAAAGAATCCGTTTAATTTATGAATGTATATCAGCATATGTTCATCTACATATCACTACAAAGGAACATACATAAGGAATCACACAAGATATAGAAAATAACAGAGAATATACAAATAGCAACATTTAAGTTCTAAAATAGTTCAGGTGCAGACCTGGCCAGGGACCTTTAGATGTTTTAGTTGACTAAAAACATGCATGTTAGACTGATTGGTAATTCTAACTCTATTAAAGAGTTTATTGTGGTGCAGGATTATATTTATTGTCCTCTGTGTAGAAAGGGGGAGGAGTTGAAAAGTTTTATAGCCACAGGGAGGAAGAACTTCCTGTGTTGTTCTGTAGAGCACCTCGGTGGTCTCAGTCTACAACTGAAGGTGCTGCGGTAAGAGTCCAGGGTGTCATGCAGGGGGTGTGACGTGTTGTTCAGGATCTGGAGCAGTTTCCTCCTCATCTTCTGCTCGGACACCTCTGTCAGAGACTGCAGATCCACACACTCAGAACTGAGCCAGCTCTCTTGATGAGTTTATCAAGTCTGTTGGCATCAGCTTTCTTCACCCTGCTGCCCCAGCACACCACAGTGTAGGAGATGCTGGAGACCACTGATCAATAAATCGTCTGCAGCATGGTCCTGCAGAGACTACCGAGTGGTAAAACATCTGCAGCATGGTCCTGCAGAGACCACCAAGCAGTAAAACATCTGCAGCATGGTCCTGCAGAGACCACCGAGCGGTAAGACGTCTGCAGCATGGTCCTGCAGAGACCAC
>NC_056498.1:7163478-7202206 GCF_014905685.2 Nematolebias whitei
AGAGACTACAGAGCAGTAAAACATCTGCAGCATGGTCCTGCAGAGACTACAGAGCAGTAAAACATCTGCAGCATGGTCCTGCAGAGACCATTGTGCGGTAAGATGTCTGCAGCATGGTCTTGCAGAGACCACCGAGCAGTAAGACGTCTGCAATCTCGTGCAATATGATGAGATCTTGTGCTACTGCTAACAGCACACAATGGGGATGACAAGTCATGATGGTCATCTTAAACAGGGATGCCTCCAACAGATAATAGCTTGTAAATACACATCAATTGGTAACTTTTTTAGAGTTCCAGTAAAATCTATCCAGTAGTGCATTTCATATTTTACTTACATTCTTGACAAACTTGCTATCACACACACCAACATATCGCCAATTCTCTTTTGGTGATGGGTGATCAGAATATTTTATTGCCATGTGCATTTATATGTACATGGCGTTTGATTTGGTGTTTCTGTGCAACATAAATTTAGAGAAGAGTTTTGCATACTTATGTACAGTCATGTACACACGTCATTTCAAGACCCGAGCATGTTAGTTAGGAATGTAGCAGTTTCGTAAAAGCTGTTTCTGTGGCAGAGGTTCTGGTCCTCAAGGGACGCAGCCTCCAGCTGTAGGGGAGCAGTTCAAAAGGATGACCAGGGTGGGAGGGGTCATCTGTAATCTATCCCACATGCCTCAGAGTCCTGGAAGAGTACTAGTTCTGCAGAAATGGCAGATTGTAGATGGTCGCCTTTTCAGCAGCGTATCATCAACGCTGCCTCTGTCCTTGGGTGCGGCAGCAGTGTACTACACCATGATGGAGAAAGTGAGGACAGACTCAATGAAGACAGTGTCCACCATCAATGACTTTGATGGGCTGAAATTCGCAAGGCCCGAAGTGACAGTAAATTTTTGCGGGGGCGGGCGTGAAATTGAAAAAGCAGTTTCCTCTTAGTTTTCTCTGTAGTTGTGTCACACAACGATCAGTGGTGAAGATGAAAACAGTTTGGATGATCTATTAGCAATTTCACCTAAGTCCATGCTCAATAATCCAGGTATAAAATCCAACATTTTTCAGTCAGGTCATCTGGACAGTTTCTTTTTTTGTGCTGAAACGTTTCGCCTTCGATCCAGAAGGCTTCATCAGTTAAGGAAACACACAACAAAACTGATTCTTCCCCCAACAGCTTACTCCAAAGTGGAACAAACCAGTGCTGCTTGTGATAAGATGGTCTCTTTGGTACGCCCCTGCTCCATTGCCGGCCCTCTTCCTTGTTGACAGTCTTGTCAAACTGGTTGAAAACAACAAATTAGCAATTTCATTTATGAGTTAAAAAATGCAGCTTTGACTTTAAAATGAAAAAAGCATTTCTGCTCATTCATTTTAATCTTCAAATTTGGCATTTTAATAGGAATTTTGGTCACTTTTTACAGGGACATATTTTGAAAATTATATGTTAAACGTTATTTTATTTATCATTTTAATTAATTTGCTAACAGAGCAGTCTTGGAGAAGAAAATGAAAATGCAGTTTGGATGATTTATTTTTAATTTTACAGTATTTATGAGTCCAAACATGCAGCTTTATTTTGAAAATGAGAAGAATTTCTATTAATCCATGTTAATTTGAAAATTGACACACATATGCTTCCTATGTCACCTCATGTCAGTATACAACAGGTTCTGTCTGGGTGGGAAGACAAGCTCAAGCTTTACTGGGACAAGTTCTACCCAAGACTGACCCAAGTGTTCAACGCACTGATGTCCAGTTATAATGTAGTAACACAAGCTTCTGCTGGTGGGGAAAATATCTCTGTTCTGCTGAACAAGTGGACTTTAAAGAGATCATTATAATATTTTTAACATTAACATTTTTAACATTTGACAAACTATCCACACAAGGACTAAGCCCCTCCATTTGTAACTGGGTACTAGACTTCCTAACAAACAGACCACAGTTAGTGAGGATCCACAACTTCTCCTCCTCCACCATAACCCTCAGCACTGGCTCTCCTCAGGGATGTGTGTTGAGACCCCTCCTGTTTACTCTGCTCACATATGATTGTGCAGCTACCCATCCAGGCTGTCACATTGTAAAGTTTGCAGATGATACAGTGGTGGTGGGATGCATCACAAACAATGATGAGTCCAGCTACAGGCAAGAGGTGCAACACCTGGAGAGCTGGTGCAAAGAGAACAACCTTCACATCAATGTGAAGAAGACAAAGGAGATGATTGTGGACTTCAGAAGGAACAAAAACATCTACACCCACCTGAACATAAGAGGATCTGCGATGGAAGTGGTCTCCAGTTACAAGTACTTAGGTGTACACATGAATGACAACCTCAGCTGGAGCAACATCACCACCAGCCTGATCAAGAAAGCTCATCAGAGACTCTACTTCCGCAGACGGCTGAGGCGAGCTGGTCTGGGAAGCTCAGTCCTCACCTCCTTCTACAGGTGTGCAGTGGAGAGCATCCTGTGCTCCAGAATCAACCTGTGGCATGGAGGCTGCACAGCTGCAGAAAGAAAAGCTTTGCAGAGAGTGGTGAAGGCTGCACAGATGTCTGTCGGAATCAGCCTCCCCACCATCACAGACATCTACACCTCCAGGTGCAGTAAGAGGGCCATCTGCATCATGAAGGACCCCACTCACCCAGCACACACACTTTTTGCCCCACTCCCCTCAGGAAGGAGGTTGAGGAGCATTAAGTGTAGAACCACTAGACTGAGGAACAGCTTCTACCCTGAGGATGTTAGACTCATGAATCTCTAACCAGAATAATCACTGTGAAAAACCATATCATGTTGCTGCTGATCTGTTTCATGTTGCTGCTGATCTGTGTAGTGGACTAGGCCTGATGTCGAAACCTTGACCTTAGGCACCTTGTGGGACAGAAACTGTCATTTCATTGATTTGAATCCAGAAATACAGGTTCACCCATCCTGAGACTTTCTTTCTTGAAAATTCAAGTGAAAGAACACTCTCTTTTCTATTATCATTACTGTTTTACAAATGTTTGATAATCAAAGTGTTTTAGTTCAACTATTTTAGATGTTGCAGTGAACTAATCATTTTTAATTAACTGTGAAAACAGTAACAATGATTTTTTAATCCTCATGCAAAGTTAGAATTCATGTTAAGGCCTGTTACAGAGTAATTATGCATTTTCTGATTTCCTGTCTTTGAATGAGCAGTGTAAGTTTGGTCCAAGGTCGGAGTCGAAGCAGACAAGTGTTGGAACAACTGTCTTGTTTTTAAATCCTCTCAGACGTAAACAGAGAAGTTGGCACCTGTTTCTCCAAACTCGCCCAAACATTTCTCTCGGCTGTCTGAAAAACATTTTCAATCTGTTCCATAACATTCTTGCTGTTTTCTGACTTCTAGTAACCTTTTACGTCACAAAACACACCCCTGTCTGGTCGACATTGACCAATAAGAAAACTCCCAAATGAACCGGAAATAGAGCCCTTTAAAATGTCGGTACTTCCTAGTTCTCTCAGATTTGATCTGTTTCTGTGAGTTGCCGTTGGAGTCGGGCTGGAGAGTTTGCAGCTCCAGTCGTTTGGGAGAACAGAAGTCCAGCCATGATAAGGCTCTTCCGAGATTGGGATTATAACATCTTCCACCTCTGAGTGGAACTTCTGAAGAACCCCACTCATGTGAAGTCCACCCGTTGAGGTGAACTTGTGTCAGACGGAATATCGTCACTACTTCGGACGAGTCACAGCCATCATATGGAGACGCTGGACAGGTAGCGTTAACTGGAACTCCGTATCCGCTGATTCATCTTCAGAGAGGTAACGAGTCAAGTTCACTACCGAGCGTACCGAGGAAAGCTGGGTTCGAATGGAGAGTGTCGGTTCTGGTCAACACTCTCCCTCACACACCTTTTACTCCCTTTAAACTTCATTTTCCATCTTTAAATTCTTCTATCAAGTAGAAATCATTCCAGATATTTTAGAAATGTCTGTGTAAAGTGCTCATCCACTGCCATGTGGATACTTGATCATAATTGTACAGCTTGCTGATTAATTATGTTGTTATTTTCATATTTTGCCAAATTAATGTAAATGTTTGATGTTAAACTTTGATTCTGTAAATAAATGACCACATTCATTTTGATGGGTCAAAGATAAATAACGTCTCACGTTACATTTTATTAAATTCAATGCACGTTTATATACAGTCCAGAAAAATGAAAGAACTCGTTTAATTTATGAATATATCATGCATATGTTCATCTACATCTGTTTCATGTTGATGTGTTCATGCGTGCACATCCGCTCACACAGACTCATGTTCATGTTTGTGCTGATGTTCAATGTTTTTATGTTATGAGTGCTTAGTGTATATTTAGTTGATGTTTTTCTTAGTTCATATCTTAGATGTTATTACTGTTTTTCTTATACATTTTATTGTTGGATGTAACTGGGACCCTGTGTGCATAATTTCGCTCCACCACATGTACCACATGAGGTGCGAATGACAATAAAGAGTCTCTGGCTCTGACTGACTCTGATCATTCAGTTCAATTCAGTTTGTTTATATAGCACCAAGTCACAACAGAAGTCATCTCAGGGCACTGAACAGAAACATTCATAAAAATAATAATTTAACATCATTCATCTGAGGAGCAGACTGTTTTGAGTTTAACTCCATCACAGAACTCTCATCTTGAGCAAGCATGAAGGTGACAGTGGAAAGAAAAACTCCCTCATGAGGAGAAAACCTTTAGCAGAACCAGAATCAGGACAAGCGGCCATCTGCTTCGACCGGCTGGGTTTGATAGGAACAGATACACAATGGCAGGCCAAGAATCACATGTTAATATAGAAATAGTATCAAATGGAAACTATTCAATTTTAGCAAATCATTTAAGGAAATGAGGTCAATTTGTCCTCTAGTATTCTAAGCCTATGACAGCATAACAAGCCAACCCTAACTATAGGATTTAGCAAAAAGGAAAGTCTTAAGTCCAGTCTTAAAACTGGACAATGTGTCAGCCTCACAGACAGAAACTGGAAGTTGGTTCCACAAGAGAGGAGCCTGATAAATGAAAGATCTTCCTCCCATTCTGCTTTTGGAAACTCTGGGAACCGCGAGTAAACCTGCAGTCTGAGAGCCAAATGCTCTATTAGGAAAATATGGAACCATAAGATTTCAAATATACGATGGAGCTAGGTTGTTAAGAACTTTGTAGGTTAGAAGTAAGATTTTGAATTTTATTCTGGATTTGACAGGAAGCCAATGGAGAGAAGCTAAAACTGGAGAGACATGATCTCTCCTACTAACTCCAGTTAAGACTCTGGCAACAGCATTTTGGATTAACTGAAGACGTTTTAAAGAAGTATTTGGACATCCAGATAATAAACCATTGCAATAGTCCGGTCTAGATGTGAAAAAAGCATGAACCAATTTTTCTGCATCATTTTTGGATAAGATGTTTCTAATTTTAACACTATTACGCAGGTGGAAGAAGGCAGTTCTAGTAACGTTTTTAATGTGGAGGATAAAAGACATGTCCTGATCAAAAATAACACAAAGATTTTTAACATTAGAGTTGGAGGCCACATTAATGCCATCCATTGAGGGTGAAAGACTGAAAAATGCATTCCTAAGATGCTCAGGTCCAAAAACTAAAACCTCAGTCTTGTCTGTGTTCAAAAGCAAAAAATTTAGTGTCATGCAGGTTTTTATGTCTTTAAGACATGCTTGTAGTCTAAGTAGCTGATTGGATTCAATGGGTTTCATGGACAAATATAACTGTATATCATCAGCAGAACAATGAAAATGTATCCCATGCTGTTTAATAGCATTACCTAATGGAAGCACATATATAAAGTAAAGAGTATTGGTCCAAGAACTGAAACATGAGGAACTCCATGTGTCACAGTTTACACTTTGTTTTTTCCTTTTCTCATCACTTTGTTCACTGTTTGACTTTTTCTTCTCTGCTCTCCTGGGTTTTTCCTCTGCTGCTTCTGCCAGCCTCTTTACATGCCACACCTCTCTCTCTGATTGCTGCTGATGGTTTCCACCTGTTTCTGGGTGTATATATACTTCCTGCTTTCTCCACTACGTTGCCAGATCAACTGCTTGCTTCCTGCCACAGTTATCCAGCGTACTCTCCTTGTTCACAGCTCTTTAATCTTGATTCACGCCTGTTTCCCTCGACCACGCTTTTTGCCTGTCCCTTTTGTGCCTCAGCCTTCTGACCTTGTTGACGACCTACACCTGTTTTGGATTTCGCCTTTGCCTCTCCCTATCGGTACTGTATCCTCTTCTGATCCCGTGTATGAACCCTGCTCATCCTCAACTACACCTCTGGATTTCCCTTGGTCTCTGCAGCTCTGTGTCTCCGCTGGAGCATCCTGTTACAACAAGAAAGGTTAGTGTTTCATCAGACCATTTGTATTCAGATAACTACTCGTTATGTTGTCAGACACTAACCTTTCCCCTTTGTATCATTTTAGGTACAGTTCCTGGACCTGAGACACCAGAAGCTGTTTATTTACTCAATAAACATTTTAAAAACCTTTGAGTCTGTATGTAGAATCCTCTGCCATCAGATCTCTGACAGATTGATCTGGCCAAACATGGATCCTGCATCGGGCTCAGAATGGCTCTCTGGTGTGGAAGGTGCAATCGGTAAATTTGAGACCGGCATGAATGAGATCATGAACATGCTTAAGACTCTAACTCCTCACTCTAACCCTCAGGACTCAAATCATGCCGGCAGTCCTGCATATGCTGGAACCACAAGTAGCCCACTCTGGGAACCATGGTTGGTTCCACCATAACTGTTTTCAGGGGCACCGGACCAGTGCCGCCCGTTCCTAACACAATGTGAAATTCATTTTCAGCTCCAGCCCTCATCCTTCCCCTCTGAACGTGCTAAGGTGGTGTATACCGTGTCTCTCCTGTCTGGAAAAGCTAAGTCTTGGGGAACGTCAGAATGGCAAAAGGATTCAAGGTACTGCTACTCGTTTCATGAGTTTTCTAAAGAGCTGTGCAGAGTTTTTACCCCATCCTCCCAGAAAGAGAGGCTGCTCGTAGACTGTTTTCAGTGAAGCAGGGAAAACTGTAACTGAGTACATTATAGATTTTCATGCTACGGCTGCTGGTAGTAAATGGGATGAAAAGGCACTAACTGATGCTTTCTACCGAGGGCTTAATGAGGAGATCAAGGACAACCTGGCAACCAAGTGATACCCGGACTCACTGCAGGACCTGGAGGATTTGGCGACAAGGGTGGATCTGCGATTGATGGAGAGATCCCAAGAACGAGCTGAGAGATCCAGCAGAGCCTCAAGACCCCTTGAGGAACCCAGGGAGGCCCCCAGACGACTTCTCCTGGGACCCCCCCCCCCCCCCCCCCCTTTCCACCACCACCACATTCACAAGAGACACTACCACGAGAGGAGCCCATGCAGATTGGACGCAGCCGTCTTACTCCAGAAGGATGTGAGAGGAGACGTCGGAACCGGCTGTGTTTCTACTGTGGCCAGGACTCTCACAACGTCTCTAACTGTCCGTTAAAAGGCCAGACTCAGCAGAAAAGAGGAGACTCCTGCTGAGTCAGACCCAGAATCTAGTAATCTCCTCACCCTTCACATTTCCAGCTGAGCTGTTCACTTCTGGTAAGACCTGCACCTCCATTAAAGTACTCATCGACTCAGGGGCCGACTCTGAGTTCATGGACCTTCACTTTGCCCAAGAACAAGGAATAAAACTGTTAAAATCTCCTAAACCACTGTCTATTGTAGCCTTAGACGGTCACCCTCTTCATGACTCTTCTTTAATCTCCGAACCAGTGACTTTAACCATAGGGGGTAATCACAAAGAGACATTGCAGTTTTTTATTATCAAATCATCCCACTCTCCTGTGGTTCTAGGGGCCACATGGCTCTCAAAACACAACCCACACATTAACTGGCAACAGAAGGAGATTGTGGGTTGGTCCGGTAACTGTTTGTCATCTTGTCTTTTTGATGTGGCCATTCTCTCCATGCCTAAGAACAATAATAAAGAGACTTACCCAGACCTTTCTAAAGTCCCAGAGGAGTACCATGATTTGAAGGAGGTTTTTAATAAAGTCAAAGCCACTTTTTTACCACCGCACATGTCTTATGACTGCCCTATTGACTTGGTTCCTGGTTCTACTCCCCCTAAAGGGGCCCTGTACTCTCTGTCTACTACTGAGCAAGAAGCCATGCAGGAGTACATCAAGACCTTGCTTCAAGCTGGCATCATCAGGCCTTCTACCTCTCCAGCAGGCGCTGGTTTCTTCTTTGTGGGGAAGAAGGATGGATCCTTAAGGCCCTGCATAGATTGTAGGGGGTTAAACAAAATAACCATAAAAAACAAATGCCCCCTTCCATTGTCATCCGCCTTTGACCTCATCCAAGGCGCTTCAGTATTCAACAAGCTTGACCTCCGTAATGCGTACCATCTGGTGCGCATACGTGAGGGAGATGAGTGGAAAATGGCCTTCAACGCACCCAATGGTCATTATGAATATTTGGTCATGCCTTTTGGTTTGACCAACACCCCAGCTGTGTTCCAGTCTCTGGTCAATGATGTCCTAAGGGACATGGTAAATCAGTTTGTTTTTGTTTACCTGGAAGATATTTAAATTTTCTCCAAGGACCTAACTTCATACAAAAAACATGTCAGATCTGTTCTCACCCGGTTGTTACAAAATAACTTATTTGTTTAAAGCTGAAAAAAGTGATTTCCACCAGTCCTCCACATCTTTCCTTGGTTTTAAGATTTCACCCAATTTAGTTGAAATGAATAACGACAAGGTTTCTGCAGTACTAGACTGGCCAGTACCTAAAGACCAGAAACAACTGCAGAGGTTCTTGGGGTTTGCTAATTTTTACTGGAGATTTATCAAAGACTATAGTCTCATTGCTAACCCCCTCCATGCTCTCACCTCCTCCAATAAAAAAAATCCTATGGACAGATGCAGCTGATACATCATTAAAAAAATTAAAGACTTTGTTTTCTTCGGCCCCTGTCCTCCATGCCCCCAACCCAGAGGTACCATTTATCGTTGAAGTAGATACATCTAGTGTGGGGGCAGTGCTTAGCCAACAGGATAAGGAAGGAGTTATTCATCCCTGTGCTTTCTTCTCCAGAAGCCTATCGCCAGCTGAGCGTAATTACGATGTCGGGGAACGTGAACTGCTCGCTGTTAAGCTGGCGCTGGAGGAGTGGAGGCACTGGTTGGAGGGCGCCCAGTTTCAGTTCCAGGTTTGGACCGACCATAAAAACCTCGAGTCGGCCAAACGCCTCAACCCTCGACAAGCCAGGTGGGCACTTTTCTTTTCCCATTTTAACTTTGCCCTCACCTATAGACCTGGTCACAAGAACACAAAACCTGATGCCCTCTCTCGCATCATGGAGGAGGATTCTTGTTCCTTGCCTCCTCCTGCCGGGGAGTTTATCCTTCCCAACTCTGCCCGCCTGGCTGTCACTCAACTGGAGCTGGACCTATGACAGGCCAACCAGTTGCACCTTCCTCCAACCGCCTGTCCCCCGACCAATTATTTGTACCCCCTGAGTTTGTCCAGGAGGTCCTCAAGTTTTGCCACAGCTCCCGCCTAGTTTGCCATCCTGGTTTCTCTAAAACGGTTTCTTTAGTTTGTGCACAATTCTGGTGGCCCATTTTAAACCAGGACGTGCACTCTTTTGTTTTATCCTGCCTGTTCCCAAGCAAAGTCCTCACGTCGTCCCCCCTCTATTCTCCTCCATCCACTTCCTATCCAGTCACGTCCATGGTCCCACATCAGTCTGGATTTCATCACTGGTCTTCCTCCCTCTGCTGGCAACACCGTCATCCTGACGGTTGTTGATCGTTTTTCCAAGATGGTTCACCTGGTCCCTCTTCCCAAGCTTCCCTCAGCCAAGACCCTGGCTGGGATCATGTCACGTGAGGTCTTTCGCCTGCACGGTCTGCCCACAGATATAGTGTATTAGTTTCTGACGGAGGACCTCAGTTTGTCTCCAAGTTCTGGATAGAATTTTGAAACTTCCTGGGGGTCTCTATTAGCCTCTCCTCTGGCTTTCATCCCCAGACTGATGGCCAGACGGAGAGGGCGAACCAGGAGGTCGAGGCCAAGCTGAGGATCTGCTGTCAGAAAGATCTCAGCCAGTGGTCCCCCAACCTCTCCTGGGTCGAACTTGGCCTCAACACTGTCCCTTCCTCTGCTACCGGTCTGTCCCCTTTTTACACGGTTTTTGGTTTTCAGCCCCCTTTAATTACCACCCGGGAACGTGAAGCTCAAGTGCCCTCTGCTCACCAGTCAGCCTTACGCTGCCAACGCGTATGGCGGAGAGCCAGACGAGCCCTCCTGGAGACCTCCGCAGTCTACGTTAAAGGGGCTAACCGGCGGAGGTCTCAACAACCCACTTATCAGGAGGGCCAGAAGGTATAGCTCTCCACCAAAGACCTCCCATTAAAAGTAGAATCACGCAAACTTGCTCCCCGTTTTATTGGCCCTTTCCCCATATCCAAAGTCATTAACCCAGTTTCTGTCCGTTTATCTCTACCCAAATCCATGAAAATCCACCCATCATTTCACGTATCCAAAATCAAGCCCTTTTTGCCCTCCCGTTTTCACCCCCCCCCCCACCCCCCCCCCCCCCCCCAGCTCATTGATGGGTCACCCACCTACACTGTGCGCTGACTCCTCCACTCCAGGAGATGGGGCCGAGGAGTGCATTACCTGGTCGACTGGGAGGGTTACGGCCCAGATGAACGTTCTTGGGTCCCCTCCCGTCACATCATCGACAAGTCTCTCATCAGGGACTTCCATCGCCTTGACCCGGACCAACCTCGGGGCGCGTCAGGTGCCGCGCCTTAAGGGGGGATCTGTCACAGTTTACAATCTGTTTTTTCCTTTTTTCATCACTCTGTTCACTGTTTGACTTTTTCTTCTCTGCTTTCCTGGGTTTTTCCTCTGCTGCTTCTGTCACGATCCTCGAGGTTGGAACCCAATTGCAGAGAGATGAGTGAGGCAGGAGTTCAAAAACCAAAACAATTTATTTTTTTTAACAACAAAACAAAAGGCTGTCGGTGCAGCAAAACTTACTTTTGGCAGATTGGATCAGAAATAATGCAGAGCAGATCATCAGGGGGGCAGAAACCAGACAAGGCAGAAGAGGATTGTGATGTCTGTGAACATAGAACAATCACCGGACAAGGAGTGAAGGAAAGAAAGGCTTTTTATGTGACAGAGGGAGAGTTAGTAATGAGAGCACCTGGGCAAGTGGCTGATGAGGGACAGGTGTGAATGATAAAGACTGAGTGGAGAAGCAGACTGAGGAATGAGAGGAACATAACAGAAACAGATAAACAGAAAATCACACACAAAGCAGAACAATAAAAAATATAAAAAGCAGACAGAGACAGAAACTTGAAATAGAAGGAAATGATTAAGACTGTGGGATGATAGTTTGAAGATATAAATGTTGGTTTCTGGTTGCAGCTTGAAGGAGGTGGCAGAGGCTTGGCAGATGGGGGGGCAGCGGGGGCCGCTGACCGTGACAGCTTCTGCCAGCCTCTTTACATGCCACACCTCTCTCTCTGATTGCTGCTGAGGGTTTCCACCTGTTTCTGGGTGTATATATACTTCCTGCTTTCTCCACTACATTGCCAGATCAACTGCTTGCATCCAGCCACAGTTATCCAGCGTACTCTCCTTGTTCACAGCTCTTTAATCTTGATCCACGCCTGTTTCTCTCGGCCATGCTTTTTGCCTGTCCCTTTTGTGCCTCAGCCTTCTGACCTTGTTGACGACCTATGCCTGTTTATTGGATTTTGCCTTTGCCTCTCCCTATCGGTATTGTCTCCTCTTCTGATCCCGTGTATGAACCCTGCTCATCCTCAACTATGCCTCTGGATTTCTCTTGGTCTCTGCAGTTCTGTGTCTCCACTGGAGCATCCCGTTACACCAAGAAGGGTTAGTGTTTCATCAGACCGTCTGTATTCAGATAACTACTCGTTATTCTGTCAAACACTAACCTTTCACCTCTGTATCATTTTAGATATAGTTCCTGCCCCTGAACCTGAGACACCAGAAGCTGTTTATTTACTCAATAAACATTTTAAAAACCTTTGAGTCTGTGTGTAGGATCCTCTGCCATCAGATCTCTGACACCATGACTAACTTTGGTGTATAATGAGGATTCATTATTTACCCTGATGCATGCTCAGTAATCCAGGTAGAAAGCGATAGATGAAGTTTTGTCCCTGGTTACCCATGTCCCAGGAGAAATTTAATAGTCGGCTCGTATCCAAGGCCAAACGTGGGAGTCAGATTCATATAAGCCAAATCTATTGATTTTTTTTCTTCAGACAGACTGTTTTTTCTCGTCAGCCTTGAGTTCTGCTGGAACTTTCTGGTCCAAAATGCCCAAATTTGTGGATATTCCACTCCACTGATCTGTGTTATGAGCCTTCCTCAACGTCGATCCCAACATGCTGATGAGTCCTAAGAGCCGCAGGTGGCCTGCGATTTCACAAATCGCCTTCATCTTACGGTTTAGCTCGTAAATCAGCTGATTTTGAGTACTCATAGCATAAACAAAACTTTCGCACTGATTCGAAAGCTTAGACATGGGCAAAACTGCTGTCGAAGTCTTCTTCATAAGTTGATGAAACAGAGCCTCGCCGATGCCAAAGAGCAGAACCCCTTCTATCATAAATCCAAATATATAAACATCTTCAGCATCCTCCTGTCACAGAACTGAGACACATCAGCTGCCAAACTTCCCCACAGCTCTCTGACGTACCCTACAGCGTGAGACTCAGCTAGACAATTGGGTTCTACAGGACCCTGTCATTTTGATGAAAAGATTTTGTCGATTGCATTGAAAGTCCAGCTCACCAGATCCGTAATCGTATTTTTCGTTCAGGAGATGTGTACCAGGAGCTTCAAACACACAGAGAGCAGAGCAGGAGGAAGGAGAACAGGGGGAGGGAGAGCAGGAGCATCTGCCTTGAGCGAGAGCCAGAGTAGAAAAAACAAAGCTTTCTAGATGTCTGTTTTATAGTAAGTAACTCAGAATTGGACGAAGGAGCTAATGGCAAATAGACTGCACTTATAGCACTTTTTTTATCTAGTCATGATACTCAAAGCACTTTACACTATAATCTGTGCCCTCATTTACCCATTCATACACACTCTACTACATCTCTACAAAGCTAATCTGAATCTGTAGAGACTAATCAGTGCTTTTTTTTTATCACATTCATACACCAATGGGATACACATCTGAGGCAATGAGGGGTTCAGTGTCTTGCCCAGGGACACTTTGGCATGTGACTGCTGGTGGAATCAAACCCCCCAACTCTTGCATTGGAGGACAAGTGCTCTAACCACTCAACCACAGCTGCCTAATCTCCTCTAATTGATTACTTTCTTTTTCAGTGGAGCAGCTTTATTGAGTGAAGTTTGCAAAGAAGTTGTAAAATAAACACTTTGATCTAAGTCACTGCTCTCTGATGTATTACTCTGCAAGAAAGAGTGAAACGATGGAAGAGAATCTTTAATATTGGTTACAGCATTTTCTGATAAGCACCTGCTAAGATGAAATTTACTCTCAGTGACTGTGTAGTAATTTAATGTAAACTCAAAGGTAATTAAAAAAAATGGCCAAACATAACAGGATATTGAGCATGTATTACTAAGTTATTAATCTCGATGCCATAGGTCAGAATCAGCTCAAGAGTGTGATGATGAGGATGAGTAGATGTTTGGATGTTTTGGGTAAACCAATTGACTTTATTCAATTTTTAAAAGGCTGTGCTTAAGCTATCGCTTTCAACATCTACATGAATATTGAAATCTCAGATGATTGGCCGTATAAACATGATCAAAATGAACATATTACCAAAATTTTTATATCTGTTTCCGTCAATTCCTTTGCCTCTTCCAAAATTATTCTTTGATGACTTAAACAGTATTTTTAACAGATTCATTTGGAATAACAAAAAAACCTAGACTAAGACTTTGCTTGTTGTACCTGCCATATTGGGGGGGGGGGGGGGGGGTAGAAGGTTACAACTCCCTAATTTTAAATTGTATTACTGGTCTGCACAGTTACGTTCAGCCATGTTCTACTTTTCTACTGAGACACCCACAACCTGGGTAAAAATTGAACAAACATCATTGACAAATCTTAAATTAAATCTGTATTTATTCTGTTAGCCCAAAAAAGTTTGGGAAAATGACCAATAACCCCTTTAAAAAAAAAACACAATAAATATCTGGTACAAGGGGCCATCTATATGGGAGAAAATTCTCCTATCTCTTGGTTTTCACCTCTTTGGGGCAAAACATTTTTAAAGGCAGGAAGAGATGATTGGGGTTTCAAAATCTGGGCAGATAAAGGAGTACAGAAGGTGGCAGACCTTTATAAAGATGGCAATCTTCTTACATTTGATCAGTTATGCCAAACATACACATTCCAAAGAAACTTTTTTTTAATACTTACAAGTTAAACATTTCATTATGTCAAAATACAAACAGATTGTTTCTGAACCACCATAATCATACTTGGAGAATATTATACTGCAAAATTTAGAAGGGAGAGGCCACATTTCTTTATTATATACAACTCTACTAACACATGATAAAGAATCCACCACTGATACATGGAGATCTGACATCCATGATGAGATAGAGGAGGCAGACTGGGAAGCTGCATGTTTAAAAGCTCAAAAGCAGTTAATTACCACAGGGATGAAACTCCTTCAATACAAATGGTTGATGAGAACCTACAGTACATAACCCCAGTCAGGCTGAATCACTGGTCTCCTGACATTCCAGACAGCTGTAGTAAATGTTTAGATGAAAAGAATACTTTACTTCACTGTGTATGGAGCTGTCCAATGTTACAGCAGTACTGAAAATCAGTCATCAAACCTTGTCTGAGGTTGTTGGAGTAAATATGCCTGTTTAATTAAAAAATGTGTGCGTTAGGTATAGATCCAGAGGACTGTGTTTTTAGTTATAGACAGTTAAAATTGATTGACTTTGGACTCCTGCAGGCCAGGAGGTTAATATCTTTGTACTGGAAGAAAATCGATGTACCCTCAAATCACAAGTGGATGAAGGAGATGGCATCATGTATTGTACTGGAACGACTTATTTATCTTGTCAGAGGTAAAGGATTAGACTTGGAATAAATATGGTCACCATTAACAGAATTTATGAGACATTATAAAGGGAATTAATTAAGAAAAGATGCTTAGAGCTGAGCTTTATCTAATTTTATTATATATACGTTCTTTGTTTTTTATTTATTTTATTTATTTATCCCCCCCACCCCCACCACCCTTCATTTAGTTATATATTTTTGTTTAAATATTTGTTTGCTTTGGAGATTATGTTGTTTAATGAAAAACTAATGTTAATTGTACTATTGATCCAGAAAGCTCATCAGAGACTCTACTTCCTCAGGTGGCTGAGACGAGCTGGTCTGGGAAGCTCAGTCCTCACCTCCTTCTACAGGTGTGCAGTGGAGAGCATCCTGTGCTCCAGCATCAACGTGTGGCATGGAAGCTGCACAGCTGCAGAAAGAAAAGCTTTGCAGAGAGTGGTGAAGGCTGCACAGAAGACTGTTGGAGTCAGTCTCCCCACCATCACAGACATCTACACCTCTGAATGCAGGAAGAGGGCCATCTGAATCATGAAGGACCCCACTCACCCAGCACACACACTTTTTCACCGCTCCCCTCAGGAAGGAGGTTAAGGAGCATTAAGTTTAGAACCACTAAACTAAGGAACAGCTTCTACCATGAGGCTGTTAGACTCATGAATCTCTAACCAGAATAATCACTGTGAAAAATCACATCATGTTGCTGCTGATCTGTTTCATATTGCTGTGTTCATTCATGCTCATTTGCTCACACAGACTCATGTTCATGCTGCTGTTTGGTGTATTGTTTTTACTGTTTTTATGCTACTAGTGCTTAGTGTATATTTAGTTGATGTTTTTCTTAGTTCATATCTTAGATCTTATTGCTGTTTTTCTTTTACATTTTATTGTGGGATGTAACTGGGACCCTGTGTACATAATTTCGTTCCACCACATGTACCACATGTAGTGTGTATGACAAATAAGTCTTTCTGACTCTGACTCTGACTTGCTTGTTCTGTAAAATAAAAATTCAATAAAGATATTGTTAAAAAATATTGAAATCACCAATTATTATGACTTCATCAGTATTTTGTAGTAAGTCAGTTTAGAATTCTGAGAATTCAGACAAAAACTGAGCATAGGAGCCTGGTGGACGATATATAACAACTAGTGAACGTGGCCATTCCATTTTCCATTTAGGATGTGATAGACTTATAGACAGCGATTCAAAAGTATCATAACTATTAACTGGTTTGGCATTAATCAATAATCTTGACTGAAAAATAGAAGCTACTCCTCCATCTCAACCAGTTGTTCTAGGAACATGAAAATTTTAATAATTAGGTGGAGTGGATTCATTTATACTAACAAAATCTTCCTGTTTTAGCCAAGTTTCTGTCAGACAGAATAAATCAATATGATGATCAGTTATCAGTTCATTAACTAACAGGGATTTAGAGGAAAGAGATCTGATGTTCAATAATCCACATTTAATAATTTTATAATTTTGTGCTGGTAAAGTAGTTGTGTTTATTTTAATAAGATTTTAATGTTTTATATTTTTAGAGCAGATTTTTGGTTCATTTGATTTGAGCTGTGGGCGAGTTGACACTGTTTCAGTGGGGTTTTGGGTGGGTAAAGAAGCAGCAGCAGAGAGATGTGGAGGACTACAACTCTGCTTCCTGGACTGATTTCTAGACTGGACCGTTAATTGTCAACAACCTGGATGTCAAACTGAATCATTTAAGTTTTTAGAGAGAAGTGCTGCTCCATTTAAGGTGGGATGGATTCCATCTCTCTGCATCAGACTGTGTTTTCCCCAAAATGCACTCCAGTTGTCTACAAATCCTACGTTGTTTTCAGCGCACCACCTGGACGTCCAACGGTTGAAAGCCGACATACAACTAAACATGTCATTGTTGTGTGGAATTGTGGAAATGAAAACATTAATACCAGTTTATTTTGTTCATCAATTTTATTTTATTTCATTTTCAATTTTATTACCATCACTCTCATTATTTATTTACCTTATATCACACTCTGTTAAAGCTTATTTAAAGTGTAGCAGTTGCATCAGTGTGTGAAGCTTTTTAACTTCCGTTTCTCACAGACTGCCGGTACAGAACCCCAGCTCCAGAACCGGTCACACGGACCACAAATGTATTGTCTGTTTTTACTCTGATAAGATTGCAAATGAGCGCCTATTGTGTCAAAACATGTTACGTGTGAACATGTATAAATGAAGCCATACTGCTCATGTTTTTTGGAGAACACACACAACTCACTGAGCTGCATTTTCATTTCATGTGTTCTCCCTTCTGCAGAAGAGAAATAAACTTTGCTACGTGTTTTTAACAAAAGTTTTCAGTCTTCTAAATTTTATTGAACAACAATTTTGATAAAACTCCACAATTTGGCGTCACGAACAGGTTTCTTCGCTGGTCCGTCTGTTCGGTGGACCCAGGATGAGGGTTGATCACCAGGAATCACAGGATTCTTCCTCTAAACCTCTGCTAGTCTTTGAGAGCGAGGGGACGTTCTGGTTTTCCATCAGGAGGATTCGACCTTGACAGAATTCAAACCAGACGGAGACAACAAAAAACAACTATTTAAGGTAAACTGAAAAACTTTTTAATTTATAACAAAGTAGGTTTTAAAAATAAAACCGAGGTAGATTTTGTATAAAATTGGGGTAAGTCCTGATAAGGGACTGAGAAATAAATAGAACAAAAGTAGGTTTTAAAAATAAAACCGAGGTAGATTTTGTATAAAATCGAAGTAGGTTCCTGATAAGGGACTGAGAAATAAATAGTGGATAATCAAACAAGGAAGCACCAGGAAAATTAAACAAAAATTGGTGCAGGGAAAAGCAAAGTAGAGGATTATATTCCTTGCAGTCCAGAGGCGGACCATATGCGTAGATTACATGGAGATTTGTGTCTCAGTTTTATTTCACAGTGCCATTTTAAATTTAATTTTCCAAGAAATGGTTCTTTTGACCATGAAGAAATTCAAAAATTAGAAGAACAGTTGTTAAAACAAAAACAAAAAATGTGTAATATGAAGAAAATTCCATAGGACATGTTTTTTGCAATGCACAATCATGAGCAAGCGTTTAAATTATGGAAAAACCAGTCCAAATCCCTAACACAAAAAACAGCGTCTAAAATGTACCAAATGACTCAAAAAGGTTGGAAAGGCAACCAAAATTGGCTCTAAAAAATGAGACAATGACAAATTCACAAAAAATATTAACAGAAAATAAAAAGAAATCGCTTAAGGACAAATTAAATGTGTCTTTCTCTCCTTTCTCTTCTCTCCATCATAAAGCGGAGTCCTGCGGACCTCCGTCTCCCACGGCACAGCTGTACCCCTCTCTGGCTGGTTTCACTGACACGCCATCATACGCCCCACCTGTAACGGCAAAAAAAAAAAAAGGAAAAATCACAAAAACTACCCATTAAAGGTCAAGCTCAGCTGCTCCCACCACTAAAACCCACTTGGGCCCTCGACTCTGCTGATGATTTTCAAGGATATGCACCAGCATCTGATTCAGAGGAAGAAGATGATGAAACCTCACCAGTGTCCTCGCTGAAGACCCCAGCTGATACTAAAGGTCCTGTCACTGGAACCAATACTAAAGTCGTCACAAGACAAATGGGAAAAATTAAGACCCTTGAAGAAAAGGCTGAAGCTATAAAAAAGGAAATTGACGACATTAAACAGCAAAGCCTAAAGAAAAAAAAACGCAGATCATCATTATCTGACCTTCCCCAAGCTGCAGATGGAGTGGATGATCCTGAAGACCTGCTCACCAACCCAATGCTGGAGGTTGGTGGACCGACTGGCCCTCAACTGGTGTACCGAGCCTGGCCCAAGGCGACCCTGATTGAGATGGCAAGCCAGCACTTGCCTGACCTGGCACAAGGAGGAGCTGCTGTAGCTGCTGCTATGATAAACATGCTTCACCACCATCACAGACACTGTATTGTTGGGTATTCCCATCGATAATGATGACTGGCGAGAAGACCCTCAAGCAACGTCTTTTGAGATTATTTTCTGCCAATCTCTGATGACTGGACTTCTCCCACCAATCCGCAAAGCTGTTCAATCCACCTACATCGGGTGGAAAACTGGTGTCCGTCTGAATGAGCTTCTCAGACACGCCAGACACGCTTGCGATCAACACACAGCAGATCAGACCTCCACCCAAAGGAAAAAGCAGAGACAAACTGAAGAGGCCCAGCTCACGCTGCTACAAGCAGCCACACAGATGACGTTAAATACAGCTGCTGCCCAGCCACCTCACCCACCAAGACCTCAACAGCAACCTGTCCAGCCTTATCAACACCAGAACGACCCAGCTGGACCTCGTCCTTGTTATCTGTGTGGAGGACTTGACCATTGGATCAGAGATTGCCCACACAAAAGGAATCAGTGGTGTGGCAAAGGTCGCCCACCATACCAGCCCAGACCACAGGGCCCGAGACCTCAGCAGCACGGCCCAGGCCAACAGCAGCCACAAAGCGGTGGACATGGTTTTGGGCATCCGGGGGGGCAGAGGCCGGAGAGGAGGTTACTCCACCTGACTAGTGCCGGGAGACCAGGACCCAGGACTCCGCACTGCATCAGCACACACACACCTGTTTTTCCATCAGACACAGGCGAGATCATTCTAACATATTACAAATACACTCAGTCAGCATATCTGAAGTGACCTATGTTGACAGTGTTAGTTCAAGACAAACCAATTAAATGTCTTGTTGACTCAGGAGCGACACAATCACTGATTATGAAAAAATGTTTTCCTGACGCTCCTCTTTCAGGCAAAATAGTACATTCTACAGGAGCGTTCAGTCAGGCTGTTCCTGAAGCTGTTACAGCCCCTCTAAAAACTACTGATCCTTTTGATCACATTACACATGATCATCAATTTCTGCAGTCAGCCTCCTGCCCAGTGAATTTACTGGCCAGAGACCTGATACTAAAATTTAGGTTAACACTTAGTTGTGGATCTGAAGGTCTGCTTGTGTTAAAACAAGCAGAAAATCCAGAAACTCTTGTCTCCTGCTGGATCTAACTCAACAACAGTCTCTGCTTAACATGGCTAGAGACAGACTCCCACCTTCAAGTTGTTTTATGTCTGAACAGCGTCTTCACTGTACAGCTCACGTGACTTCAGAAACTGCTGACCAGCTAGGAGACTCATTTTTGATGACCCCTGAGACACAACTGACCACTTTGTCCCTCTGTTGGACCTCAGACTCTTGTTTTGACTCAATTACACTCAAAGACAACATGACTCCTCAGACGTTGTATTTTACTACAGCAGACTCTTTCCCTCACATTTCTCTGGCAAAACCACCTGACCAGCAGTGGCGTTCTTTGGGTTCCCTAGCACTAAAAGCCCACCAGACTTCAGACTGGGAACCCCATGACAGCTTTTTCTATTCACCCTCTCTCAACAAGATTTTTGTCATCTGCTGACTGTACGCCCCACAAAAGAAGTGCTTGACAATAACCAATGACTAACAATGTCCACCTTGTCTCAGGACGACCCAGAATTGGCATCAGTCCCAACACATCTATGGGCACAGACTAAATATGATGTAGGACTCATAAAAGGCCAAGAACCCGTTTAAATTACACCTAAATCCTCATATTGACCCAAAATCCCTCAGTACCCCCTAAAACCTGATGCAGAAAGAGGCATTACTCCTGTTTTTCACTCTTTGCTTAAAGCCAGAGTAATTATTCACTGCCCATCCCTCCCTTTTAGCGTGCCCGTACATCCAGACAGCCAGGTTTGGTTTGCTTTACAATTTCAAGGAAAATCTTACACTTTCACCTGCCTGTGTCAAGGTTACAGTGAGTCACCCACCATTTTCCACCAAGGGCTGAATGACAATTTAGCAGGTTTCTCACTTCCTTCTGACTGTGCATTGTTACAATATGTTGATGATCTTCTGCTAGCCACTCTTTCAGAGCAGTCATGCAGAGAAAACACTGTCTATCTGCTTCAATATTTAGCAGACCAGGGCCACAAGGCCTCGTTGTCTAAACTGAGGTTTGTGCAAACCACTGTGACATTTCTGGGACATAGAATCTCAGCAGCAAGTAGGAAAATTGCAGACACTCACGTTAAAGCAATAGTGAAACTGCCATTTCCCCGAGACTAAGAAACAGTTGATGTCCTTTTAGGATTTTGTGGTTATTGCAGACATTTTATACCTAACTATGCTGAAATGGAGACTCCTCTACGTGTCATCTGTCATGAAAAAGGCCTATTGATGAGCTCTAAATTGACATGGTCTAATGAGACACTGCAGGCCTTTGAAGCGCTGAAAAAACAACTGCAGCAAGCCCCCACTCTTGGCATTTCCAGATCCCACAAGACCTTTTATTCAGGCTGTGGATGAGCGGGGTGGCTGTATGACTTCTGTATTGCTCCAAAAACATGGCGACAGATTGAAACCGGTCGCCTATTTTTCTGCCAAATTGGACTCTGTAGCAGCAGGCCTGCCCCTCTGTTTGTGCGCTGTGGCTGCTGCTGACAAAGCAGTCCTAGCTAGCAGAGACATTGTGGGTTATTCTGATCTGACCCCCCTCGTTCCCCACTCTGTCACACAAATAAAAAAAAACAGCTGCTTCCCACTGTGACTCTTGCCGTGTGTGCAACACACAATGTCTCCAAAACAGCAAAAACATCAGCACCAGGTGCTCACAGAACTGTTACAGCACAATTTCAACATCTAATGATTGATTTCATTGAACTAACAACAGTCCAAAACAAAAAAATACTGTCTGGTAATAGTGGACATGTTCTCCAAATGGGTTGAAGCATTTCCCACCAAACATGCCAAAGCAAATACGGTTGCAAAAATTCTCCTACAGGAGGTGGTCTCAAGATGGGGTATTCCACAACGAATCTCCAGTGATAATGGACCACATTTTGCAAATCAGATACTTGAAGAAGTATCAACCACACTGAACTTTGACCTGACCAAACACTGTGCGTACCACCCACAGAGTGGAGGCGCAGTGGAAAGAGAAAATGGGACATTAAAAAACAAACTGACAAAAATCTGTGATGAGACAAAACTCAACTGGGTTACATGCTTACCCATCGCACTGATGTACATGCGCATGCGCAGAAGGGCTAAACATAACCTTAGCCCTTTTGAAATCTTGTTTGCAGCCCCACCCAACCTGGGAGTGGGACCCACAACTAACCCGACTAATGACCTGAAACACTGTGACCATAACATGCTAACCTATTGCATTGAACTAACAAATAACTTAAGGTCCCTGAGATCCCAGGTCCAAGGAAGGCTCCCAGGCCCAGCACAGGAACAATTGCATGCCATAACCCCAGGAGATTTTGTTATGATTAAATCTTTCAGAAGGAAAAGGTGGAACTCTCCCAGGTGGACAGGACCATACCAGGTGCTTTTAACAACCCACACAGCTGTCAAGGTGGCTGAGCGAGCTACCTGGATCCACGCATCCCACTGTAAGCTGTTCAGTGGGACCAATCCACCATCAGAGGGAGGACAAGAAGAAGCCAAATCCCCATAAGTTCACTCATTGCCATCGGGCAGCTGAGGCAGCAGCTTATTTTAGACTTTGAGTCTAAATAAGCTAGGACAGCTCACTCGCTAGGTTCTTCCCAAACCTAGGCGAGGCGGCTCACTCACTGGGTCTCAAACCCAGGTGAGCCCCCCCCCCCCCGGTTACCAAACCAGCCCCTGTTTCGCTGCACCTCATCCATTGATCCATAAGGAACTCTCCAACCTCCATCAAAAACTCTCTGCCACTCTACACCCTACCAACTGCCCCCATAAAGAACTCTCCACTCTTCATCAGACTTTTTACAGGCTCTCCCCCGGAAAAGACACTACAAAAATGGGCCTACTGCAACATCCATGGAAAACCACCCTAGCACTGGGCCTACGGCATCGTATGGAAAGCCGTTGACAGACAGACTGGGGAGATCGTGGCAGTGGAGAAAATCTTTGATGCTTTCAGCAACAGAACAGATGCCCAGCAAACATACAGAGAAATCATGTTCCTCTAGGAGTTTGGAGATCACGTCAACATTGTCAAGCTTCTCAACATCATCCAAGCACAAAATGATAAAGACATTTACTTCATCTTTGAATACATGGATACGGACCTGCACGCTGTGATAAAGAAAGGCTCTCTTCTGAAGGATATTCACAAGTGTTACGTCATGTACCACCTCTTCAAAGCTATCAAATATCTCCATAGGAGTTTGTTTAGCCATTCTAATAAACTTGTGGTTGCTGTTGTATACCTTGTATTCGCTCATTGTCCACACGTCTGATCTCGACTGCCCTCACTCCTGAACGCCTGGCAGAAACCTATGCCCTGTTACATAACAATGTCAATCCTGATTCCAATAAGTGTGACCCACCCACCCACTCTACTGTTTTTGTCCTGATCAACAAGAAGACAACCATTATGTAAATATTTTGTTTTATTATGTTTTTGCTTTTCACAATTTTGTCATTTTATTTTTATGATTTCTTTTACGCTTGCTCTCATTACAGGGGTCTGTCACCCACAAAAACAGCCTTAGCAGATTTCTAACTGATGTTTATGATAGCCATATGTTAAACCATACTCCGTATGACACATGTGCCTTGAAGGTTCTGTTAATCAGTGTCTATATCTCTATCTGTACATATTTGTGTTATTGTTGTTCCTATGGGAACAAAAGGGAGGAATTGTGGAATTGTAAAAATGAAAACATTAATACCAGTTTATTTTGTTTATCAATTTTATTTTATTTCATTTTCAATTTTATTATCATCACTCTCATTATTTATTTACCTTATATCACACCCTGTTAAAGCTTATCTAAAGTGTAGCAGTTGCATCAGTGTGTGAAGTTTTTTAACTTCCGTTTCTCACAGACTGCCGGTACAGAACCCCAGCTCCAGAACCGGTCACACGGACCACAAACGTATTGTCTGTTTTTTACCCTGATAAGATTGACACTGACCACAAATGTACTGTCTGTTTTTACTCTGATAAGATTGCAAATGAGCGCCTATTGTGTCAAAACATGGTAAGTGTGAAGGTGTATAAATGAAGCCGTCCTGCTCATGTTTTTTGGAGAACACACACAACTCACTGAGCTGCATTTTCATTTCATGTGTTCTCCCTTCTGCAGAAGAGAAATAAACTTTGCTGCGTGTTTTTAACAAAAGTTCTCAGTCTTCTAAATTTTATTGAACAACAAGTTTGATAAAACTCCACAGTTGGATAGGATGGGGAGGGAGCTTTAGAAAACTACGGAGTCAGACATGGTTTTTGTGAAGTTACATACTGAAGCAACATCAATTTTAGTGATTTCTATGATTTGTGTAGCTGATTGTCATTTTTGCCGATGTGAATAATGATTTGACTGTATTTAGCCTTAGCTTTAGCCAGTAGTTTCAGGTGGGATTCAATGTCGCCTCTGTTCCCTGGAATGCATTTGACTGTGGTCTGAGTCACAGGCGCTGTGTTTCAGACAATGGAGCTGCCAACAACAAGAGTCTGCTCCTTGACGGGTGTCTCACTAAGCAAGGAAAACAGATTTGAAAGTTGATGGAGTCAAGGATTGACCGAGGGCTTAGTTTTAGTATTGTTTGTTCTTTGGAACATCACCCAGCGAGCCTGAGGTTCAAGGTAACTAAGTGGAGGAAACTGGTTTGAAACGTGGTTTTCACTAACAAGAGAGGGAGAGAGAAGGAGAGACAGAGAGAGAGAGCGACAGACAGAGAGATGGAGAGAAACTGAGAAAGAGACAGAGTGAGAGACAGAGATACAGAGAGACACACACAGAGAGACAAAAGAGAGAGAGAAGAAGAGACAGAGAGAGAGAGAGACAGAGAGACATAGACAGAGAGATGGAGAGAGACAGAGATACAGAGTGAGAGAGACACACACACACAGACGAGAGAGAGAGAAGAGACAGAGAGACATAGACAGAGAGATGGAGAGAGACAGAGAAAGAGAGACAGAGTGAGAGAGACAGACACAGAGAGAGAGAGAGAGAGAGAGAGAGCGAGAGAGACAAGAAAAATTAGAATATGAGAATATAAGAAAATGACAGAGAGAGACAGAGACAGAGAGAATATGGGAAACGAGAATATCATATCAAAAGCAATGTGGTGCTGCTAGCAGCAAGGTCCTGTTAGCAATGTGGTACTGTCAACAGTGTGGTTCTGTCAACAGTGTGGTCCTGTCAGCACCATGGTACTGCTAGTGGTGCGGTTCTGTTAGCAGCATGAAGCTGCTGGGGGAAGTGGTGGCGCAGAGGTTAGAGAAGGTGGGCCTGTGATCAGAAGATTGCCGGTTCAAGCCCCGGTACCGACAACATCAAAAATGTGGGTGGGGTAGGTGAAGCACCCACACCTGCCCCCACCCTCATTTGCCCCACTCTGGGCCCATGAGCAAGGTCCTTAACCCCATCTGCTCCCTAAACAGGTCTCTCTTGAAAAATGAGTTCTAGTGGCTCAATGAGACTACCTGTATAAATAAAGGGTAAATGAAAAAAAAAAAAAAATGATGATAGTAACGACCGTGACAACAGACGATGACTGCCCTCAAGAACCAATTCTGGCAGACACAACACATTCCAAGTTCCCAGTGGAACCAAACTGTTCCGTAGAGTTCGGTCCATGCAGGCAGATGAAGGATCATGGAGATGGCCGCCATGACAGGTCGAATTCTGAGTATGAAATGGGAAGGGGGCCGGAGAGTTGGGTTCTGGTGGAATTCAAACAAAGATGCTACTGGATGCTGGGCAACCAGGAGAAAGGCTATGAATGAAGAGAACAGACATTTCAGAATAATATTAATAAATAGAGAAATGTGCTAAAATGTAAGTTAGTGTTATGCTTGTGCTTAGACCAGCAAAGAAGACTTGTGTGTGGGGTAGGTAGGTAGTTAACATTTGTCTAGAAAGGAAAATAATCTCCTTTATTTCTTCAGAAACTGTGAGAACTTCAACATTTTTCAGTCACGTCATTTGACTGTGAGAACTTCAGTTGATGCTTCCAAAGCTGAGTGGAGCTAAATTAGACTGCCGTCTAATCTGCCACACAAACAGGATATATTTAGTCTACTATTTTGGTGTGATAGCTGGGTGACTGCAGGTCTTGAGGAGATAGAGTTACTTGTGGAGTCTACAATAAAACAGCAGGCGATATATCATGTCAGCCTATTAGTCAAAATGGATTATGAACGTGGCATTAGTGGTTAACTAGGCAGCAGCTCCTTTCCTGTACCAGTCCCCTGCAATTAACTGTCTTTGTCATGAACTTTAGTAAGTCTGCACAGCAGCAGCAAACATAAATAAATGCATATAATTAACACTTGGGTCATAAATGCAATATACTCTTTCAAGCTGAGAAGTCAAGAAACAACTTGTAAAGCTATCTATGTCTCCTGGCACCAAATGATGTTTTCTTTAGAAGCTAGCAGAGACTCAGACAGACACTTTGACTTACAGCAGCCCTCTCCCATCAGCCAGAAGGGTCTCTTTAAAGCCACGCCATGAAAAGTTACTTTATTCATAGGGAAGATGAGTTTTCAGGGAAGTTTCTCACTGGGCTGAGACTAAATTGCTATAAAGTATGTGAATTCTCTGTTGCAGTCTTACTGCTGGTAAGTCATACATGTTTGCACCTAATGAACCAGTGAGCCATGCAGCTGTCTCTTTTTGTGTGCACGGTTCATAAAACTGTCTTCTGACAGAGACTGAGTCCACATTTCATTGCCCACCTTTGCCTATGTCTTATTGCTTGACCCGCTTTACTACTATTAATTTATTTATAAACAAAGTCTTTTTCAGCTTTACCTCTGCCAGCTGCCTGAAATGATTAACAGCTGGGCTTGACCACTGCTCCAAACAGACAGACTCATTTAAACTCACTGTCTGATTTAAAACAAAACTGTTAGCTTCATGTGCAGCACCAGGAGCCCATATCAACGAGGGGAGGCTCATAGCAGCCACTGGGACCAAATGCAGTCACTTCTGTTTTCTTGTCATTAAATTTGAGGAAGTTTAGGGTTCTGATGTCTTCAGTAACAACAGAAGGAGCTTAACCAAAGCCCTGTTTGCACAAAGTCGTGTTTAAGTGAAACCACAGCATTTTTGCTGTTTCAGCTGTTTGTGTACATGACTTCCAAAATGGAAGTTGGTGCCTCATTTATTTTTCAAGTGATTGAGCTCACTACATGAACGGACATTTATGGTGGCAGCCATCTTGGATTTTGATGTGGCAACAATTTTGGAAATTAACCTTTCTTACATCTACATGCAACCACACACCACTTCACTTCTTTTCTAGTTATCACAAATGGACAGAGGGCATTTCCAGTTCCCCCTCCGCTCCTCAAAGAGGGACAAAAAGGGGGTTTACCCACTAATCTGAAGGGGAGTGCAGAGGTTAGAGAAGGTGGGCCTGTCATCGAAAGGCCCCTGGTTCAACTCCAAGTACCGACAACATCAAAATGTGGGTGGGAAAGGTGAAACACCGACACCTGCCTCCACCCTCATTTGGCCCACTCTGGGCCCTTGAGCAAGGCCCTTAACCCCCACCATCTGCTCCCCTGGTGCCCCAGGCCTAGATAGCAGCTCTCTGCTCCACACAGAGGGATGTGGTAGCTCGTGGTCTGTGGTTGTGTCAGGAAGGGCATCTGGGGTAAAAACAATTGCCAAGTCATCGTGTGAGTTAATTTGCTTTGGCGACCCCTGAAGAAGGGAGCAGCTGAAAGAAGAAAACATAAAATAAAATAAAAACCACTGAGCTGAAGCAATGTGTTTTGCTGCACAGTTCTAGTCTGCAGCAGCAGTGATGGCAGAAAGGTCACATCATTCTGCAGCAGGGTTCCTGAGTGCAGCCCAACACTTGATCTAGAAGATGAGCTGGAACGATGAGTGGAAATGATACTGCAAACAACTGGCCTGACAGCCTCACTGAGCCACTGCTCTCCCGTCAGCACAAAACGATGACATAAATCATACATGTAAATATTTAAAGGCTTGCATTCCTGGAAAGGATGCATGGTAAGTGACTCTCAACTACTACCACACAAAAGTTCAGCACAGCAGATTTAAAATTCACAGATTTATAGCCATTTTGAAGTCAGTTGGATCCAGTGTCCATCTTTAATTGGGTTGGCTCCAAACATATTTTGTTGTAGATTAACATCTAATGAGTATTTCCTGAGTTTAATCAAAACCTATTCATCCATTATCTTTACGTGCTTCTTCCTTTTTTGGGTCACGGGGGTCACTGGTGTCACTGGTGTCCACACCCAGCAGTCACTGTGCGAGAGGTGGGGGACACTCTGGACAGGTCTCCAGTCCTTCACAGGGACACAGAGATAAACGAGACAAACAACCCTTCACTCTCTCACTCACACCTAGAGACAATTTAGAGTTACCAATCAGCCTAACATGCATGTTTTTGGTCTGTGGGAGGAAACTGGAGTACCCAGAGAAAACCCATGCAGCATGGAGAGAACATGCAAACTCCACCCAGAAAGGCCCCCAGACCGGGATTTGAACCAGGATAACCTGCTTGCTGAGAGGCAGCTGCTCTACCAACTGCGCCACTGTGCTGCCCTCCATAAAAAGCCAATTAGTAAAAAGTTCTCTATGAGGAAGCAGCAGATTGTGTTGAATCTTCACTTCATCACAATCTCCAATTCTGAACAAGCACAAAGGAGACAGTGGAAAGGAAAAAAAACTACAGTTTAACAGGTCTGCTTTGACCAGCTGGGTTTGAGAGAACAGGAAGGAGAAACAAACGAACACAGAATGATAGGTCCAGATGTACTTTCTATAGGAGGAAAGAGAAAAAACACATGTTAAGATAGAAATAATTACAAATACTAACAGGTAGAGTAGAGAAAGTAAAGACAGTAGCAGAGTGAAGAATTGTGGTCAGTTTGTCTTCCAGCAGTCTAAGCCTATAGCAGCATAACTAAAGGATAGCTCAGGAAACCCAAGCCAACCCTAACTGTAGGATTTATTAGATCAGCTGATCCAAGTTTGGATCAACTGAAGACTTTTTAAAGAAGTTTTTGGACACCCAGAAAACCATTGCAATAGTCCAGCCTAGATGTGACAAATGCATGAGCCAGTTTTTCTGCATAATTTTTAGATATGATGTTTCTAATATTAGTGATATTATGCAAGTGAAGGAAAGCGGATCTCATAACTTTTTTAATGTGGGGGTTGATCAAAAATAACACCAAGATTTTAACTTTAGACCTGCAGGTCAAATTAATGCCATCCAGAGGAAGTGAAAGACTAAAAAATGTATTCCCAACATGCTCAGGTCCAAAAACCGCAACGTCAGTCTTGTTTGAATTTAACAGCAGAAAATTTAGGGTCATCCAGGTTTTTATGTCTTTAAGACATGCTTATAGTCCAAGTAGCTGATAGGCTTCATTGGGTTTCATGGACAAATATAACAGTATCATCAGCATAACAATGAAAATGTATCCTATGTTTTTGAATAACTTTACCTAATGGAAGCATATTTAAGGTAAAAAGTATGGGTCCAAGCACTGATCTCTGAGGAACTTCATGAGTAAATTTGGTGTATGAAGAAGACTATAAATATATTCTCATGGCCTCTGACATTGGACAGGTGTCTACATTGGTCCTGTTAGACCTCAGTGCTGCATTTGATACAGTTGATCATAATATTCTGTTATAGAGACTTGAATAGGATAGTGGGATTACAGGAACAGCTTTAAAAGGGTTTAAAATAATTTTATCTGATAGATTCCAGTTTGTAAATGTAAATAATTAATTTTCTTCATACACAAAAGTTAGTCGTGGAGTTCCTCAGCGTTCAATCCTTGGACCAATACTTTTTACCTTATATATGCTTCCATTAGGTAAAGTTATTAAACGTCATGGGATAAAATTTTCATTGTTATGCTGATGTCTCCCAAGCTTTTATCAACATGTGGCAATTCCAACACGTGGAGACAACACGCTGGACTGTGTTTACACGAACGTAAAAGATGCATACAAAGCTGAACCCCACCCCCACCTAGGACTTTCAGACCACATCTCAATCTTCCTGGCTCCTGCTTACATGCCCCCGCTGAGACACTCCAGACTGGTACAAAAGAAAGTTAAATGTTGGATCCAGGACAGTGGCTCCATACTGAGAGATTGTTTTGATCGAACAGACTGGCAGATTTTCAGAAAAGCTGCTGAAAATGGAGGATCGCTTGATCTGGACCAATACACATCCTCAGTTCTGGGTTACATTAGTACATGTACTGACACCGTCTCCACTATCAGATATGTTAAAAGCTACCCAAACAGAATACCTTGGCTGAACGCAGAGGTGCGCACCCTGCTGGAAGCCAGGAACACTGCCTTCAGGTCTGGAAACTCAGAGGAGCTGAGTAGGACAAGGAAAGAGCTGGTTGCTGGTATTAAGAAGGCCAAGGCCACATATGCACAGAGGATCGAGGGTCAATTCATCTCACAAGACCCTCGGAGCATGTGGAGGGGCATTAAGTGCATAACAGATTATAAAGGAAGGAGTGAACAATGCCCCAAAGACCCATCTCTGCCTGATGCCCTCAACAAGTTCTATGCACGTTTTGAAGACCCGAACAGACCACCCAGCACCAGACTCACCTCACCACCGGATGAAGAGCATCTCAGTGTGACCTCAGCAGAAGTAAGGAGTACTTTCAGGAGGATTAATCTGCACAAAGCAACCGGCCCAGACAACATCCCCGGAAAAGTGTTGAAAGAATGTGCCGATCAGCTCTGCGAGGTGCTGGCAGACATCTTTAACACCTCACTTACCCTGGAGACAGTTCTCACCTGCCTGAAGACTGCCACCATCATCCCAGTCCCAAAAAGCTCTACAGTGACTGGTCTGAATGACTATCGGCCAGTAGCCCTCACCCCGATTGTCGCTAAATGCTTCGAAAAACTGGTCATGACTCACACCAACATCAACGAGGATCCTCATCAGTATGCATACAGTGAGAACCGATCAACAGAGGATGCCATCTCCTCTGTGGTCCACACTGCGCTCAACCACCTGGAGCAGAAAAACTCTTACGTCCGTATGCTCTTTGTGGATTTCACATCCGCCTTCAACACCATGAGCCCCCAAACCCTGATGGACAAACTATTCACACAAGGACTAAGCCCCTCCATTTGCAACTGGGTACTAGACTTCCTAACAAACAGACTACAGTTAGTGAGGATCCACAACTTCTCCTCCTCCAACATAACCCTCAGCACTGGCTCTCCTCAGGGATGTGTGTTGAGTCCCCTCCTGTTTACTCTGCTCACGTATGATTGTGCAGCTACCCATCCAGGCTGTCACATTGTAAAGTTTGCAGATGATACAGCGGTGGTGGGATGCATCACAAACAATGATGAATCCAGCTACAGGCAAGAGGTGAAACACCTGGAGAGCTGGTGCAAAGAGAACAACATTCACATCAATGTGAAGAAGACAAAGGAGATGATTGTGGACTTCAGAAGGAACATAAACACTTACACCCCCCTGAACCTGAAAGGATCTGTGGTGGAAGTGGTCTCCAGCTACAATTACTTGGGTGTACACATGAATGACAACCTCAGCTGGAGCAACATCACCACCAGCCTGATCAAGAAAGCTCATCAGAGACTCTACTTCCTCAGACGGCTGAGACGAGCTGGTCTGGGAAGCTCAGTCCTCACCTCCTTCTACAGGTGTGCAGTGGAGAGCATCCTGTGCTCCAGCATCAAAATGTGGCATGGAGGCTGCACAGCTGCAGAAAGAAAAGCTTTGCAGAGAGTGGTGAAGGCTGCACAGATGTCTGTCGGAATCAGCCTCCCCACCATCACAGACATCTACACCTCCATATGCAGGAAGAGGGCCACCTGCATCATGAAGGACCCCACTCACCCAGCACACACACTTTTTGCCCCACTCCCCTCAGGAAGGAGGTTGAGGAGCATTAAGTGTAGAACCACTAGACTGAGGAACAGCTTCTACCCTGAGGCTGTTAGACTTATGGATCTCTAACCAGAATAATCACTGTGAAAAAATTACATCATGTTGCTGCTGATCTGTTTCATGTTGCTGCTGATCTGTTTCATGTTGCTGCTGATCTGTTTCAATGTTGATGTGTTCATGCGTGCTCATCTGCTCACACGGACTCATGTTCATGTTTGTGCTGATGTTCGACGTAATGTTTTATGTTATGAGTGCTTAGTGTATATTTAGTTGATGTTTTTCTTAGTTCATATGTTGGATGTTATTACTGGTTTTCTTTTACATTTTATTTTTGGATGTAACTGGGACCCTGTGTACATAATTTCGCTCCACCACATGAGGTGCGAATGACAATAAAGAAACTCTGTCTCTGATGACACACAGTAATATTTGTCTATGAAACCTGTCATGAACCAGAGGCCGGATCGCAAACAACATCAACAACCACTGAGAGGGTTAAAAGATTTATTGTGAAATAAAGTAAAACTCTGGAGTAGGTCTGGTTCTGGGCTGGTTCCGATCTTCTGATTGGTAGTTCGTGATTGGGTAGTGTTGTAGTGGCGGGCTGCCAGTAGAAGTAGAACTGATGTTAAGGTCCACTGGAACGGAGTCCAACAGGCTTGCAACTAAAAGATAAAGGTTAGTAGATGCAGGGGGAAAGAGACTAATTGGGGAAATGAATCTGTGGGAATCAGATTCAGGGGTAAGGATAAGTCCGTGATACAGAATGAGCTTGACCTTTAATCCGTGATCCAAAAAACAGTAAGAAGGGAAAGGCAGAGTTCATACCGTGAAGTCAGTTGTTCAGCAGAAGTATCCAGTACGTGATCCAAAAAGAGAGTCAAAAAACAAGAGCATGAGTCGGTACCTGATCAGATGAGCAAAAGCAGACGAGGGCTGAGGCAAAAGCGTGGTCGTGGTCAAGGCAAGGGTCATGAACGTGATGAGTCAATCAATGGAATGCTGGAAAGTCTACTGCTGATGAGACAGGATAGAGAATCTGGCCCAGACTGAGAGGAATGAGTGAGCTTAAGTACTGACTGGACCAGGTGGTGGAGCTGTGGGATAATGAGCGGTGACAGGTGACATGAGTTGAGTGATTACTGAGTGTGCAGCATGACAGAGGAGCTGACAGAGAGCAGAGCTATGACAGAAACCCAATGAATCCAATCAGCTACTTAGACTACAAGCATGTCTCAAAGACATAAGATGGTCTGTTGCCTTCATATATCTCTTCCTACCTGTCACTTTGTCAGTGCAGCTACAGCATGCACTCTCATGACATAATTACCTGCAGTGTCCCCTCAGTGCAGACCGAACTAAGCAAAAGGGCTTTCTCTTACTCCACTCCTGTAACCTGAAACACATTGCAAAAAGATCTGAATTTGTTGACTTTGACCACTCTAAGGGATTTTAAACTGTTAAGTTCATAACAAAACCCAACACAGACAGGTTCCTGTTTTTAGTGTTTTACATTGCTTTATAATGTAACTGTTCTTGTTTCATTTTTTATATAGTTTATTTTATTTACTTTTCATTTTATAAGCTTTTATGATTGTCTATTGTTGTCTCTACCTCATCTGTGTTCTTTGTTTAAAAGAGGTCTCTCTTAAATGAGTCCTCGTGACTCAATATGATTAACCTTTATGAATAAAGGTTGAATGAATGTCATGTTTCTGCACCAACCTGCCATGCTCTCATTTCCTTCATGCCCTGGTTTATGTTACCAAGTCTCTGTGTTGCCTATCACCCATCCTTCAGCTCTTCCTTCTCTGCTCACCCCATGCCAAATCTGACCACGGTACCGACCCTGTTTTTGATTATCTCAACTATGCCTTTTGGATTATCCCCTGGATGTGGATTTTGCTCTCTGACCAATGGTTCTCAACCCAAGCCTGCTTCACCGGTCCTCACCCTTGGATTACCCCTAAAACTGCACTCTGCTTGTTCACTCTGCTGTTGTCTGCTCACAGCTCTTGACGTCATCCTCCACAAACAACTGAAGGTTTACCCTTTGTTCTCAACTGTGAAGGTTAGTGACTCTTGCCTTTATTATTATTCCCAGAACCTTCACAATCTCACCAAGATCACTAACTCCTACATCTCTGCAGATCGGTCCTGGGCCCGCAACCAGACCTCCACCAGTGGCAATTTAATAATAAATAATTTTAACCATTCCTGGTCTGTGTCATGCATGAATCCTAAACCCTAATCTTGTCAGAATAATCTGGCCTCTATGGATTCATTGTCATCCCAGGAATGGCACTCTGGTGTGGAGGGGGTCATAACTAAGCTTGAGAGCAAGTACTGGAATGTTGCGTAACCTCTCACCAACCCTCTTCACAGAGTCTCGTTCAACCTCCTGTAGTTCAAGTCACTACTAGTCGTCATACTTCTCCATGCAATGAACCATGGCTTGTTCTCCCAGAATTGTTTAAAGGGGATCCTGATCAATGCCATCCATTTATCACCCAATGTGAAATTCACTTTCAGCTGCAGCCATCATCGTTTCCCTCTGAGCGGGCCCATTGGGTCATCGGCCCGATAACTCCATCGGGCTTACATGATCTCCCTTCTCTCTGCAAATAGTGATGTCAAAATGAGGCTTTTTGAAGCATAGAATCATTTTGAACCATTGTGTCATAAAGTGGTTTACCACTTGAAGCTTCATTCAATTCCCTTGGGTGACATCTACCGGCAGTAGCGATTGTTGCAACAAATGAAGCCCAGTGAATGTGATGCACCTCTTGTGTAAATAATAGCACTTATGGATATATGTGTGTTGTGCATGTGATTTTAGTACCTCATTAAAGATTCTGAGTAATTTATCCATGAAACAATAATTTAAAAACAATGTGAACTGTAGGGGAATACAGATGAAAAATAGCCATTATGCTAATTCTGGCTTCTTTTAACTTGAATTGTCAGATGTTTTATTAAATTCCACTGTCCCCTTTTAAATAACTAAAAAAAAAAAAAAAAATGAAGTGAAGATTTTTGATTTGTCATTCAAATTTTCTTTGGGAGTGTGCTTGGTGTACTGAGTGTTTTTGGACATTGTGCTTGGTGTAATAAAATGGGTGCTTGTGTTACTTCAGGTGTTTTTATTCAAGAAAAGTAATTTCTGCACAGTAGAAGGGCTCAAACGTTGTTTTTTTTTTTTTTAAGACAATTTCTCCAGCTTTGGAAAATACTCTTTCACAGGGAACAGAGGAGGCTGGCGTGACAAGAAACTGTTTGACTAAGGGGTATATGTTTGGATACAGAGTTTTTTGCTGTGCCCAATATTTCAGTGGATCCTGTGCTCGGTCCAGAGGAGCAGATAAGTATGGCTGCACCTCCACTATAGTATCTGCTGTTGCGTTTTTCCATTTTCTTGCATCCTCTGCATCATTGTCTAGAAGCTGCCACAAGTTAATACCTGGGTGAGGGAAGAGAAAAGATAGATTACAAATTATATTTTCAATTACATAAATGTGGCATGACATTGTGCCTTACCTGTGGAAGCTTCAGCAGGTGCTGGCTGTGGTGCTGTTGATGTAGATGGTTCTGGTGCTGTTTCTTTCATCAAGGCCGCACATTCCCCTTTTAGGCATTTCACCGCAGTCACAGTTGTTGGGACTGTGAACTCCAAGGGTTATAAATCTCGGATCCAGCAATGTAGCCACGGAGTTGAGATTTGTCATCTCTTCACCAGATAGCTTCTCAGTCATTATTCTGTTTAAATGTTGTCCCAGTTGTTTGGCCATATCAATTGTTGCTCCACTTAGCAATTGATTCAGTGTGTGCGTCAACATACGTATTAGTGGAACTACTTTGGAGCCTGATACTCTTCACTCTTGGGAGAGCTCCACAGTCGCTGCCTGAAACATTGACAATATTGTGATGCACGAGCTGTTGCCTCATGTTCATTGGCTGTTAAAGGAGACAAATTTGTAGCCAGAGTAGCCAGAGCTGCTGTCACAGCTCCTCTCTGATCATATATGCGCTGTAGCACAAACAGGACTCCAGTCAGCCATCAGGTGAAAAGGAGGAACCCAGACCAGTGGTCATTCCATATGTTGCGGGAGTTTCAGAGAAACTGAGACGTTTATTTTCTAAACACAACATCCCAGTGGCTTTTAAACCCCAAAATACATTATGGCAAAGACTAGTTCATCCCAAAGATCGAGTCCCCCGGCACAAACAGAGTAATATTGTGTATGCTGTTCAGTGTCAGGAGGGCTGTGATCAGTCTTACATCGGGGAAACTAAACAGCCACTGGCCAAAAGGATGGCCCAGCACAGAAGATCAACATCATCAGGCCAGGACTCTGCGTCTACACTTATCTCCAGGCCAGCGGTCACTCTTTCAGGGATGAAGATGTTCACATTGTCGAGGAAAATTAACACAACAACACAGACTTTTCAACCTATTCACCTGTTCCTCTCATTGGTTCGGAGATACATGGAGAAAAGACACAATAATCAGTCAGAGAGATTCAAGTTAAAGTATTACCAACATTTATTCAGCTGAAAGGAGACACTCTTACCCCAAACCAACAGAGACACAGCAAAAACCCAAGACATGTCTGACTGGAACTTCAGCATCTCCTGTATTTAAACACAAAAGCTCCACCCAGAGATGTGTCACACATTCTTAAGTTATTTGTCTAAACTAGTTCAAACTGATGTCTTCATTTCCTGGAAGTCCTTTTATGGAGTTGTTTTTTTTTTTTTTTTCTGCCGTTCCAGTTTACTTGGTGATCTTGTCATCAGGTGGGACACACACACCAGCAGCTCCCTGTTACTTCATATCCCGTACACAAAAAACTTAAATACATTCTCTGACTTAGTTCACTCTGTACTTGTTGATACCAAAAGCCAAGCAGATACAAATAAAGGACAAGATACAGTTGTGATACATCGAGCAATACAGCACAGCAGATAAGAGCGTCTTTACAACATCCTGGACAGAGAGGAACGATGGTTTGAGAGAGGAGTAAAGGAGGCCATCTTTGTGTAAACAAATCATCCATCATTAAACAGGGGTGGAGGCCTCCGTGTTCAACTGTCCCCCTCTTACAATGCTGTTATTGCTAGTATCACTCAACCCCCTGTGAATAGTAAACAGCCATCAGTGTGCTAATGATCTATCGTAAGGCTGATGGTCCTTCTTGATCATGTGAGCAGCTGTTTTTGGTTGTCAGCAGCAAAACTGGTTGATCCACTGCAAGAGGGTGCTATTTATAAGACTGAGCTGAATACAGCACCTCAGACTGAGGAAGTCTTTCGGATGAAAGACGAAACGTTTCTACAATTTTTTTTTGGGTTTTTTTGAATGTCCAGAGGACCAGATTTAACTTTTTTAGATTTTAAATTTTTCTTAACTGTATTCCTACTTGGAATGGTGTATGTAGGATCCAGTTTGTTGCCCTGAATCCAGAATCATCCACCACAGTTAAAGGCTGAGCGTCCTTCACTATGAAGTTCACAAGGGCTTCATCAAGCTCTTGCTTCCTGGATCCTAAAAAATATAATGGTAATAATAATAATAATAATAATAATAATAATAATAATAATAATAATAATAAAGAAAAGTAACTTCAATTTAACTTACAAACATTTAACTGTCATTCTTTCTAATTCTGCATGTATATCTAATAGGAATGCACGATATAAACGGTACACGGTAGAAACAATAGAAATTTAGCCTACGATAGAGATCTGTCTTCTACCGGCTAACCGCAGTATTGCTGTGTCTGAAGTAATATCAGAGTTTTCAAATCAGACAAAGGAAGGTGCACAGTGATTTTGAATCAGAAAGACTATCATGAGAAAGTTATGACACTCCTTAGTGACTTAAACACTTATGAACCTCTGAAAAGAGATCCAGGAAGTGGTTACAAGAAGAAATTGATAGATTGCCTGAAAATTTTGGAGCAGGACAAGGCTATTGACCGTATTCTGTACCACAGACTGTACCCAGGGGAGGCCACACCTAGTCTGTATGGTTTACCTAAAATCCACAAACAAGGTGTACCTTTAAGACCAATCGTTAGCATGATTAACTCTGTCACTTGCAATGTTTCCAAATATCTGGCATCTGTACTCATCCCTTTAGTTGGCAGCTCAAAACATCACATACAGAACACCATGGACTTTGTGGATAAGGTGAGGGATGTCATCATGGAGACTGATGAAACAATGGTCTCTTTTGATGTCACATCACTCTTTACGTGCATTCCTGTTGATGATGCAGTAGAGGTGGTCAGTTTAAAATTAAAATCAGACACCACTCTGAGCAGCAGGACCACGCTTTCCACAGAACAACTGTGTCAACTCTTTAAACTGTGCCTGCAGTCAACCTACTTCACATATGGGGAGCAATATTATAGGCAGAAACATGGGTGTGCTATGGGGTCTCCAGTTTCTCCTATTGTTGCCAACCTGTACATGGAGGAGGTAGAAAAGAGAGCCTTGACGTCCTTTTCAGGGACACCACCAAGTCATTGGTTCAGGTATGTTGACGACACCTGGGTTAAAAT
>NC_056498.1:7207206-7218751 GCF_014905685.2 Nematolebias whitei
TGTCCCCCTCTTACAATGCTGTGATTGCTAGTATCACTCAGCCCTCTGTGAATAGTAAACAGCCATCAGTGTGCTAATGATCCATTGTTAGGCTGATGGTCCTTCTTGAGCATGTGATCAGCTGGTTTTGGTTGTCAGCAGCAAAACTAGTTGATCCACTCTGAGAAGGTGCTATTTAAGAGAATGAGCTGAATACAGCACCTCAGACTGAGGAAGTCTCTCGGATGAGAGACGAAACGTTTCTACATTTTTTTTGTTGTTTTGCTTTGTTTTTTTTGAATGTCCAGAGGACCAGATTTAACTTTTTTAGATTTTTCTACCTGGATTATTGAGCATGCATCAGGATATTTTGAACCACTTTGGCCAGGATTGCCTCAAACTAGTTAGAGAGTTTGAGAAAACAGCAAGGAAGAGGGCAGACTACAGGAACCATTTGCGATTCAACCTCAGATGTCGACAAAGTGGCATCATTCCCAAGAGCCTGGAACTAAAATCTTTGGTCAGCGGGCACCGGGCAAGCAAGATCCTTCAGAAGGCACAGACCAAGCTGCTGAATGAACGGGTGAGACAGACCAATTTTACTATTGAGGCCTTGAAGGCCAAAGAAGAGCACATTAAACAGAAACTAACTATGTGTCTAGATCAGACCACATTTCAGCAAGTGTTGGACTGTACAGATCAGGCACGCTTAGCACAGCATGTCAAGTCCAAGACTCGACAACAAAACAAGTTTAACTTACTAATAACTCATCAACACCATCACTATTCCAATAACAACACATTCAGTGTAGGACAACACTCCAGTAGTCAATTACATGTCAGGGAGACAGAAAAGTGGGTGAAGAATTTATCTGACAGACAGCTCACCCAGCCTGAGACAGAGATTCTTGCCAGGGGACTGAACTTTGCGGTTGCACCAAGTACAATTCCTCTGGTGGAGATGATCACAGCCACAGAATCAGCCATTCGCAACAACAAAATGAAAAAGGGTGAAGCAGAACAGCTCAGAATCAAAGTTTCAGCCTGCCTCAGCAATGCCAAACCACCACCTTCCAACATCAGTAGGGAGGAGAGGGATGCACTCACCACTCTTAGTAAGGACAAAAACATCATCATTCTCCCAGCAGACAAAGGAAGGTGCACAGTGATTTTGAATCAGAAAGACTATCATGAGAAAGTTATGACACTCCTTAGTGACTTAAACACTTATGAACCTCTGAAAAGAGATCCAGGAAGTAGTCACAAGAAGAAGTTAATAGATTGCCTGAAAATTTTGGAGCAGGACAAGGCTATTGACCGTATTCTGTACCACAGACTGTACCCAGGGGAGGCCACACCTAGTCTGTATGGTTTACCTAAAATCCACAAAAAAGGTGTAACTTTAAGACCTATTGTTAGCATGATTAACTCTGTCACTTACAATGTTTCCAAATATCTGGTGTCTGTACTCATCCCTTTAGTTGGCAGCTCAAAACATCACATACAGAACACCATGGACTTAGTGGATAAGGTGAGGGATATCATCATGGAGACTGATGAAACAATGGTCTCTTTGATGTCACATCACTCTTTACGTGCATTCCTGTTGATGATGCAGTAGAGGTGGTCAGTTTAAGATTAATATCAGACACCACTCTGAGCAGCAGGACCACACTTTCCACAGAACAACTGTGTCAACTCTTGAAACTGTGCCTGCAGTCAACCTACTTCACATATGGGGAGCAATATTATAGGCAGAAACATGGGTGTGCAATGGGGTCGCCAGTTTCTCCTATTGTTGCCAACCTGTACATGGAGGAGGTAGAAAAGAGAGCCTTGACGTCCTTTTCAGGGACACCACCAAGTCATTGGTTCAGGTATGTTGACGACACCTGGGTTAAAATTAAATCTCAGGAAGTCCAACATTTTACTGACCACATCAACCTGTAGATAAATACATCAAGTTCACACGAGAAGATGCAAAAAATGGCAAGTTGGCTTTCTTGGACTGTGAGGTCTCAGTCTCTGATAGAGGACATTTGCAAACCGAGGTGTACCGCAAACCCACCCACACAGACCAGTATTTGCAGTTTGACTCCCATCACCCTTTGGAGCACAAGTTAGGAGTCATCAGGACTCTGTGTCACAGAGCAAACAGCATCCCCACTAACTCGGGAGCCAGGCAGAAGGAGAAATCCTACACAAAACAGGCTCTAGAGCAATGTGGATATCCTAACTGGGCCTTCCTGAAAGCAGAGAAGAAACCCAAACAGGACTCCAGTCAGCCATCAGGTGAAAAGGAGGAACCCAGACCCAGACCAGTTGTCATTCCGTATGTTGAGGGAGTATTAGAGAAATTGAGACGTTTATTTTCTAAACATAACGTCCCAGTGGCTTTTAAACCCCAAAATACATTATGGCAAAGACTGGTTCATCCCTAAGATCCAGTCCCCCGGCACAGAGTAATATTGTATATGCTGTTCAGTGTCAGGAGGGCTGTGATCAGTCTTACATCGGGGAAACTAAACAGCCACTGGCCAAAAGGATGGCCCAGCAAAGAAGATCAACATCATCAGGTCAGGATTCTGCGGTCTACACTCTTCTCCAGGCCAGCGGTCACTCTTTCAAGGATGAAGATGTTCACATCCTGGACAGAGAGGAACGAGGGTTTGAGAGAGGAGTAAAGGAGGCCATCTTTGTGAAAAGAAATCGTCCATCATTAAACAGGGGTGGAGGCCTCCGGGTTCAACTGTCCCCCTCTTACAATGCTGTGATTGCTAGTATCACTCAGCCCTCTGTGAATAGTAAACAGCCATCAGTGTGCTAATGATCCATTGTTAGGCTGATGGTCCTTCTTGAGCATGTGATCAGCTGGTTTTGGTTGTCAGCAGCAAACTGGTTGATCCACTCTGAGAAGGTGCTATTTAAGAGACTGAGCTGAAAATAGCACCTCAGACTGAAGAAGTCTCTTGGATGAGAGACGAAACGTTTCTATATTTTTTTGCTTTGTTTTGTTTTTTGTTTTTCTGAATGTCCAGAGGACCAGATTGAACTTTTTTGGATTTTTCTACCTGGATTATTGAGCATGCATCAGGATACTTTGAATGTACATTACCTTATTAGGTGGAACCAGATCGAAATATTCCCAAACTTGGGAACGCTTCCTAAATGGGTGCTCCATGACAGAATAATCCACCAAAACTCAGAATATCAAAAAATGAGAGCTGTTCGTAACATATAATACGTGTAGAACGAGGAAGTGAACCGGGGCTTAAACCATCTTAAATACACTGAATCGCGCCTAATGTTTGAAACTCCGCCTGTCAATGCAAAGTAGTAAGCTGACTCGGTCTGAATGAAGCAGTGAAGTAGTTTACACGTCATCGGTGACATCACATGAAGCAAGCTCCGGCCCACTGCTTCACCATAACTACCCCGTCGAGTTTGAAGCATGCTTTGAAGCTTCGGTGTTAGAGGTAACTTCATTACTGTCAAATCCAAGTCTTGGGGTACTGGAGAGTGGCAAAAGTACTCAAGGTATTGCTATTCAGGCAGTGATTTTTTTTTCTAAAGAATTATGCAGAGTCTTTGATCCAGTACTACCAGAACGAGAAGCTACATGACAATTACTTTCTATTAAGCAAGGCAACAGGCGTGTTACTGAGTTCATAAGTGATTCTCACACTGTTTCGGCAGAGAGCCGATGGAAAGAAGAAGCTCTAACTGATGCTTTTTTCCAAGGGCTAAACGACAACATTAAGGATGAGCTGGCCACCAAGGATTAGCCAGATTCACTCAAACAGCTGGAAGATATGGCTACTCGTGTGGACCTTCACCTTTGGGAGAGAGACCGACCGAGAGGAGCTAAAACTGTGAGGACTACTCAATCCTGGGGTGAGTCTAAAATTACCACAAGCAACATTCCACGCAACCCTCCACCTAACCTCCCATCACCTGAAGAACCCATGTAGCTTGGGAAAAGTTGTCTTTCCCTTGAATAACATGAGAGAAGGAGAAGGCTGCATCTATGTTTATACTGTGGTGAGGAGGGACACGTCATGGCTAAGTGCCTGTTAAAAGATTTTGGCAAACTCACATTTTGCTAGGTTTAAAGTGATGGAGGCTTGGGCTAGATCAGGGGTGGGCAATTATTTTTATCCATAGGGCCACATGAGAAACAACAAATATTGTGGAGGGCTGGCACAAATGACTTTTTCATTCAACCTTTATTTAGACAGGTAAATCCTATTGAGCCTCGAGGACTCATTTATAAGAGAGACCTGATTCCAACTTAACTCAATACTGCATAATATTAGTATTTCATTATTAAAAGCAGTACATAGCACTGTTTTAACAAGCTGGTAAGAGTATATGTTATGATTAAGCAACGAAAAAGCGAGGTTTCCTTACAAAAAATGTCATTTATTCAATTAAATTTCCCAGTACAATGGTAAACTGTTAACATTTTTACCATTTGTGACATTATATTAGTGATCATTTTCAGTCACATTCACCCCAAAACTAATTTTGAGTTTTATATACTGATGGAAAAAGTTCTTAGCTTTGTAAATATATCACAATATTGTCTTTGTACTCCAAATATTATGAAACATCATATAATAGTGATCGTCACTGAACTGTGATTTCGAGTCCCGGTTCTTTACGTGCCTACATTTGTAGTCTAAACATCTCATTTGGTGTTTATCAGTTCTTTTTTCTTGTTTAGTGAGAGAAGTTTAGTCTCTGTTGGGCTTTAACGGAAATGTTAAAGTCAGGTTGAAGGTCTGAGGTGGAGATGTGAAGCAAAGCTGACATCATCAGTGAGAGAGGATCTATATCTGGATTTGGTTAACTTCATTCGTTTACATATGTATTATGTAATTCCCCTTACGGGGGCCGGTGAGAGTCAACCAAAGGGCCGCATGTGGCCCTGGGGCCGTACAATGCCCAGGTCTGGGCTAGATGAACAAACACAGCTTTCAGAGTGTTAATATAATCAATCCAGGATGATGAATAGATTACAATGTCATCTAGGTAGACATTACAGTTCCTAATGTCTCCTAACACAAAAGTCATGTCACTGAAAAGTAGATGGGGCATTACGCATTCCAAATGCCATTATTGTGTATTGTAGGAAGTGGTCTGGTGTGACAAAAGCTGAAATATCAGAAGCTCTGGGGGTCAGGGGAACCTGCCAGTACCCTTTCACCAAATGTAATTTTGTTATATAGAAAGCTGCACCAACGCTGTCTATGCAGTCTTCCATGCAAGGCAACGGGTACGAATCAGGGACTGTGACTGCATTTACTCTCCTGAAGTCTGTACAAAAATGTGGAGAACCATCTGACTTTGGTGTCAGAAGACATGGAGAGCTCCAGGAGCTATGACTTTGTACAGCCAAACCATTTTCCAGTAGGTACTGGACCTCTTTTTTTCATAATTTCCTTCTTGACTGGGGGATAGTGGTATGCATGCTGTTTAATGGGAGACGCATCGCCCACGTCAATATCATGCTCCAGTACTGTGGTCCTAGAAGGCACATCTCCAAATAGAATAGGGTATGTCAGAATCAGGCTTTCTACATCATCTTTCTCCTCCCTGGGAAGATATGACATGTATGCATCTAAGGTTGTTTTCACACCTGATAGTCCGGTAGACTCGGTTTGGTTGGGGACCAATATTCATAGCATTTTGTTTACATTTGAGCTGGTGCAGTTTGCATTCACACTGCACTGTGCAGTCGAGCCAACCTGTTCGAACCAACCTGTTCCCCCACTCGCCTGTGGTGGCGCTGCACCAAGAACTACTGAAAGAAATGACACAAAAACCTCTGAAGAAGGCACTTCTTCTTCTGGAAATAAAAACAAAAAAGGAGTGGTATCAAATTTGAGCAGTTTTAGGATTTCTATTTTGTCATTTTTCAACAATGGACTCAGAATGAGCGGAAGATCAGGCAGAAGACCATGGAGAATGTTGTTTTTCACACAAGGCAAGCTGACAGCTCGATATGAGGTAAGAGAAATGCGTGTTTGTTTGCCCTGTGTTGTAGTCCTCTTCCTGCTTGCGGAGCAGGGCCCGTTCTGCTTACATTCACACAGTACTCGCACCGCGCTCGAGTTTTCTTCTACCAGACCGAGACCTAGGTTTTAGCTCGGGCCAGAGTTCACCTTTTTGTTCCGTGACAGAGTTCGATGGCAAGTTCACACCTCCCTAAACGAACCGGACTTCCTAGGCAAATGGGCTAGAATTCGGGACAACAGGGCTGGTGTGAATGCACCCTAAGGCATCAAGAATTACAGAGTTTGAAAGCTTACCACAGTGATCTTCATCACACTTTTTCAAACCATCATGGTTGGTGGATCCAGACACAAGAGAGATTGATGCAGGTTTTGGAGACTCTTCACAACACGAGTCTGTGCGGTCATCTTCTCTGGAATTAAAGAGTTTCAACATATTGATATGACACAGACGTGTTTGGCGCCTCCTATCAGGAGTGTGAACAATGTAGTCTGTGTCATTTGCTCTACTTTTTACCATATATGGGCCTGTAAATTGAGCTGAAAGAGATGGGCCAGATGTGGGCACCAACATAAGTACTTTGTCACCCAGCTTGAAAGAACGTTGCACTGTCATTTTGTCATAGAGATTTTTCATTTTTCCTTGGGCAGCTGACAAAGACTTTCTGGCTATTGAACAAGCATGGTGTAGACGTTCCCGGCACTGTGTGACAAACTCAAGCACATTTGATTGTGGCTGTGTGTCAGCTGATAGGAGTTGCTCTTTCAGAACTTTCAGTGGTCCTCTTACCCCATGCCCAAAAGCCCATTCAGCAGGGCTAAAACCAAGAGATTCTTGTTTTGCTTCTCGGGCTGCAAACAGCAGGAATGGAAATCCTTCATCCCAGCGTTTCCTTGTGTCAAGACAATATTTGTGCATCATGGCCTTGATAGTACGATGCCACCTTTCTAGTGTGCCTTGTGACTGGGGGTGGTAAGGGCTAGAGGGAATGTGTTTAATGCCAAAAGACTGTAGAGTCTGCTTGAAGAGCTTGGACTGAAAATTACTGCCTTGATCAGTTTGTACAACTCTAGGCAGACCAAATATTGAGAAGTACTTAAGTAGAGCCTTAGTTATGGTGGATGCTGTGATTTTTCGAAGTGTGATGGCTTCAGGAAAACGAGTGGCAGCACACATGACTGTTAAGAGAAACTGTGTACTGCCTTTCCCATTTCGCATTATTCAGAAAGAAACTGGCAACAAGGTTCAACACTTTTCATCCATTAAGACTCTGAAGACCATTGCTCTTTGTCCACAGGTTTAATAAAGTAGAAAGTGTGAAACTAAAATAAAAATATAACAAAAATACAATTACAACATATACTATTGTAATATTCCATATACACTGTTTCTACAGTGTAACATAACCTACATTAACATTGTAATACATTTTAGAAACAAGAATAACCACAGCTGCACTCTTAACATGTGGCTTCAACAATCTGTGAAAGTTACAGAATAAACTTCTCTGATGTTACAAAATATAATGATACAACTAGAGATAAGTAAAGAATAAACAATATACATACAGACGATACCACAAAAGGCAAAGGATGGAAGCAGATGCATGTGGATTACTGTAAGTCATCAAGCAGCATGTTAATATCCATAAACTTCCTACTTCCTGTGATGTCACTATTTGACTATTCACAAAATCACCTATAGATGGTGCTTAAAATACACTTGTACCAACATTAACAGCACAAACTGATTACCAGTTTTTGTTCTGGGCAGCGGGCCCACACAGTCTATCAGGACATGTTCAAATGGCTCACTAACTGTAGGAATTTGTTTAAGGTTAACATGTGGTAGCCTCTGGTTAGGTTTACCCACAATTTGGCAAACTCTGCATGTTCTACATACAGAACCTGACAACATCCTTCTTTAGGCCTGGTCAAAAGAAATGCTGTAGAATGTGGTCATAGGTTTTAGTGCTACCTAAGTGACCTGACCTGACCTGACCTAAGTGACCTGTGTTCATGTGCTAGCCGCTGTATTTGTTCATGATAACCTTTAGGAATTACTATTTGATGTACAACCCCCCCAATCACTTTCCTTTCCTTTCGTCAAACACTCACGAGACATTGACAGAGGTAGAAAAACCTCAGACAGTGGAGTCAAGTTCCCCTCGATGGGTGCTGATTTTGAAGAGCCAGCTGCTGGTAGCTTGTCCTCCATCAAAGCAGATCCAAGAACATATTCAGTCAAGTTCACTTCCTCCAGCTTTCGAGCTTGGGACCTGGTAAGAACACTATCAGCAAACACATCAGGGTGGGATCTCAACATCTCATCTTCATCCGTCATGCAACTGGGTTTATCCACCACCTCAGGAATAGGAAGTACCTTGTCCCCAGCAAGATCATTTCCCTTTATAAATTCAACCCCTTGAACAGGGAATAACTTTCTCACTGCAACCTTGAAGAATCCAGAGGCCAACTTGGACTTTATGTGAACATGATGTAATGGTGTCGGTACATAGGCCATCCCAATCCTTGTACTATTGTAATTGCATTGCAGGATGTACCAGCATTAAATGACAGGAGGTTGGAAAGGATGAATTATTGGGAACCACCAGTGTCCCTCAGTAGCCTCACTGGCTTCTCATCCTCAGGAAGTCCTGTTAGGGAGACAAAACCATCAAAAATAAAGGGCTTAAAACACTCATCAGGTTCCCTCCAGTTTGATAGATGTGGGGAGGATTTCAGTCTTGACTAGGCCAACCCCTTTTCCTGGTTTTGGTAATTGAGGCCCCTGCTTATGTTTCAGGGCCAAACAGTCAGAATCGATATGTCCCACTTTGTGACAATAAAATCATTGCCTCCCTGACTTAGAAGTTGAAGTGCTCTTGACCTGAGACTGTGACTTCTCTTTCCAAGTATTGTCATGAGAGGATGGTTCAGATTTGCTCACAAAAACATTTTTGTGAGTAAGAGCAAATTTTTCTGCCAGGACAGCTGCATCTTGCAAAGTGATAACTTTTTGCTCATTCAGGTACAAAACTGTACAATCTGGAAGACAGTTGTTGAGCTCTTCCAACAATACCAATTCACGTAGTGAATTAAAATCAGTAGCTTTGGTTGCCTGGCACCATCTGTCAAATAGCTTTCCCCTTTCCCTTCCAAATTCAACAAATTTTTGTGCAGTGGATTTCCCTAGGGCTCTAAAATGTTGCCTATATGCCTCGGGCACCAACTCGTATGCCCTGAGTATGGCAGATTTAACTTTGTCATACACAAGACTGTCTTCAATTGTAAGCACTGCACATATGTCCTGTGCCTTACCATCCAGTTTGCACTGCAGTAAAAGAGAGCAGACCTCTGTGGGCCAGTGCAGGGCAAAAGCAATACGCTCAAATGCATTAAAATATGCCTCCACCTCAGTCTCTCGGAATGGTGGGATATTACAATATTTTTACTTATATCAAATGTAGAAGGTGCTGGAGAAGAGGATGGTTTTTCTGACAAATTACTGACATTATCTACATCTCTAGTAGAAGTTGGCGTAGTTGGCGTAGCATTTTAACGGCAGTTTCAACTTCTATTTGCCAACATTTAAGCTTAAACTCAATTACATCCTTGCATTCCCTTTCTCTGGCTTCCAGTTCAAGATGAGCCAGCTGCACCTTTAAACGGGCACCAACAATGGGATTCGTGGACTCAATAGAAAAAAGCTCAAAACGCGAGGTGGTTTACCCCCCTCTGGTTTTGCAACAGCAGGTGTCCTTGTTCTATCCTCAGCACAAACTTCAGGCTGATCATCTGGTTCAGAAGATAAGGTAGCATCCTCTTTATCTGCTTCCAATGAGAATACTTCACTTTCAACCAAGCTACTAAAGACAAGAGATTTTAACAACAAAGTCCATGCTCAATAATCCAGGTATACAATCCAACATTTTTCAGTCAGGTCATCTGGACAGTTTCTTTTTTTTTTTTTTGTGCTGAAATGTTTCGCCTTTGATCCGGAAGGCTTCATCAGTCAAGGAAACACACAACAAAACTGATTCTTCCCCCAACAGCTTACTCCAAAGTGGAACAAACCAGTTTTGTTTGTGATAAGATGGTCTCTTTGGTACGCCCCCTCCTCCATTGCCGGTCTTCTTCCTTGTTGACAGTCGCGTCAAAATGGTTGAAAACAACAATGTCCATGCTTAATCCTGGATTGTTGTCCTGGATTATTGAGCATTCAACATACATTCCTACCCTCACGTATGGTCATGAACTCTGGGTAGTGGCTGAAAGAATGAGATCATGGATACAGGAGGTTGAAATGAGTTTCCTCCGCAGGGTAGCTGGACTCTCCCTTAGAGATAGGGTGAGAAGTTCATTTGTCCGGGAGAGACTCCAAGTAGAACCGCTGCTCCTCCACATCAAGAGGAGTGTGTTGAGGTGGTTCAGACATCTGGTAAGGATGCCCCCTGGGCACCTCCCTAAGGAGGTGCTTCAGGCGTGTCCGACTGGGAGAGGAGACCCTGGGGAAGACCCAGGACACACTGGAGAGACTACGTCTCTCAGTTGGCCTGGGAACACCTTGGACTCCTCCCAAAAGAGCTGGAAGAGGTGGCTGTGGAAAGAGATGTCTGGACCTCCCTGCTCAAGATGCTGACCCCGCAACCCGATTTCAGAATAAGTGGAAGATGATTGATGGATGGATGGAAGGATGGATGGATGGATGGAAGGATGGATGGATGGATGGATGGATGGATGGATGGATGGATGGATGGATGGATGGATGGATGGATGGATGGATGGATGGATGGATGGATGGATGGATGGTCGTGATCTAAAGTGGGCCAGTCTGAGGTGTGAAACTCCAAGTCTGAAAAGGAGTCCCACTGATACCACATACTCAACTGTATGAAAGTAACTTCAGGTAAATCCATAAATGCAGATTTTTTTAAGGCAAATCCAAATTTATGTAATTAAGAAAACTACCTGAAATGTTTTTGTGAGTCTCTTAATTTAGTTAAAAATAAATCTGCTCAAGAACTTTATACTTTAATAACTTGGATTTGATGTAAGCCTCTTCACTTGTTACTTGTTATATGTTTTTTGTATTATTTTATATATTTTTGTATGCATACAACTCAACTTGTGAAATTCAATTGTTACTTTGTATTACAATGTTTGCCTTGGTTTGTTTGTAAATTGATGTTCTTAATTAAAGAAATGCTGGTATATCCTCCATTTTCTGTCATAATTACATTGCATGCTAAATGGTTAAATTAAAGGTTAATGTTTAAAGCTAGATGTGCTTTGTTTTGTGTGTTTTATATGTTGTAACTTCTGGTTGCATGAGTTTAATCTTTGTTAAAACTAAACTGATTTTGTACAACGTGTTTAAAAGGTTGTGTAATGCAAAATTTACACTATTACATATTGAATTTCACTGTGAGTTCTTGCCCTGTGCTGATCTGCAGCATGAAAACATCCATTGCAGTAACTATTTAAAGCTTAGGTTTTATTTATATATATATATATATATATATATATATATATATATATATATATAT
>NC_056498.1:7218761-7230463 GCF_014905685.2 Nematolebias whitei
TATATATATATATATATATATATATATATATATATATATATATATATATACACATATATATATATATATACATATATATTATTCGGTCTTCTTTGCTCTATTGTTGGTTCATAAGGCATAAATGTCTCAGGTAACGCCGTGAGCTTCACCACCTCCACCATTACAGCCATACTTGTTTGTTTGTACGAGGTTAGCTCATCCTGGGTTACCTTTCCTCGTGGATGGAATGATCTTACTGTTCATATAAAATATTTGATAATGTTCTTATAGAAACAATTCCTGAATGTTGTTTGTCTCTTGACACTACAACTGGGTAAGGTTACAGTAGATGTAGCCCACTACTGGAGATTTAATCAAGTATTTTAAGCTACTAATAATTATGATGGATGATGATCATATTGCTTAATGCTAGCCCATGGGTAAGAAGGAGTTATTATTATCATTTCACAGTGATTTTTTCATAAACGTTAACTTAGGCTACACTATGCGTCTTAGACTGTGACTAGGATGTGTGAGAGAAGTGGAGTGTGCTCTATTCACACAAGGGGAGCTGTTGGTCAGGTTACTTCTTGTTGTGCCATTAACTCTAAAATAGCTATTGAATCAAGTGTAACATATCTCGGTAAAACTAGGTGTTAAACAGCCTGCTAAAATACACTAGAATGCAGGAAATGGCATCTACTTTATTCAAAATTTTCTGGGGGAGAACCCCCCCAGAACCCCCCATCAGTGCCCCCCCATTACAAATGCTTCTGACACCAATGGCCACCACATTGTTCAAGCCAAGAGCCATTGTCAGAACTGGGGGCTATAGTGCCCCTAAAGGTCAGATTCTAGAATCAGAGTCAGAGATCCTTTATTGTCATTCACACCACATGTGGTACATGTGGTGGAACGAGATTAGGTACACAGGGTCCCAGTTACATCCCACAATAAAATGTAAAAGAAAAACTGTAATAAGATCTAAGATATTAACTAAGAAAAACATCAACTAAAAATATACTAAGCACTACTAGCATGAAAACAATAAAAACAATATGCCAAATAGCAGCACGAACATGAGTCTGTGGGAGCAGATGAGCACACATGAACACAGCAACATGAAACAGATCAGCAGTAACATGAAACAGATCAGCAGCAACATGAAACAGATCAGCAGCAACATGATGTGATTTTTTTACAGTGATTATTCTGGTTAGAGATTCGCGAGTCTACCAGCGAAAGGGTAGAAGCTGTTCCTCAGTCTATTGTTTCTACCCTTAATGCTCCTTAACCTCCTTCCTGAGGGGAATAGCCCCTGATGTAAGTTTATAATTACATGATTTTAATAATAACAGGTCGTGATCTAAAGTGGGCCAGTCTGAGGCTGAAACTCCAGGGCTGAAGATGAGTTCCACGCCCACCCTGGCGACGACATCGGTGTACTGCTTGTTCGGTTCACCGCTCAGTTAGGCAATAACTCTTCTGCAACTTTAAGACAACAAGCTGCACTTTCTCTTCCAGTTTTGAAACGTCCTGACCCCGTTGGTCGTGCACGTTTTTTTAGAAGGTGGAGATTTTCTGCTCAGGGCCCTGGACCTCTCAGAGTCATTCCTTTTGTTATTCCTAACATTCCAGATATTAGGAATGGCATTCTCTTTGTGGTGAGCTGCTCTTGGCAGACAGGAAAGACTTTAAGGGGGCTGGTGCTCGTCAGCGTCTAGCTCACACATGGACGGTTTCACTTCCCACTTTTATGGAGATTTTTTTTAAATTGTGAAGTCACAGCGGCTGCAGCCAGCCAAGAGGAAGCACCACCTCTGGTACAACAGACATAGCAGGGCTCTGTCCGGTTCTTCTGTGTCGGAGAATGAAGTAAAGAACATGTGGGAACTGTTACTGCTGCTTTAGGAACCATGAAGCTGGTCAGACCTACACCGAGATTATGATCTGCTGCTTCTACCTGCATCACAGGGACAACAGCATGTAAGTGTCAAACAGAGTTATTACCATGGATGTTGTGCATTGTCAGGGTGGGTGTAGAGAACAGGCTGTAATTTAATCCCAGGTTGTCACACACCATGCTGAGACGAGTCAAACTGAAGGCTATCTTCATCTGGGAGGTGGATTAGGGAGAAGTTTTAATGTTACTATAGATCTACTTGCTCGGAAGTTATGGATGCACAACGAGGGTCTTAAGACGGGACCACCTATTCAGGTTTAAGGTTCAGCATTAAAGCATCCTTCTTAATATCTGTCCAAAAGTTTTGTCCTGCACCTCGTTTTGAAACAAAACTTCCAGATTATTCACATAAACATGCAGCTCGACTGGGGAAAAGTTTTTGTTAAGGGTGTGCTGCAAACAGAGGAAAATGTGTTCATAAACAAAACGAATGAAACAGATGAGTCGTGGTTGAAGGGCTGCAGCTCAGACTTCACAAAATGAACACCAAGTTTGAACGAGTCACAGAAAGTTGGACTTTACATGCCTGAACCGTTTCCAAATCTATTTTTTCTCTCAAACAAACTCCTTACTGTCACAACTCCTAATATTTTTGTCCTTGAATAATCTGAAGTATGATCTGAGCTGACTGGACCTTCAGGGTGAGGGTTCTGACACAAAGAGCTCATATGTTATATTGTTGTTTTAAAGTGAATGTGGACGATAACTGAGTTTTGTGTTCGAGCTTCCTGAAGGGTTTGTGTTTCCCTGCAGGCTCAGCTTCAGGCTCGTCTACATTTTCTCTTACAACTTGCTCCAGTTCTGTGGTCACACCTGGATCCTGGCCAACACCATCGCAAGGTTTCTCACCTTCGGTCAAGGTAAGATAGAAGATTAATCAATAATAACAAAAGGTACACTGATGGCCCCCATCCCTGAGGGGTCTGAACAGTGATTGTTTGTAGTTTTATAGATGAGTGTTTCTCTGAACTGGAACTGAACAGAGAATGAAAGTGAACCTAAATGTTTTTGCTGCCAGATATTCCAGTGGGTAAGAGTTACACTGTGAAGATCGAGGTAGTTTATTTATTTATTTTTTGTCAACTTTTAAAAGTGACCTGCTCACAACATGCACAGATGGATGGAGGGTAATTCCAACTCCCCTTCTTTTCCAAGAAGAATGCATACCCCCCCCCCCCCCCCCCATGCAACTGTTCAAAGTTTATGTAAGATGGAAAGTGCCAGTATGCGCCTCTCATCCATCTTTTTTTCCACTTTGAAGTAAGCTTTTGGGGGAATATCACTGTTGTTTGGTGTTTCCTCAGACTGATGAAGCCTTCAGGATGGAGGTCGAAATGTCTCAGCACAAAAAAAAGAAAAAGAAACTGTCCAGATGACCTGACTGAACATTGTTGGATTTTATACCTGGATTATTGAACTTTGGTGTTTCATCCATCCATTATCTTTACCCGCATCTTTCTTTCCGGGTTGTCACTGCTGCCCATATCCAGAAGTCTGTGCAAGAGGCGGGGGACACCCTGGACAGGTCTCCAGTCCATCACAGGGACACCCTAGACAGGTCTCCAGTCCATCACTGGGACACATAGAGACAAACGAGACAAACAACCATTCACTCTCTCACTCACACCTAGAGACTATTTAGAGTTACCAATCAGCCTAACATGTTTTTGGTCTGTGGGAGGAAACTGGAGTACCCGGAGAAAACCCATGCAGCACGGAGAGAACATGGAAATTCCATCCATACAGGTCCCAGACTGGGATTTGATCCAGCAACCTTCTCACTGAGAGGCCCCAGCTCTAACTGAGCTCCTTGTACATTTCACATATAATTAAAAGAATACATTGTTTCTTTATGTCATTATTGGTTCAAAGGAAACGGGCTACCTTCGTCTGACAGCATCATTAGGTAAATTAACTCCTGCCTTTGTCTCTCAGAAGCTGTAGCCGACACTTTTTACTCTATCGGCTTGGTGATGAGTCTCTGCCAGCTGCTCTCAAACCTGGAACTTTTCCACATCACCGATGGGATTGAGAAAGTCCGACTTCTTCCTCGGTTCGTCCAGGTGTGTCTCAGCTCAGCCCTGAACCAGTATGCCTGTTTACCGCCTGATCTCATCAGCCACTCTGTTTTTGTCCCTCAGGTGATGGAGAAGAACATTCTGCTGATCCTGCTGATCATGCTGGAGGAGTTCCAAAGTGAACCGGTTGTGTGTGTGCAGTTCTTCCTGTGGAACATACTGGACCTCCTTCGGTACACACGTACAGAACCCACATAAATTTACAGCTAGAGCCATCTGTATCAAAGTTCATGCTCAATCATCCAGGTACCAAATCATTTTGCCCTCTATCCAGAGGGCTTCATCAGTCTGTACGATATATTAGGCTCAACAGTAGTGACACAACAAGTTTTGTGTGTTCAGTGAGAACTGTGAGTGTAGCACACGATTCACAAAAGCATAAATAAATGCACAAATAGAACTATTCTGCTCATACAAATGATCAAAACATGCACAAATCAGCTGCCTGTGAATGTGACTTTTGAGACTTTCTTAAAGGTAATGCTGCATTCAAGGCCGGTGAAAAGCTGGGACATCTGAGTGTCACCAGATTTACCGAGTTATTAAAAAGACACATTTCTAACTTGGCACACGAGCTCAACCCTTATATGAAAACATGCTTATATCGACATTACTGGATTAAAAAATGTTACAGAAAAACATATATATCCCTGGAAAAAAACTTTTCTCTGTGGTTTTTCCACAAGAATAACTTTCTGTTTCAGGATGTTTATTTCAGCTGTCCAGTCAAATTTTGAGAGTGTATCTGTTATGAATGACTCAACTACTACCACACCAAGTTAAATCTGAAGTTTTTAACAGAGATTTGTACAGTTTTCTCCTAAAGCGTTAGTTTGTGATGAATCTTGTCCAATTTCACCAATTCTTTAAACAATATCTGTAAAACTGACTTGTAGCCATTTTTGTTTGTTGAGTCGACTGGTGGGCAGCCATTTTTATCTGGAGTGTTTCCAAAATTCAGTAAGTTGTAGATCTACATTCAATGCTGACATTAAGTTTTGTTAAAATCCCTCCAGTGATTCATGAGATATTTTGCTAACAAACAAACAGCAACTGTTTTAACTGAAGTTTTAAACAAGGATCTTGTGAGATCAGTTAGTGCTCAGACTATAACCTGGGGATGACTCACAGCTACTGCACCAAGTTTTTCTTCATTTTTTGTATAATTCAATTCAATTCAATTCAATTCAAAAATACTTTATTAATCCTAACTGACTGACTTAGTCATTTTTGTGTTGACTAAGGTCAGTTAGCTGTGGTGGCCATCTTGAATCAGGTTGACATCAAACGTTAATCAGTTCTTGATGAACGTTTAAGGATTATTTTCTGAAAGTTTCATTAACAACACGACACATTAAAAAAATTATAATTTCTGTTCTGATGAGAAAACTGAGTTCAGATCCAACCAAAGTACTAAAGAAATTGAGACAAAAAAAACAAACAAATCCAAGAGTGCCGTATACGGCACACATATGACCATCGACAAACTGTTATACAGCGATTTATAGCAATGGCCTTGATAAGGAAATACCTTGTTTTAACTTTGACCTTGACTTGTGACCTTGACCTTGGAACTGGGGTGATGTGAAGTGTGCGCTACACTCTGTCTAGTGATGACCCATATGTGAATAACGTTTTTGAACAGATCAGAAGTTATGCATGGGACAAAAACGTCAGGCAGTTTTCAGTGTGACGGTCCAGACACGTTTATTTTGATACTTTTACTACACTCAAGCTGGTATTTAGGAAAAGGAAGAAAAAAAATACACGAGAAAGCTCAAATCCAGCATATCCTTCCAACCTTTTCTAATCCCACTCTCAGAGAAAATAGGGCTTAAAATGGAGAAACAAAAATGGTTAAAAAGTGAAATCTCTGTGAAAAATAAAATATAAATTCACAGAGAGATAGAGTACAGGTTGTAAGTACTTTAGTGATATACAGGTCCTTCTCAAAAAATTAGCATATTGTGATAACGGTCATTATTTTCCATAATGTAATGATAAAAATGAAACTTTCATATATTTCAGATTCATTGCACACCAACTGAAATATTTCCGGTCTTTAATTGTTTTAATACTGATGATTATGGTATACAGCTCATGAAAACCCAAAATGCCTGTCCCAAAAAATTAGCATATCATGAAAAGGTTCTCTAAACAAGCTATTAACCTAACCATCTGAATCAACGACGTAACTCTAAACACTTGCAAAAGATTCCTGAGGCTTTTAAAAACTCCCAGCCTTGTTCATTACTCAAAACCGCAATCATGGGTAAGACTGCCGACCTGACTGCTGTCCAGAAGGCCATCATCGACACCCTCAAGCAAGAGGGTAAGACACAGAAAGAAATTGCTGAACGAATAGGCTGTTCCCAGAGTGCTGTATCAAGACACCTCAGTGGGAAGTCTGTGGGAAGGGAAAAGTGTGGCAGAAAACGCAGCACAAGGAGAAGAGGTGACCGGACCCTGAGGAGGATTGTGGAGAAGGGCCGATTCCAGACCTTGGGGGACCTGCGGAAGCAGTGGACTGAGTCTGGAGTAGAAACATCCAGAGCCACCGTGCACAGGCGTGTGCAGGAAATGGGCTACAGGTGCCGCATTCCCCAGGTCAAGCCACTCTTGAACAAGAGACTGTGTCAGAAGCATCTCGCCTGGGACTGCTGCTGAGTGGTCCAAAGTTATGTTCTCTGATTACAGTAAATTTTGCATTTCCTTTGGAAATCAAGGTCCCAGAGTCTGGAGGAAGAGAGGAGACACAGAATTCACATTGCTTGAGGTCCAGTGTCAAGTTTCCACAGTCACTGGGGTGCCATGTCAGCTGCTGGTGTTGGTCCACTGTGTTTTATCAAGGGCAGGGTCAATGCAGCTAGCTATCAGGAGATTTTGGAGCACTTCATGCTTCCATCTGCTGAAAAGCTTTATGGAGATGAAGATTTCATTTTTCAGCACGACCTGGCACCTGCTCACAGTGCCAAAACCACTGGTAAATGGTTTACTGACCATGGTATTACTGTGATCAATTGGCCTGCCAACTCTCCTGACCTGAACCCCGTAGAGAACCTGTGGGATATTGTGAAGAGAAAGTTGAGAGACGCAAGACCCAACACTCTGGATGAGCTTAAGGCCGCTATCGAAGCATCCTGGGCCTCCATAACACCTCAGCAGTGCCACAGGCTGATTGCCTCCATGCCACGCCGCACTGAAGCAGTCATTCATGCAAAAGGATTCCCGACCAAGTATTGAGTGCATAACTGAACATGATTATTTGAAGGTTGGCGTTTTTTGTATTAAAAACACTTGTAATTTCATTGGTGGGATGAAATATGCTAATTTTTTGGGACAGGCATTTTGGGTTTTCATGAGCTGTATGCCATAATCATCAGTATTAAAACAGTTAAAGACATTAAATATTTCAGTTGGTGTGCAATGAATCTGAAATATATGAAAGTTTCATTTTTATCATTACATTATGGAAAATAATGACCTTTATCACAATATGCTAATTTTTTTAGAAGGACCTGTAGGTGTTTTGGATACTATGGGAGCAAGATAGCACCTGTCTGGTCTAACCACGGCTGCTGGATCGTACCAGTGTCTCGTTTTGATCCTGGTCCTCACCTGTTGGCCCCACAATACTTCTTGAATTCATGACCCATGTGTGTTACTTCAGCCGATTTGAGTCTAGGACCCTTTCACAGCTGGTTATGTTACAGATAGAGATGTTGAGGGCCCAATCAACATGTTTAAAGCAACCGAAGGGCCACGTAGAGAAACACAAAGGCTTTTTCTTGTTGTATCATTGTTAGCATGCTCGATAAAAATATGCCTGCCCAGTTCTCTTTAGGACTATAAGGCATATCTTCCAAAAAACTAACTCAATTGTAACAATTTATTTGTTAGCTTAAATATGTCTATCTTAAATCAAATGTTTTTTATTTGTCCAAAAGTTTTAATTTAAACTTCCTTAAGTTTCATTGAGGGCTGGAACGGTAGCTCAGTTGATAGAGCTGTTGTCTCTCACCAAGAAGGTCGCTGGATCAAATCCAGTCCAGGGGCCTTTCTGGGTGGAGTTTGCATGTTCTCTCTTTGCATGCGTGGGTTTTCTCCAGGTACTTCAGTTTCCTCTCACAGACCAAAACATGCATGTTAGACTGATTGGTAACTCTAAATTGTCCCTAGCTGTGAGAGTGAGAGAGAGTGAATGGTTGTTTGTCTCATTTGTCTCTATGTGTCTCTGTGATGGACTGGAGACCTGTCCAGGGTGTCCCCTGCCGCTCACACAGTGATGGATGGATATGGACACCTGTGACCTCCATGACCTGAAAAGGAATAACCTGCATTTGCAGGTTTCCATCAACTTTTATAAAAGTTGTTTGTTTTTTAATTAAAAATATTGGGAACTGGATGAAGATTGTCCAAGGTCCAAGGGCCACTTTTGGCCCTCGGGCCTTATGTTGCCCACATCTATTATAGACTCACCTGATCGTTGTAACTGTTTAACATGTTTTAACCAGAAGGAGCTGGACCTCTTCAGAACTCTGCTGCAACATTAACACACAGAAACCCACAAGCACAAAGAAGAGCTGTTTTAACCTCATTTACAATTAAAAAAAATGTATAATATTTACACTTTTGAATTTGTGGTTACGCTGTATTTTACTTACACCAAAGACTGGCTGTTAAAAAGCCAATTGCAACATGTTCTGAGAGAATCACGTTGCAAAACAAATCGTGTCAAACTTCTCCACCCAGCATGATGCAAAACACTGGTGTAAAAACCCACAAGTGTTTGATTAGAGACTGCTTTGAATATTTAGAGCAGAATTGTTTCAAAGAGTGAAAGTCTGACCAGCTGTGATCCAGAAACCAAATTCTCCAAACAAGACATCCTCCTGACTGCTGATAACAACTGCAAAAAGCCATTACACAATCCCAACAAAGAATTACTCACCTGATTCTGCCAAACGATGGATTGTGATGGAAGCAGTCCAATAAACGCATCGGGTCGGGTTTTGTTAGAACAATGCGACTGATTGACACACTTGACACATCCCGTCTGACAAAAAATAACTTTAATGACCAAACAAAACGCTGTTGTCCCATGTCACTGAGGGATCTGAATATAAACGTCTGTAGCTATACATATACAGTACATACTACTGTAGTGAACTAGGCCTCCGATCAAAACCTGCCTCTGAAGACCTTCATGGGACAGGAACTGTTATTTCATTGATTTGAATCCAGAAATACAAATTAGCTCATCCAGAGACTTTCTAATTGTATCCTGAACTAATCAATTGAAAGAACACTCTCTTTTTATATTATCATTACTATTTTACAATATCTTGATAATCAAAAGTGTGTTTAGTTCATACCATTTTTAAATGTTGAAGTGAACCACTCATTTTAAATCAACTGTGAAACAGTATTAATGATTTTTTAATCCTCATTCAAATTAGAAATCAAGTTAAATGTCTATTTTACAAAGTAATTATGCATTTTTTGATCTTCTGTCTGAAATGAGAGAGTGATGTCGGTCGAAAGTCGGAGACAGTCGAAAACAAGTTGTTGGAATGAGCTGTCGTGTTTTTAAAGCTCTCAGACAGTAAACAAGAGAACTGGCACCTGCAGTGTTTCTCACTTCGTCAAAACATTTCTCTGTCTGTTCCTAAACGTTTCTGATGTTTTCTCGACTTGTAAAAACCCTTTGACGTCACTAAAACCACACCCCTGTTGGTTCCTTCAACCAATCAGGACTTACTAAAAGTGACCGGAAGCAGAACTCTTTAAAAGTCGACACTTCCTGGAACTGTGAGTTCCGTGAGTTCCTCTGAGTTCCGCTGAGTCTTTTGAGTTCTTCTGAGTCTCTTCTGAGTTTTTCTCAGACTCAGTCTTCTGAGTCGAGTTGGGACTGTGGAGTCTTCCACATCTGAGTGGAACCTCTGACGGACTCACAGCTTGCTGTGTATCCACCCGGGAGATGAGCGTGTTTGTTGAACGGAGTACCGTCACTACTTCGGACGATTCTCAGCCATTCTGACCGGAGACGCTGAAGGTAGCGTTGAAATGGAACTCCGTACCGGAGCTGACCTATCTTGTGCAAAGGTAACGAGTCGCTTCACTACCGAGTGTACCGAGGCTGAGCTGGGGTCGGATGAAGGGTGCCATTCCTAGTCAACACACTTTCCCTCATCCATCTTTTCTCTCCATTTAAACTCCTTCATTTCCCATCTTTAAACTTCTATCTTGCCAGTAATTAATCCAGATATCTTCAGAAATGTCTGTTGTTTTTATTAAGTAAAACGTGCCAAGTTTTATTAATCAGAACCAGATCAGTCTAATCAAGTGTACAATGTTTTGATGTTAAATTTTGATTCTGTTAATAAATGACCACATTTATTTTGATGGGTCAAAGAAAATTAACGTCTCATGTCACTGATTAAACCATCTACGCACAGTACATCTGTCACATATCTCTAAAGTAGCTCAAAAAAGAGAGAACCCGTTATTTAAATAAAATTGTAGTGTAGCTGAAGCTAACCTAGCCGTTTTAGTACACTACACTACACACATACAGTGGTGCTTGAAAGTTTGTGAAGTCTTTGTAATTTTCTATATTTTTGCATAAATTTGACCTAAAACATCATCAGATTTTCTCACAAGTCCTACAAGTAGATAAAGAGAACCCAGTTAAACAAATGAGACAAAATATTATACTTGTTCATTTATTTATTGAGGGAAATGATCCAATATTATATATTTGTGAGAGGTAAAAGTATGTGAACCTTTACTTTCAGTATCTGGTGTGACCCCCATGCATGAATAACTACAACTAAACATTTCTGGTAACTGTTGATCAGTCCTGAACACCTTAGAGGAACTTGAGTCCATTCCTCTGCACAGAACAGCTTCAACTCTGGATGTTGGTGGTTTCCTCACAGTAACTGCTGCTTCATGTCCTTCCACAACATCTGGATTGGATTAAGGTCAGAACTTTGGCCATTCCAGAACATGAACTTTATTCTTCTTGTACCATTCTTTGGTAGAATGACTTGTTCAGTGCTCTGAGATAACTTCTGTTGTGACTTGGTGCTATATAAATAAACTGAATTGACTTGTGTGCTTAAGAGTCATTGTCTTGATGCATGACCCACCTTCTCTTGAGATTCAGTTTACATTTTCCTTTAGAGGGCAGCACGGTGGCGCAACTGGTAGAGCTGCTGCCTCTCAGCGAGCAAGTTACCCCAGTTTAAATCCCACTCCTGGGGCCTTTCTGGGTGGAGTTTGCATGCTCTCTCCGTGCATGTATGGGTTTTCTCCAGGTACTCCAGTTTCCTCCCACAGACCAAAAACATGCATGTTAGGCTGATTGGTAACTCTAAATTGTCTCAAAGGGTGCATTCACACCAGCCCTGTTTAGTCCGCTTTAATCGAACTCTAGCTCATTTTCCTAGAAAGTCCGGTTCGTTTAGGGAGGTGTGAACGCACCATCGAACTCTGTCACGGAACAAAAAGGTGAACTCTGGCCCGGGCTAAAACCTAGGTTTCGGTCCGGTAGAAGCGAACTCCAGCGCGGTTCGAGTGCAGTGTGAATGTAAACAGACTGAGCCCCGCTCCTCAGGGTAAACAAACACGCATTGCTCTTACCTTATATGGAGCCGTCAGCTGCCTTGTGTGAAAAA
>NC_056498.1:7265463-7275044 GCF_014905685.2 Nematolebias whitei
CTTCTGGAGCAGGTCCAAGAAGAGGTTGTGAGTAAAAAAAAGTCTGTTGCTGCTTATTGTTCTGGTTCTGACTGTTATTGTAGCATTGAGCATGCATCAGGATACTGTTATTGTATTTATTAAGATTTTCATTATTGTTAGTATAGTTTAATTATTGTAAGAGTGCCGTTTATTTAAAATATCATCCAAATGGGTTGCTTTTATTTATTTTTATACACTGCCTGGCCAAAAAAAAGTCACCACCTGGATTTATCTAAGCAAATAGGTACGAGCCTCCTGTTGGATAATTACTGAATGGGTAATTATCTTTCAGCTGGCAACAAATTATTTAACCCCAACTGGTGCAATGAGTTGCTTCTCATTTCTTAAACAACCATGTCAAAGACACAATGCGTGGTCATGGAAAAGATGTCAGTCTGTTTGAGAAGGGTCAAATCATTGGCATCAAGCAGAGAAAACATCTGAGGAGGATGCAGAAACTACTAAAATTGTGTTAAGGACTGTCCAACACATTATTGAAAACTGGAAGGATAGTGGGGACCCATCGTCTTCGAGGAAGAAATGCGGCCAGAAAAATTCCTGAATGATCGTGATCGGCGATCACTTAAACGTTTGGTGAAATCAAATGGAAGAAAAACAACAGTAGCACTCAGGGCTAAATATAGACAAAAATATAGACATAAAAACAATGCAGATAATAAATATGACGACAAACCAGTGTGGAGCGTATGTACAGATTCAAAGATTGGACTCTGGAGCAATGGAAGAAGGTCATGTGGTCTGATGAGTCCAGAATGACCCTGTTCCAGAGTGATGGGCGCATCAGGGTAAGAAGAGAGGCAGGTGAAGTGATGCACACATCATGACTAGTGCACAATCATCAATGCAAGATCTTGGTGAAAAACTAATGCGATTTGAGAAGAAAGATTTTTGCTAAAGCTGGCTAAATAGTTTAATAACTGAGTTATTAAACCAAAACTAAGCAAAACATTAGGTAAAAGCTCAAAGTAGCAAAGCATCTTGAAGCTAAATTTTCATCCATCCATCCATTTTCTTCTGCTTATCTGGGGTCGAGTCGCGGGGGTAGCAGCTTAAGTAGGGAGGCCCAGACTTCCCTCTCCCCAGCCACTTGGTCCAGCTCCTCCGGGGGAATCCCGAGGCGTTCCCAGGCCAGCCGAGAAATATAGTCCCTCCAGCATGTCCTGGGTCTTCCTCTGGGTCTCCTCCCAGTGGGACGTGTCTGGAACACCTCACCAGGGAGGCATCCAGGAGGCATCCTAAACAGATGCCCGAGCCACCTCAACTGTCTCCTCTCAATGTGGAGAAGCAGCGTCTCTACTCTGAGTCCCTCCTGGATGATCGAGTTTCTCACCCTATCTCTAAGGGGGAGCCCAGACACCCTGCGGAGAAAACTCATTCCGTCCGCTTGTATCCGAGATCTCGTTCTTTCGGTCGCAACCCAAAGCTCATGACCATAGATGAGGGTGGGAACGTAGATCGATCGGTAAATTGAGAGCTTCGCCTTTTGACTCAGCTCTCTCTTCACCACGACAGACCTGTACAGCGCCTGCTTCACCACCGATACTGCACCTATCCGCCTACATTACGGCAAAGACTGGTTCATTCCAAAGATCCAGTCCCCCGGCACAAACAGAGTAATGTTGTGTATGCTGTTCAGTGTCAGGAGGGTGATCAGTCTTACATCGGGGAAACTAAACAGCCACTGGCCAAAAGGATGGCCCAGCACAGAAGATCAACATCATCAGGCCAGGACTCTGCGGTCTACACTCATCTCCAGGCCAGCGGTCACTCTTTCAGGGATGAAGATGTTCACATCCTGGACAGAGAGGAACGATGGTTTGAGAGAGGAGTAAAGGAGGCCATCTTTGTGAAAAGAAATTGTCCATCATTAAACAGGGGTGAAGGCCTCCGGGTTCAACTGTCCCCCTCTTACAATGCTGTGATTGCTAGTATCACTCAGCCCTCTGTGAATAGTAAACAGCCATCAGTGTGCTAATGATCCATTGTTAGGCTGATGGTCCTTCTTGAGCATGTGATCAGCTGGTTTTGGTTGTCAGCAGCAAAACTGGTTGATCCACTCTGAGAAGGAGCTATTTAAGAGACTGAGCTGAATACAGCACCTCAGACTGAGGAAGTCTCTCAGGTGAAAGACGAAACGTTTCTATATTTATTCTTTGTTTTATTTTTTGAATGTCCAGAGGACCAGATTTAACTTTTTTAGATTAATGATGTCCAGTTAACCATTGAATCATCAAATTATCAAATTTACATGTCTTTGTTGACTTTTAACTCTTATCTACTTAAACTGATGTCTGTTCTACATTTAATGTAGAACAGAAGTCTGTCTTATCCTGACGGTTTCAAACTGTTAACATTTATTTATCGTGATAGTAGTTTCTTTTTCTTTTGATAAATGTAAATGCTTATTGTCAATTACCCTGTGACGTGTGCTGATGACCACTTGACCAGGTCACCCTTGTGAAAGAGATCTCGATCTCAACGGGCTCTACCTGGTAAAATAAAGGTGATTGATTGATTGATTGATTGATTGAATACCGGGTGCAATGGTGGGTATGGTATTTACAGCCAGTTATGAATCTTAGTGCACCATGATAGACAGCATCCAGCATCTGCAGGGTGCTTGTAGGAGTGTTCATGTAAATAATGTCACCTTAGTCAATGGAGGGAAGGAAAGTCACAGTTACAAGGTGTTTCCTAGCATTCAGAGTTAGACAGGATCTGTTTCTGAAAAAGAAACCCAATTTACCTTTCAGTTTCTTTACTATGTTTTCCATGTGGAGCTTAAAAGAGAATTGTGAATCGACCAATATACACAAATATTTGTAGGAATCGTTGATTCCTACAAATATTTGCCCGTACTGAGTTTGTCGATTCGAAATCGACAAACTCAATAGGGACACTATTCGAGGATAAAATCAGAGGAAGAACTGCTGGGACCGGCTTCCTGTTTGAAAATATTCCTTTGGTTTTGTCTGTGTTCAGGACGTGTTTGAGACTGAACAAATCTGACTGGATGATGTCAAAAGCAGATTTAATTGAGGCAAGAGCCTAGCTAAAACCTAAATTTAGCAAATGGTTATCTGCAAGGTAACAGTAACCAATAGTAATATGAGGTTAGCTAGTAGCAACTAATTAAAACTTGTAAGTAGCAAAATGGTGGCTATGGCTAGTTAAATCCAAAAGTAGTTAAATGGTAGCCTCGTAATCTAGCTGTTTTTTCGCTACGTTTCTTTCTCCTTTTAATTATCATTTTGTTTTCAATTGTAATTTTTATTTTTTTTTTAATTAAAAAACTTAAATTTGTATGAATCATTTGTGAATGTCTATTGGTGTCGTTGTTATCCACTATTGTAATTACTCTTTGTTAAAATCCAGGTCTCTCTTGTAATTGAGTCCTTGTGGCTCAAAGACTAACTTGTTTAAATAAAAGTTGAATGAATGAAAAAAAAACCTGTAAGTGGCAAAACAGTAGCGACGGCTTGGTTATTGTCGCAAAACACTAGCTAAATGTATCAAAAAGCTAAATAAACGCTAAAAGCAGCAAAATTATAGCTAATGAAAAAATAGCAGAATGGTAACGAAAAGCTGGAAGTAGCCAAAAATACAAAAAAGAGCACGTTTAAAGCAGATTTAAAATAAAAAATTTTGAAGGTATTGAAAAGATCGTATTGTATTTTTGGGTGAAAATATCTGTAAATTAAGTTGAACATTTTAATAAATATAAAGATAAAAAAAAACCTGATGAGCTGAGTGTTTTGATGAACGAGAGCACAAAGTATGCAGAGGTGTTCGTGTGCTTTTGGTCTGACCTGTGTTGGCGCTAGTGGCCAGGCGGCTCTGATACAAACACTGCAGGAGGAGCCATCCCACTCTGCGACTCGGCCAACCACGGACCACCCCAGCTATGACATCATTGAGGCTGAGGAGGGGAACTCTGCCCCGAGAGGTCAGGTATGCCAGGACAAAGCAGGCCTTCTCCATGTTAGCCTGGACGTTACACAGCAAAGTCAAATTTAGGCCAGTCCAATGGCTTTTATTTAAATTATTTCAGTTATTCAGTCAATATAGTTTATGTAGCAACAAAGTGATTATAAAAAGGTTTTCAATGTAAACAGCTTCAGTAGTAAAGGTAATTTTATCAGTATTAAAAGCAGTTCCACAACATTGTACCTCAGAAACCCGAGTGATCCTGTCGATCTCAGTATCAGACAGCTCCGACAGGCACTTGGAGACACCCTCATACAAATCCACTTCAGTATCCTGCAACACATCTGGAATCAGCTGCAAACCTTCCACCAAACGGACTGAATACAGCTGGTAACTGTACTAAAGCTGTTGTGACACTTCACCAGTAAAAGAAATAAACTCAAACTATTTTTTATTCAGTGCATGTTTACCTCTTTTAAGAGTATACACTCAGTTACAATTTTTAATTATATATACTTTTTAAAAGTTCAACTTTTCTATCACAGGCTGACAACATGTTTTTTTTATCTTTAATTTAGTAACTTTCCAGCTTCTTGTTATTAACATTTTGCTAGCTGAAGTACTACTACCATACTTTTCCATTCATACTTGATGACAAACCCATGCAGAAGTAGAGGAAACTTGACTGTGTACCTTAGAATTTGACGTCTTGTATATTCCATCATTTTCATGCAGGAAAAAAGTGTTTGTATTCTAACACCCTCGTACCATCCCCAGTTATACGTGTACGAGTGTATGTATGTATGTAAGTAAGCGTGTTTGTATGCATGTATGCAAGCATGTATCTATATTGTATATATATATATATATATATATATATATATACTGTATATAAAGTAGTTCCTCGTTTATCGTCGGAGTTTCCGTTCTCACCACCCCACCCCACCCCACGCGTGTGAAAAAACGCGAAGTAGGAATAGTAGTACAAGTAGTAAGTACCGTATTTTCTGCCTTAAACGTCACTCCGCTCTATAAGTCGCAACAATCCAAATATGTCTAATAAAGTGGAAAAATCCATAAATACATTGTTTCACCGTATACGTCACATCTATTACGCGTCACCACTGACAACCCGGAAATGTGGGCCGGTGTTGTGCCAAAAATCAACAGGCTGCCAAATGGTGGCCGTGGGAGCATGCATGGGAGGACTTTAACAAGATTAACACTTAAAAACTTTATTTCAAAAGTACTCGCTGCCTCGGTGCTCCAGGAGTGAGCAGAGAGAGGAAAAATGGAAGGAGGAACACTGTGCATTTCTTAGAAATTTAACAAGATAAGCACCTAAAACAATTGTTTGTTTGGCATTATAGTAAAAGTGTGTCTCAGATGAACTTTTACTTAATAAATGCACTTTAATGATCAAATTAGCTGCATTTTGCCAGGGCAGCACAACAAAATGAAGCTAATTTGACTGTTGCTCCAAGAGAGCTGGAAAATGGTGGTTTACTCTGACAAGCCGATTGGGTCATTAATAGCCACTTTTATCTATTCCATGATACAACGGCATGCCATACACCTCTGGCACCATGTAGCAGCTGGAAATGGTAGTGTTCAATATTGTCAGTGAGAATGGATGAAAATAGTCATATCTCAGCCAAATATTGGTTTATAAATATGGGAAAAAATCCATAAAAACGTCGCTTCGGCATATAAGTCGCAGGACATGAAAATTATACAAAAAGCACGACTTATAGGGCAAAAAATAAGGTAGAAGTTTATTTTAGTATTCATATATATATATATATATATATATATATATATATGCGTTTTAAACCCTTCCCACACTCTTGCAATATTCTAAACAATTCTAAACTCTGAACTCTCTAAAAGAGCACAGCATGTCATGATCTCCGCTCTCTGCCTCCGGCTGCACTCTGCCACCTCCAAGCGCTCTTGGCCACGTCCACTTCTCTGCTGCACAGCTGAGATGACACAATACAAGAGGGAGCTTCTCCCTGCACATGTGGACTGCACACAGGTGCAGGGGGTGCTAAATAATTAAAAATAATTTATTTTAAATAAAAAATCCATGCCGATCGGGTGGCTCATCCATCAGTCAGCCAGTTGTGTTTCATGTCCAATCTTACTTTGACAAACCGTGATAGAGTGAGTCCGCTAAGTTGAACCCAAAGTAGCGAGGGACTACTGTATATACTGTATACCATCAGTGGTTCATCATATTAACTATCAGTGAATGAAATTAGCTGTGGATGTGTGTAAAGTGCACCTGGATCTGGTTGGGTAGGAGGCTGAAGATCTTTTCAGCAGTGGAGCAGAGGATGGTCCAACAGTGATTTGGGGGGTTTGGGAGGGCCATTGCCTGAGCAAGGCCCTGCAGCAAAGAGCGGCACAGAGACAGTCGCTGGGGTCGGAGGTCATCCTGGAACTGCTGCAGGCCCACAGTCTCCACATACACCTGGAGCTTGTCCTCAGCCACATGCTTCATCCACAGGCCCAGGGTCTCGTACAGGTGGGCTCGGGTCTGGAGCTGCAGAGAAAGTGCTGGTAAGGATCTGTATGGTCAGAGTCAATGTTTGACCAATAACTCCATTATTTTTCAACATAAGACAAACTACGGGTGAAACTGTCATTAAACACAGGAAGCAATACGCATTCCTTTAAGAAATGTTAGGCCTTTAAAATCTTTGTTTGTTGGATTATTTAATAGATTTAAATTTAGATTTGAATAGATTATTGAATAAATTTTAACTTCTCTTCCTGATTTTGGTGAAGGCCAATACTTTTTATTTCCCTCCTACTCCTTTCTGTATCTTCTATCTATCCCCTGCTTCTGCTCTTTGTCCTGTGAACCTTCAGAGCCTCTAGTTGCATATTTTCCAAATTGTACATAATGGATCTGATCAGCTGGTTTCTCAACGCAATTGATCCAATTTTCACGATAAGACAGGGCGAAGAAGAGCCCTCCTGCCCTGATGGGACACTCGCAGCTGGATACACAACGGATTCCTGGGGGCAGTGGAAGGTCATGTGTCTGTCCATATTGTCGGTCAAGGACATTGAAGATGCTTTCATAATTGGATTTATGATAACAAAATTTCTACTTTTTGGAGTTGGTGGTTACCTGGAATATCAACAAATTCGTAAAACATTGGCAGCTGTTCTGGCCATTGTGAAGCTGCCTGGACTGTGAGGGGGTGTGCCGTGCTGTGAACACTCAGACATGCTGTGTGATTCTTGCTGAGAAGCGCAGGCTATTTGCGGCTCCAGAATCTCACTGGTGGGAAGGAATCGATCTTGGAAAAGTTACAAGCTCAGGTCAGTGAAATTGACAACAAATTTGGCTGTTTGGAGTCACTATTGAGATGTACCAGCAGATTGTAAGGTAGACGGAAACTAACGGAGTCGGCCTGACCCAAAACAACTGTTGTTATCTGAATCTGACCTGTGTCGGCCTTGGAAGCTGACTATCTCAAATTCTGCATGTTATGTGAACAAGATGCTCTGCTTTAGCACAGGGGTGTCAAACTCATTTACACAAGGGGGCCACAATTAAAATTTTTTTCAAACTAAGGGCCAGTTTCAAAATCTACATTAACTCAAGTTAGATACCCAACATCTTTTCTTGGTTGCAGGTTCTTCAAGAAGAGTTTGATTGGTCTCATTTGATGTTCTCAGTTGCACTTTTGACATCTAATCAAAGATTACTGAAAAAATTCAAGTGATAAATGTATTTTACGTTTAAAATAACATCTTGGGGGCCAGATAAGATGTCAACGAGGGCCACATTTGGCCCCCGGACCTTGAGTTTGACACATGTACCCTACCTGTTCCCTTCCCCAAGGACATCTGTGGACCTGTGTCAGAGCTCCACAGAGGCCGGCTGATAAATGCACCATCACTTATCATTGGCTATATAACTGGGGGGGCTACCTGGGACAGTGTTCACAGACTTACTTACAAATGCCCACATGCATACACCCACTTGCACAGCTATAAACACACTCCCCTCAACTCACTGCCTTCGCTGGCCTCTTGTCAGGGACACAGTGTGAGATATGATTTTTTTACCTCCTCTTTCCTTGTGGTTCCCTTTTCCTTATCTAATGGAAAGGGCAGTGCCTCCCATGAAGCTGCAGCCTCAGGCACCTGTCTACCCAAGTCTTATGTTGTGTCTTTTTGTTTGTTTGCACAGCTGTTCTGAAATTAAATTTTGCTGTATTTCTTGTGCAATGACAATAAAAAGCATTTTGATTCTGATCTATCTTGTTTTTAGTCAACTTTTGGTTAATTCTAGTAAACTTGGTGGGGGTGGTGGGGGGGGGGGGGGGGGTCGGACTTTAAAAATTCTGTATTTCACTGTCATTTTATCAACAATGTTGGATTTTTCTTTGATGTATCCTTTCAAGTGTTCATTTTCTGTAATCTTGTGTTCTTGCTGATGCCTCCATTGCTAACTCGTTCACAAAATCTTGCATTTCAGATATTTGGTTGGACTTTATAACATAAAGGCGAGCTGCACTAATTGAGTCTTTAATCTAAACCAGAGCTTTGACTGACCACCTGTAGAGCAAATTGTTCCAGCTGGTCTGAGTTATCTGCCAAAAACATCTCGTTTGTGACATGAAAAGCCATTTTTAATCAATCTGTTTGTCCATCCATCCACTGGCAACACATCCAGGAGTAAAACAAACCTTACTCTCCCCAGAAAGTCTCCAGCTCCTCCTCAGGGATTCCAAGGTGTTCCTGGACCTGAGGATATACGTATAAGCCCTCCAGAGAGTTCTGGGTCTGCCCCTGGGTCTTCTCTAAAGCCATCGTGTCTAGAAAGCCATCATTGGAAGGGGTCCAGAAGTTATCCTAATCAGATCCCTGATCCACCTCAGCTGGCTCCCTTCAATGTGAAGGAGCAGCAGCTCTAATTCGAGCTCCTTCGGGTGGATCTTTCCGAGGATCAGCCACCATGTGGAGAAGTTCATTTTAGCAGCTTGAATCCAGAATTTTGTTCTTTCAGTCATGATCCATATCACATGAGTATAGGTGAGGGCTGAAATGTAGACTGACCAGAAAATCATGAACTTTGTTGTTCAGCTCATTCTTCATCTCAATTCAAGAGGAGAGATTCTGTGTAGAAGAAAGGAGGCAGGTTTTTGTTTGTCTGAGGCAGCCCAGAGTGACAGGTCCTGGTGAGTGGAGAGAGCAACTTTATCCACCACAAGGAGCAATGATGGAGTCAGGGGGTGGCCAATGGTGGCCATGGCCCCCATAAATTAATCTTCAGCCACTCAAATTACTTGAAGAAAGTATACTTTTAAGAAATACTAAAAATTAGAATGTATCATTTTCGCAGTTGATAAAGGTGGCTGGTTTACAAATACATATGGTGGTGGCTTTCTTGGATTTTGACTTGGAAACCCAATTTTTTTCTGGTGACCTTTCTTATGCCTAGATGCAGCCATACACATTTACGTTTGAAGTGATCCAGCTCGCAAGATGGACAGATGGCTATTTACAGTGTGTGTGTGTATATATATATATATATATATATATATCTGCCTACAACACCACAATCCCCCACATATATATATATATAT
>NC_056498.1:7275144-7303929 GCF_014905685.2 Nematolebias whitei
TATATATATATATATATATATATATATATATATATATATATATATATATATATATATATATATATATATAATATTTATTTAATATATATTAAAACTAGAAATAGTTGTTTAAAAGTACAGTAGTTTCCTCACATGCTTGGGGTGGCCTAAGATTAATCTACGGTGGCCAAGTTGGTTGTAAAAGGGATCAGATAAACATTTATTACTTACACCAAGACTATGCACAAGAGGGGGTGACAGCCACGAGCCCAGAAAGAGGGAAGCACTTTGAGAAGACTGAGCCTGAGACGCTGCCAACACCACACACTGATGCTGAACATCCTCTCCTGTCAAAAACAAAAAACTAATGATTACAGTGTCTAAACCCTGGGAGTGACCCTGCTGCAAAGAGACAAAAGAGTGTTCACCAAAACTCAGCCTCATTAGAGGCGACAGGACAGCACTCCAGTTAACTGGGGGGAACTGGAAGTTGAGTCCAACTGAAGCCAGTGAGGTCAGTGCTGTCTTCACCCAAGCAGGATGAGAAAACTCTGGGCCTAGGAACACATGGAGAGAGAGGGATATTCAGCTGTGATAAGTTGCTTAAAAACACACTGTACCTATCGATGTTCAGGTGCACAACCTTTTTTGCCAGCTTCTGTGATGAAGTCCATGATGGACCTGATGACGCTTTTTTCTGAGAGGTATGTGAAATCTTGAGGAACTGAGTGGTTATAAATGGAAAATAAAATACACAAATCAGCATTAATATTGTGCCTAAAATTATCATAATTTTCCAAACAGAGCGCATTGCTCTCAGACTACAGGTTTACTTGTGGTTCCTAGAGTTCCTAAAGTACAATGGGAGGAAGATCTTTCACTTCTCAGGCTCCTCTCTTGAAGAACCAACTTCCAGTTTCTGTGTGTGAGGCTGACAGCTTGTCTACTTTTAAGATTTGCTTTTTGATAAATCCTACAGTGGGGCGGTGCACTTCTTACAACTGTCACCTCACAGCAAGAAAGTTGCAGGATCGCTTCCTTGTCTGGAGCCTTTCTGGGTGGAGTTTGCATGTTCTCTCCGTGCATGCGTGGGTTTTCTCCGGGTACTCCGGTTTCCTCCCACAGACCAAAAACATGCATGTTAGACTGATTGGTAACTCTAAATTGTCCCTAGGTGAGAGTGAGGGTGAATGGTTGTTTGTCTCGTTTGTCTCTATGTGTCCCTGTGATGGACTTGCGACCCGTCCAGGGTGAACCCCGCCCCTCGCACAGTGATTGCTGGACATGGGCACCAGCGACCCCCGTGACCCAAAAATGGAATAAGCGGGTAAAGAAAATGGATGGATGGATGGATTTCTTTTCACAAAGATGGCCTCCTTTACTCCTCTCTCAAACCATCGTTCCTCTCTGTCCAGGATGTGAACATCTTCATCCCTGAAAGAGTGACCGCTGGCCTGGAGATGAGTGTAGACCGCAGAGTCCTGGCCTGATGATGTTGATCTTCTGTGCTGAGCCATCCTTTTGGCCAGTGGCTGTTTAGTTTCCCCGATGTAAGACTGATCACAGCCCTCCTGACACTGAACAGCATACACAATATTACTCTGTTTGGGCCGGGGGACTGGATCTTTGGGATGAACCAGTCTTTGCCGTAATGTAGAGACTGGTCTCTTTAAGAAAAATGGGAGGGAGGCCTCTTGACATGACATGGGCTGTCTCTCTTTGGCTCTCAAAATGGCAGATGCTCAGTGTGGTTTGAGCTCTTTAGCATAGCATTTTTCACACAAAGCTTTTAATAAAAATATCAGTAAACAAGTTCTCAGCCTCTTTTTGCAGAGAAAAACAACTTTTTACAGGAAGACACTGGTTTCAACCGTGAATTTTGGAGCTTCGACAAGACGGAGGTTTTATACCATGGTCGGCCTGTTAGCTTAGCTCGTAGCTTAGCTGCTTTTAACGATCCAAAAATGTGATTTTGGACGATTAAAATAGTGAAGAACACCGGAGTCGAGCCTTTTGTCATCCAGTGTCTTCAGTAGAAAGAGAGACACACTAAGAAATGAAAAAGCCGATAAATGAAAATGAGGTTGATAATTTTCATTTATCATGTGATTAATTGATTTATTGTTTATCGCGACAGACATATTTTCCACGTGCTTGATCAGATCCTAAAGGAATGGACTCTTAGTAGCCACGTGACCTGAACAAAAGCACTGCATTCTAGCTGTCCACTTATTTGTCAGCTCATTCTCCTTCACTCACTCACAATATAGTAGACTAAGTGGTGAACAAGTGACAAATTTACACACAGACTAAATTTTATCCACCACCAGGTGCAATGGCGGAGCCAAGGGGTGGCTGATGGTGGCCTTGGCCACCAAAAATTCATCTTCCTTTACCGCACCGGCCACCTCAATCATTACAGGGAACTATATTTTTAAGAAATATAAAAACTAGAAAATATAGATCCCTTAAATAATGGAGGTGACAGGTTGGATTGGATTGAGGTGGTGGTAGCCATCTTAGATTTTGACGTGGCAATCTAATTTCGAAAGGAATCTATTTTACGCTTAGATGCAGCCACATACAAAAGGGAAGTCGGTAACATTTATTTCTCAAGTTATCGTGCTCACAACATGCATGAACAGATGAACAGACGGTTTTTCCATATTGCCCCTTTTCGCTCAGCAACAGAGTATGAAAACCCATATACTGTAGTATTATTTACTGAGACAAGTCTTCAAAAGAGGGCAGGCCTCACAAGTAAATTCTTATTACCTGCTGTGTGACTGTGACTGGTGGAAACATGGGCCAGGTACAAATGGCCGACCAAACAGGCACTGTTGGACTGCAAACCAATGGCTCCAGAAAAGGTTATGATCTGCAACAGAGAATTAAAAACTGTTGTTAAACTGCCGATCATAAATAAATGCAAAATAAATAAAAAATGTCATGTATGTTCTGGAACCAGAAAAAGTCACCAAGTTTTGCAAAAAGCAGAAAATCTAATATTGGCAGCCCGTGTGCTACCTGTGTCATGGCCCGAATAACCTCGTTCAGTCTGCTCTGCTGCTGGGAGGAAAGGTCCAGCTCATCTTTCAGCTGCAACGACAAAAAGCATCTTGATCAAAGGAGATTTGTTCACAGTAGGTGGTCACTGTTTCCCTAAAACATTGATAAAGACCAGGACTGGTGAATGCTGCTCTGAGGAGCGCCAGGTCTCACCTGGATGAGGTAACTCTCCGATCCAACCAGAGCCACCAGACCGTTGGCAGCAGCCAGCCGCTGCATTGTGGGACAACCCTGGAAGAAAAAGACAAACCCACCGTCCTCACTCTGTCAATCCTTACAGCTGAACCAAAATAATCCACGATCTGTCAACAACGCTGCTTCTGAATACACTCAGAGACTTTTGCACGTGTTGCACCTCTGCTAGGAGGATTTTGATCCAGGCAGCCAGTAGACGAGGGTGGAGCTCCTCAGCTTTACCGTGGCCCGACACAGACAGTCCATGGACTACTAACCCCAGAGCCAGAGAGAACCCTGGAGTCTGGAGACAACAGAGACATTAGAGGGTCCAAAATGACTCCCTGGAACTTACACAGAGATTATTTATACATGAAGATACTTTACAGTCAGCAAGAGATGACGGTGAGATCATCTGGAGAAAACAGACCAGTTTCACCATATTAAAAGAGAAATTAAAAATAAAATGTATTTGCTTTTATCCATCCATCATTTTTACCCACTTCTTCCTTTTCGGGTCACTGGTGCCCATATCCAGCAGTCACTGTGGGAGAGGCGGGGGACACCCTGGGCAGGTCTGTCTAACTTCTTTTTGCTCCTTTCAGCTATTGTTAGCAAATTTCAGCAATTTTTCTGCAAGTTCTTCAGCAATAAGCATTCACACTGCATTTTTGCAGGAAATGCAGTTTCTCTAGTTTTTTATATTTTACAACAGTTGTCAGTTATGGGCCGTCCTCCTGACCTGCTGGCTCTCCTCGGTCAGGGTGCGCAGAGAGCTTATGATCTCCTCAGCTTTCGACGCATCGATCAGACCTGCACTGAAGGCAGAGACGCCCACACAGGCGACGGAGTAAGACAACACCTGAAAGGGAAAAAATTGTTGAAGTTTCCAGATTTTGTTTTCAAATTACACACAGAACAAAATCACCTTTACTCCTAAAACATAAACAGACGTAAATGATTTGAATAATTTCTTAATGATAATAAAACTGACTACGGGAAAAAAAGACACTTATGAAGCTTTGCCACTGTCTCAACTCTCATTGGTTCCACTTAAGGGTTTGCTCACTGCCAGCACCCACCCCCACTCAGTCCGGTTTATGGGACCACCTTGATTGAGGTTCCAAGCAGACTGCTCTGAGGGGCTGATTTTGACGTAAGCAGACAGCAGCTGTTGATTGGCCAGAGGAGTTACGTCACTGGATGACCTGCCCAGTAACACTGCAGACTATATCTGAACCGCCACTTCCTCATCGTGTTGAGATGGCACCACAAAAAATTTATGTATTTACTGAGAGATATCAGAGATGATGGTGCAGCATGGCTACACCCGGACTTATAAGCAGAGCAGGGAAAAGCGAAAGCAATTTAAGTCTGATTATAGGGTGATTAAGGATTACAATGGGAGGAGTGGCTTGAACACGAAAAGACCAGTTATGATCCCGTCTAGTTTGCATTGACGATCACCACAGAGTGGGAAGCAGGTTAACATCCACTATAATAGCAAACCACCTCCACCTCCTCTACTGGGTCCCCTCAAGGCTGTGTTCTTGCACCCTTTTTATTCATTTTATTTACAAATGATTGTTGCAGCCAGTTCCAACAGCGTCACATCTTAAAGTTTGCTGATGACTCTGTCATCCTGTCCCGTCTCAGCAGTGACGACTCAGACCCCGGGCCTGTGGTCGGGGACTTCACTGAATGGTGTGAGTCTTCCTTTTTAAAGTTAAATGTTTATAAGACAAAGGAGATGGTCATTGATTTCAAGAGACTCTTCGGTTGCAGCTCCTGTGGTCAGTAATAGTGAGGCTGTTGAGGTGGTGCAACAATATAAACATCTGGGAACTGTTCTTGATGACAAACTGACCTTTGACCCCCATGTGAACTCACTTTGAAAGAAGGCCCACCAGAGAATATATTTTTATCTGAAGCTCTGTGGTTTGAATGTTGATTCTACTTTTATGAGAATGTTTTATTCATGTTTTATTGAGTCTCTTAACTTTCATCTTCATCTGTTGGTTTGGACTTTTGACATGAATAAACAGGAACAAACTCTTGCAGATTGTCAGGATGTGCAGCAAAACTGCTGGTATAGACCTACAGAACCTCACTGACCTACAGAACCTCACTGACCTACACAAGGTGAGGTCAGTGAACAAGGCCAGGCTGATTCTGGCAGATCCTGATCATCACTCCATGGTGAGTTCAGGTTGTTTCCATCTGGACGCAGGTATCTGCTGCCCAGATGTAGAACGAACAGACTGAAAAGCTCATTCATCCCTGTAGAGATCAGGTTTCTCAACGAACACTGATGATTTTTGTTATTTTAACGTCTCAGTGTCTATTCTGGATGTTCTATATCTACTGACAGTGAAACAAATTGCCCCTTGGGGATAATACAGCTACTTAAACTTGAGAAGAACTAATAAGAAGAGTGCTGTGTGGAGTCGGGCTTATCAGTGGCAGAGTATTTAGCAAGCACAGTATTAAAGTGTGTAAAAAATCTTCTTTTGTGTAACATCAGAATCTAGGTACTGGCGAAATATTAATACTTTTGGCAGGAAGATTTCTGAAGAAATGATGAGCTTCTTTACAGCCTAAACTCCCAATGTTCATCGTTTCTTCTTCTGAAGCCCAACAGTAGTTTGGGACAATTTTGTAAAAATCTACGCTGACAAAACACAGATGTGTTATTTAACACACTGTAGATAAAAGAAACATCAAAGCTGCTGCCAGAGGTTCATTAGAGTCACCATAGTAACCACACACCTGCGCTAGTCACTCCCTGACTGCACCTTTAAAAAAACGGGTCAAATCAAAGTAGATTTCTACATCTAAAGAATTTTAAAACCTTTACAAACTCAAAAAAAAAAAAAAAATCCTAACCATATTTTATATGGTTATATATTTTATATACATGACCATCAATTTTGTACAATATTATATCAACAGAAATATTATGAAATTACTTCTGGATGTGATACTGCCGGATGCTAATGCTGTGTACTCTTGTAACAAGTTTTTCTTCTTCTTTCAGCTGCTCCTTCTTCAGGGGTCTCCAGAGGGAACTAACTTGCACGAAGACTTGGTGATTGTTTTTACCACATAAGTCCTTCCTGACACAACCACAGACCACTGAGCTACCACAGCCCTCTGTGTGGAGCAGAGAGCTGCTATCTAGTGCACCCAGGGGAGCAGATGGTGGGAGTTAAAAACCTTGCTCAAGGGCCCAGGGTGGGGCAAATGAGGATGGAGGCAGGTGTGGGTGTTTCACCTTTCCCACCCACATTTTGATGTTGTCAGTACAGGGAGTTGAACCAGCGATCTTTCGATCACAGGCCCACAGTTTCTAACCTCTGCACCACCTCTCCACTAGTAACTATAACGACTGTGTGATGTGAAATTGCTGCTGGTGTAAAGTCGGGTCAGTTTACTTATAAAGCACATTGAAAAACAAGCAGTACGCCGATGTCCCCCGTCACTGAGGGGTTTGAATAATGAATGATTGTAGTTTTCACTAAGAGTGTTTTCTGGACTGGAATGAACAGGAAATGAAAGTAAATCTTAATGTTTTTAGAGAAAGATATTCAAGTGGGTCAAAGTTCAACTGTGGAGAAGAACAGAGGTCTAATAAACCACTAATAATACTTCAGTAATCTTCAGTTTCACACTCCATGGTTACTGAGGCAGAAACAAGAGGAGCTAACAGAACAAAAGTGATATCAGAGCAGTACCTCCTGCAGCATGCGTCCATGCCCACTGCTGCTGTCCTGCAGGTTGGCCAGCAGCTTGTCAAGCGCTTGGCTGATGAGGACATGATGGTCCAGCTCCCCACTGCTGCAGAGGGCTGAGAGCACGAGACCCAGACCCAACACACAGCCGGTGCTGAGGAACAGCAAGAAAAAGGAGTTGTGAGATTACTTTTATAAATTAGGTTAAAATAATCTCAACGCTAATGTCAAATATTAATTAATTTAAGGAATGCATATTGCCTGCTGCCTTTCATGAAAGTTTTAAACTAAGACCATGTTATGAAGTGAAGGAATTGAGATATGGTTATAGAAACCTTATTGTATGCTTTATTTTTTCTTCTTTTTGTAGTAAAAGTACACAGTAAAGTGTGTACCTGACCTTAGTAAAAGTACACAGTATAGTGAGTACATGGCCTTAGTAATAGTGCACAGTACAGTGAGTAAATGACCTTAGTAAAAGTATACATTATAGTGCGTACATGACCTTAGTAAAAGTACACAGTATAGTGGGTACATAACCTTAGTAAAAATATAGAGCCAGGAGGTGGCCAATGGTGGCCCTGACCTCCATAGATTAATCTTTGGCCACCCCAATCATTTGAGGAAAGTATACTTTTAAGAAATATTAAAAACTAGAAAGCATAGTTTCCTCAAATGATAGGAGTGGTTGGTTTGCATACATGGCGGTGGCCATCTTGAATTTCAACATGGCAACCCAGTTATTGCCATTGACCTTTCTTGAACCTAGATGCAGCCACACACTAAAATGGAAGTCAGTAAGTCACATATTGTTTAAGTTATGCTCACAAAATGTATGGATGGAGGACATTTCAAATACCATTTTCACTCTGCAACGGCAGACAATAAGATCTTGTGGGATGTACTAGTGCTCAGAACATGTGTTGTTAATGCCTCTCAGCTACTACCACCTTAAATATTTGTAAAACAAGCTGAGCTATAGCTTCTATTAATCTTATATTGGCTAGTGTTGCTTAGCTGTGGTGCCCATTTTAACTCAGTTGACTCCAAAAGTTTATCAATTGTAGATGTAGAGCTAACGGTTACGTTCTCTACCACACACCACTCACTTGTACTCCAGGTTGGGGTTAAAGGAGCAACTCTCCAGAGCTTTCAGAGAGCTGAAGAGAAGATCTGTGTCCTTCTGCGCGGAGACGTCACTGAGTAAAGACAGAAAGTGATGAGACACTGCAGGTGTGTGGGTGAATACCAATCTCTCTCCAACCCTGTACCTGATGCGTTGGCGCTGCAGGCTGGACAGCACCGTGCCGAGGGCAAGGCCTGAATGGAACTGAATGGCCTGCGAGTCATCGGCAGTGGGAGAGTCCGGCAGGCCGGCCTTCAGCGCCGAGACAACCTGGACCAGACTGTCCCTCTGCCAGACCACCAACACTGGGACGAGTAGAGACAAGGCCAGGCTGGCACAGGAGCGAGCGATGGCACTCGCTGTGTTCTCACCTGAATATGAGCGCTGAGGAGGAGGAAAATATCACAGTTAGTCTGAGCATCCTCTGCAGGGAGTCTGTCCTGCTGAGGTTAAAATGCCACGGAGCATAAACATGTGGTGTGGCTCAAAATGGTCCACTTGTCCCATTACAACCACAACATTTAAAGTATTTTACTGCTGCAAGTATTTTACAGTCCAACAGGTTTTCTTCCGGGATGCTCCTGTTTATAGCATCAACTTTCCCATCAGCTCTGAGCAGCTTCTTGTAGCTGCTGAAGAAAAGCATTTTTTATTTATTTTAGTTTAATTTGACCATGGTATCCTCGTCCTAGTGTTTGGACAATCTCTAATGTCTTTTGGCAAATTCCAACCAATCAAGTTTTTATTCTTATACCAACATCTTTTCCCTGACTCTATGAAGCTCAGAGGTGACTCTGTGCAGCTTATATTGGTTCTGTGGACAGATTCTTCCAGCTCCATCAGAGATACCCTTGGCCACCTAGATGTTTGTCTTATTAATGCTTTTCTAACCTGCTCGGAGAGTTTTGGTGGTGCCTCTCGACAGGTTTTCATTTTGAGGCATCATCATTCCATTTTCTAATTGATTTTATGGAGCTCTGTTAAGATGTTCAGGGTTCTGTACTTCTCTACAACTTTCTTTCGAACCAGTGTGGCAAGTTCCTTGGGCTTCATGCTGTCTGTCACTTGGTGGTAGCCTGTATTACATAGAGATGTTGTTTCTGAGGTCCATCACAGCAGCTGGATATAATGAGATCATTGGACACTTGGATCTACATGTCTCTGAGTGAGTGCAGCTACAGCGTGCGCTCTCAGGACATTATTACCTGCAGTGTTCCCTCAGTGAGGATTGAACTTGGCAAAAGGACCTTCTCCTACTCCACTCCTGTTTCCTGGAATATCTTGCAAAAATATCTGAAGCTCTCGATCTTGACTTCTCTAAGTGGCTTCAAACATCTGTTAAGTTCATGGCAAGAACCAATGCAGACATGTTCCTGTTTTTAGTTTTCTACACCACCTTACAAGCTAGCTGTTTTTTTGTTACTTTTCCTTTTAAATACCATTTTATTTTTACTTGTTTAAAAAAATCTCAATTTGTATGCATCTTTTATGATTGTCTATTGTTCAAAAACATTCAAGACAAAACAAGTGGACTTTATTTGTAATAGATGACGTTTCGCTCCTCATCCGAGGAGCTTTCTCAATTCGAGCTCCTCGGATGAGGAACGAAACGTCTTCTGTTACAAATAAAGTCCACTTGTTTTGTCTTGAACGTTTTTGAATTTATCATGTCCTGGATGACTGAGATTATTCACCAACATGTCTATTGTTGTCTTTGTTGTCCATTGTTGTCATCACTCTTTGTTAAAATTCTTGTAAATGAGTCCCCAAGGCTCAATAAGATTAACCTGTATAAATAAAGGTTGAATGAAAAAAAAAAAAGATCAGTTTTATTATGATTATTGTGTGAATGCTGACTCAGCATTCACATAATTTTTTTTCCTGTTTGTAGTTTGTTCTGAAAGTTTTTTGGACTCACTATTTCATATTTAAAGCTACTTCCGCCATTCTCGTATCAAAATGTTTAAGTTGTTAACTTGGTTTTAGCTTTAAGCTACTGTTCTGATAACCTTAGCTTTCAACTGTTTTACTTGTTTTAGCTCATAGTTATTGTTTTGAATAATTTGGCTCCTATCTATAGTGTTACTAATTTTAGCTTTTAGCCTCTGTTCTGTTGGTTTTAGCCACTGATATATACTATAACTAGAGACAAGACTGGAAGCTGGAAGTTGAAGCCACTAAGGATGAGCTCCTCCTAGTAGGTAGTACGGGTTTTAAGCCCCGCCCCTTAATGTAAACAAATGGGACATTTTCCTGACTAAAGTAAAAATGAAAAAAAAAAAGCACTCCAGAAATCCATTTTCTGGTGTTATTTTTTTGTTGATTCACATGACTCTTACCTTGCTGCTGTTTGTTTTGTTTGGTCAAAAATGCATTTTTTTCTAAGTTTAGTTTTTTAATGTTTAAAGAAGAGTGTCACATTACACTGTGACTGACACAGTGACTGACACCGTGACGGCCTGTTAGCATGTTAGGAGGGCGCTAACATGCTAATAGTGTGACAACCAATTGCTAGCAGTTTATATATTACATATATTTATGTAACCTGTCCTGAAAATACAAGTTTGCAAGTATAAAATACCAGTTAAAAATCTTCTCCTGCCATTGAGTGTGGTTCTTTTGAGTAAATAACATTAGTGAGAGAGATTTTCTCCAACACCCACCTTTGATCCAAGACGAGGGACAACAAAACAAAGAATCCCGGGGGGGTTGAATACTTTTCAACCCACTGAACGATTGTTACAGTTTGTGAGTTTATGTCAGGTCTGACCAGCCTCACACTCAGTGTACTTCATTCAGATGAAACTTACATGAAGGAACCAGGAGAAGACTTGCCCACTGGCCTTGTAGCTGCTGCTGATGATGCTGAGCAGAGTGTCCAGAACCATGGACAACCAGCTTGCAGTAGGAACAAATTCTGGTCCAGCCTGCAATGACAGAACCACATTCACAAAGTGTTCTACACGTCCTCAGCTTCTAACAGACCTCAACGATTCATTTGTAACTCCAAGTCTTACTCCAAGGCTGCCGTTGCCATCAGTGGGCAGGTTGTTCTCATACTTTGCGAGGACAGCAGCCAGACCACTCAGAGCCAGGATGGAGTTTCCCTGAACAACTGGACTGTCCCTGAGAACCACACAGAATCTGCTGTAACTGAAGGTGGAACATTACACAGACATGAACAGATCCTGTGAATGTAAACAAGCTAAAAACTCACTTTGTAGCAGTTTTGATGACATCTGCCAGCTGATCTCTGGTCCTGTGGGAGAAGACACAATATAGAGTAAAACACTATGAGGAGCAGAAGATAAGAGGAGGAAAACAAAGATCTACAAAAAAACTTTCTCCTCTGATCAGAGGAGCAGGACTCAACTCACAGCAGGTTTGCTCAAACACATTGGTTTTCTTTGCATCTTAGATTAATGTGAAGCTTTTAACTTGTTTTTTTATCTTGTTAATAAACATTTTTTTTGTCTGTAAATTCTAAATTAGGACACAACTGTCTAATTTTTTACTGTAATCAAATAAAAAAAATTATGTTTTATCACAGTTAATTATGTTTCTGTCATTTCATGTTACACAAAGCTAAAATGAACAGAGGCCACTAGAAGAAAACAAGAATGTTAAATTAAACTAGAGAAATGTCACTTCCTGTAAGAATGCAGTAATGATTATTACTGAATTCATTCTAGAATTGTGCCGCTCAGGGTGGCTGCATGTTGGAGCAGCTGTTACTTTCATTCTGAGATCTTGCTTTTGAAAACTTTAATTCCTCTTTTTCTGGAGGTAAATCACTTCTTTTGGATGACTGTTTCCTCTGGTATCGGATGCTGTGCAGCTGGAAGGATTTTTACTGAAACTTTCTTTTACTTTTGGACATTTGAACGAAACGGGTGGTTTACGCCGATCCGTAACCCGATCGGTGCGCATGTAAACGCTTGATCTGTTCGTTTTTATCTGATCGTGAAAAACTGACCTGACTGCGCATGTGCGACTTTGCCATTTCCGCCTGGCTAATGCTAATAATATTAGCATGTCAGGGGAGCAAAACTGGTCGGTGAGCGACACAACATTTCTACTAGAAACTTTTAAAGAGCTCAAAATGATCTGTATTGCCTGTAGCTCAGTCAGGGAGTGCAATAACGTCTCCACCATCATTAAAACCTGTCGCGGGTCCATTTTGGGTGCTCAGGTTTGTTTACGTTCACCCCAGAAGTAGAACTTCTTCTTCGGTGTTTTTTTTAAGGAGAGTTTACCACTCTGCGCATGTCAGTACTGCTGTTCAGAACAAAGCCCGCTGCATGTAAACGCTCATCATGAACAGATTGTGCCCATGTAAACAACACATTTGAATTATTCAAACAGAACACATTTCAATCCGGTCAAAGAATTCTGCGCATGTAAACATAGCTAAGATGTCACTGAAGAAATTATTTGTAAATAAAAGACACAGTTACAAACAACACAAATCACAGCACCCGACTCCTGAATGTTGAACGTTTTCATATAAAAACATAAAATATAAAACAACACCAACAAGTAGTTAGATTGTGTATGAAAAATAAACACGAGTACAGTGTACGACATTATACGCAGTCAATAAACTATTATACAGCAATCTATAGCAATGGCCCTTACAAACAAAGACCTAATTATAACTTTGACCTTGATTCATGACCGTGACCTTGGAACTGGGCTTATGAAAAGTGTATGCAACACTCTGTCTAGTGATGATGCGTATGTGAATCAACTTCATTACATTATCTTGAGAGGATCAGAAGTTAATGGTGGGACAAGAGGAAGTTTATGGACGTATGGACTGTACTTATATAAAATCTTTCCATCTTATCCAGACACTCAAAGCTCTTTACAACAATCTGTGCCCTCATTTATCCATTCATACAGCACTCTACTAGATCTATACAAAGATTAATCGGTGCTGTATCACACTCATACACTGATGGGACACACATCTTGCCCAGGGACACTTCAGCATGTGACTGCTGGTGGAGTTGAAGCCCCAACGCTCCCATTGGAGGATGACTGCTCTAACCACTCAGCCACAGCCGCCCATAACACGTCCTCCCTTTGGTGGGAGGTATAAAAACAAGACGATATGAGTGCTGGCTGACTCAGCGTTCAGAGGGACCTTTCCAACTAAGTGTCCTGTGCGGTGTGGAGGTGGCTCATGTGTGAGGGCGGGGCTCACCACAGCCAGGCACAGTGCTGTCTGTACTGCAGCTCCTGGGGGTTCTCTTTGGCCTGCTTCTGTTGCATCTCCAGATCAGCTCGTCGACCCTGAGCACACAAAACAGTTCACCACATGCAGAAATTAGTCTCTTTTACTGCACTGCTGCGTACTGCTAATTTATTACAGGAACATTCTGGACAATCTGAAGTGGGGTTCTGTGGACATGCTAAGAGCAGTGAATATCCTACCTGTAGCTCTGAACAACCTCAGTTTGAAACAATGTTTACCATAATTTCCGGTCTATAAGCCTCTACTTTTCACACGCTTTGAACCCCGCGGCTTATACAATGCTGTGGCTAATTTATGGATCTTTTTCTTTACGGGTTAACGAGCTTCATGCTGCCAAAACATTTAGCTTTGTTACACCCGGCACTCACATAGCTGTCCAATACACCTCTCCTGGGGGCGGGTCCTCGTGACACACACAGACAGAGTGAACCCCACAGGTCTTCATGATAACTACCTCTCACTCATGGTTACTCTACTGAACGGCCCAACACAAACTAACACATAATGAACACATAAACTAACAAGAACAGACTTATCACTAAAAGAACAATGATAAACTGCTAATCAAAATGATTAATGATACACATACATTTTACCCATAATCCCTCTCTGAGGCCATGTGACCGGTAGTCAACCACAATGAACCAATGAGGTAGTGTCATTGAATCATGAGGACCCACCCCCCAAGAGACATGTACTGATGAGACTACCTGTATAAATAAAGGTAAAAAACAATCTGACCAATGAATTTACTCAACAGTCGAACCAATGAAATGGGGGTGGGGGATTCACCTGCTTGCGCAGAGCATGTGAGTCTCACATGCTCACAGAGCAATTTTGCTTTGCAAGCAGTAGGAATATAATATTTTTTTTATATAATATATAAATATATATAATATAATATATATATTTTATATAGTATAGCGATCGATGACTTCATGGTAGGCAATTTTTTTTTTAACCAGCTGTGTTACCAGCACTGTTCCAAAAAATAAATAAAAAAAGAAACATTTACTGTACATATTTCTGTATGTATTAAAAGTTTTAAAAAATTCTACATAAATATATATTTCTACATAATTTGTACATACATAATATATTCTACATAAATAAATGTTACAACGTTAACACCCACGTCTTACACACAAAGGAGGCTTATATATGTACAAAATTGTTTTTCTTTTAAAATTTTTTTATTTATTCAGTGTGCGCAGCTTATATTCAGGTGCGCTCTATAGTCCGGGAATTATGGTAGTCCCTATGAGTTTGTCAGTCCAATCCCACAGGAGTCACCTCCAAAGAAGATTTCACCATCCTCACAATTGAAAATGTTATTGCAGTTTATGTAAACACTTTTATTTAAACATCTGCACTGCTGTCAAATCCACCCGACGCTGATATTTTGGCAGAATAACTCTTGGAGGAAGTGACCACAGGCTTCACCAGATGTGCTACAGATTCTGAAGTACGGAAGTCCCACTTGTAACTTTTACACAAAACTCCACGTAAAAATGTGTGAAATATCCCTTTAGTGTTAGCTTTGGGCGTAAACAGAGCAGAAGCACCAACCTGCAGGACGGCGTGGAACGTCCGGCTCATGAAGCCCCTCCATGCCTGGGGCAGGAGAAGAGCCCGGTGCCACTCGGACGGCTGAATGTTCACCTGCAGGCCAAAAGAAGCAGAGAAGAGTTTGATGTTTTCACAGCAGTGACACCAGAGGAGCGTCGCGTGAGACGATTTATACTTCGTGAATGAGCGCCGTCAGGGTCTGCTGGTAGCTGCGGCTTCGGCTCACGAGAAAACGCTCGATTGGCCTTCCTGTGCGGTCCGTCTGCACAGGAAGCTCGTAACAGAGCAGCAGACCAGCTGAAACACACGAGCTGAAGAGTGGGACGACACACTTCATGTTTTGTTTTGTACACATTAAGAAAAACAGGACAAAACTGCAACAAGTGAAGGTCTGAGAAGGTTTGAGCCAACATGACCCGTCAACAAGCACATCACGGCCCACTTTTCCTGATCGTGTCAAAGGAATTAAGGATAACAAAAAAGCAAAACTATTTTTGACAACAGCAGATATGTGAACGTGGATTTTATTTTCAATAAAAATATAAAACAGAGAATTATATTTTAAAAAAGCTGTTCACCAGTTTGAGGATGTTCTCTGCAGGACGCACCGACAACCTTATGGCCACAGCTCAAGGCAGCCACCTTGACAATGGAGGTGTGGAAAATGGCCCCCTCGGACTCTGATCCCCCCCAGCGGTCAAAGGGCCAAGGCCCCCACCTGCGACTACTGCCTATAGCATCGTGCACCGGGCCCTCCTTCAGGAGGTGGACGCACAGGAAGTTAAACCCATTTAACTCCTTCAGACTGAGCCCGACTGGGCCCCATGGGTAGAGACTCAGTCACCAGGCAACCGCTGACGAGCCCCTCTCCAAAGTCTGGCTCCAAGGTGGGGCTCAGGAACCCACATCCAGGTGAGGGTCACTGAGATCCTTGATGTTTTCTGTCCATACGAGTATTATGAAATGCTCTTTGTCCAGCCGGTCACCTTGTCAGTTGGGGGGTCGCCGGTGCCCATGTCCAAACACTGAGAGAGGGGCAGGGGACACCCTGGACAGGTCTCCAGTCCATCACAGGGACACATGGAGACAAACAAGACAAACAACCATTCACTCTCTCTCTCACCTAGGGACAATTTACAGTTACCAGTCAGCCTAACATGCATGTTTTTGGTCTGTGGGAGGAAACTGGAGTACCTGAAGGAAACGCGCGCATGCACGGAGAGAACATGCAAATCCACCCAGCAAGGCCCTTGGCTGGGATTTGATCCAGCGACCTTCATGCTGAGTCTGCAGCTCTATCAACTGTTGCAGCGAAGATCGAGCATCAAATAAAAAGAACGGAGATTTCAAAGCATGACTACTATCACAAGTATCCAGTTAGACAAGTGTGAAAAGCTACAGCCATCTGTATCAGCCAGTAAAACCAGCCACATTCTGAGCGGCCCAAGTGTAAACTCAGATGAGATGAGTTTTTATAAACCACAAATGTATGAAATTCATCACCCCACAAACATCTGAACACAATGAGACAAACGTAACAAGTTTCTGATGTTCACACAGAGAAGAAACAATGTGAGCTGAGAAGGTTTCACTGACCTGCCAGGCCGGGCTTTAGGCCAGGCTGCTTGTTTTTCTCGTAGGTTTTGAGCATGAAGGTCGGGATCCCTGCAACCGTCTTCCCTTGGTCTGACCGCAGCGCACCCCCTCTCAGAGCGGAGAAGTAGACTCCTCGAGGCATCTGACTCATCTCTTGTTTAACCAGCGAGGTCAGGAGGAGCTCAAAGGCTGAAAGATCATCATCATCATCACCATCTACTCCACACAAGCAGTTTTACAAAAACATTCTTCACAAATCTCCACCTGAATAAGACTACCGGTAAAAATGTTGGAAGGGCTGCTGGTTCTAGTAAGAAGTTGGATGCACCACAAGCAACACAAAAGTACCAACGCCAAGCGCTATGGTCCATATGGATCACAGCGTTCAGTGAGCTGATGTACCTGGTAGAACCGAGATGGAGGTTAGAGCCATCAGTTTCACATAAGATGAACCAGGGACTGACAGATCCTTCTCCTCTTCCTCGTTTTCCTTCTCATCATCATCTTCTTCACTTCCACACATCTTCACAGCTGGTCTAGCCTACAGATGAGACATATCCAGCTGCAACATCATGATGGTTTCAAACAAAGGGCGTGAACAGAAAAAGCATCACGGAATAAAAAATATAAATCATTAATACTCATAACTTACATTCAGAAAATGGTTCCATTTTATTTATTTCACTGCGTCAACACCTCCTTTTGTTAACCCTTGATTTATCTTTCAGGGGAAAAAACAGCCACACTTTTGTTTATGTCTGTGCTTTTATTTTTGTATTTATTTTGGTGCAATGAATACATTCAATTTTTTTCCCTTTTGTTAATTTTGTCAGAGTACACACAGTACACAGTACCTCACAGTAACTTTACTACACTCTCGTGTTCCTGAGAGGAAAAATCACATCAGAATACACTGAAATATGACTTTAATCCTATAATTATCAAATTATGAAATAATGTATTCCTCTCAGTAATTTAAAAGCTCACGCTCAATAATCCAGGTAAAAAAATCCAACAAAGTTCCGTCAGGTCCTCTGGACCGTTGGTTTTTGTGGAAACATTCGTCTTTCATCCAAAGGACTTCATCAGTTTGAAGAGCCACAACAAACTCAGTCCCACAAGCAGCACACTCACTTAGTGGACCAACCAGTTTGATGGTGATAAGATGGTTTCTGGAGTCTGCCCTCTCCCCTGTCGACTCCTCTGAGGCAGCCCTGACCGAAGTGGTTCAAAACACCAAAGTTCATGCTCAGTAGTCAGGTAAAAATCCAACAAAGTCAATATGGCTGCCTCAGAGGAGTTGATGGGGGAGAGGGAGGACTCCAGAAACCATCTTATCACCATCAAACTGGTTGGCCCACTATGTGAATGTGCTGCTTGTGGCACTGAGTTTGTTGTGGCTCCTCAAACTGATGAAGTCCTTTGGATGAAAGAGGAAACATTTCAACATAAAGAACCGTCCAGAGGACCTGACTGAACACTTTTGGATCCTCTCAGTAATGTTTCTTTTTACTTCTAATGTTTTTTTATTTTATTCCATCTCTATACTTTAGAGTTTTATTTTAGCTCACTAGGTGGTGTTCTGCTTTTATATTTGAGAACTTCTGTAAAAATCACTGCCGGGTCACTTCAACCCAGCCCAGAAGCAGAACCTTCTCTCAGCCAGATGTTGCTGCAGAGTCTCGCCTCTCATCTCAGACAGGATTGTTTTAGTTTGGACGTAAAGAACAAAAACTCTCTTATAATGTGCACAAGTAAACATTTAGTCTGAAAAAGCTGCTTCACATGCGTGCAGGCTGCAGCGTCAGACGCTCCACGGCTGACTGCCGGTGGTTTGTCCCCGTCATTAGCGAGCGCACCGTGCTCCTGCAACTCGCTTGTATACCTGATTCAGTTTTTTTCTTCTTTCGGCTGTTCACAGCGAACTATCTCACATGAAGACTTGGTAATAGTTTTTACATCAGATGTCCTTCCTGACACGAGCCCAGACCACCGAGCTACCACAGCCCTCTGTGTGGAGCAGAGAGCTGCTATCTAGGGTGCCCGGGGGAGCAGATGGTGGGGGTTAAGGATCTTGCTCAAGGGCCCAGAGTGGGCAAATGAGGGTGGAGACAGGAGTGGGTGTTTCAACTTTCCCACCCACATTTTGATATTGTCGATCTGGGAAGTCGAACCAATGACCTTCTGATCACAGGCCCACCTTCTCTAACCTCTGAGCCACCACTTCGATTCAGTAAAAGTAGAAAAACAAAAAATCAGAAACTAGCGTTTTCCATGGATAAAGTTATAATAATAATGAGAATAATAAAAAAATTAAATGATTAAAATAAATAAATAAATAAAAACTCATAGTCCGACTGCCAAGAGATGCAAGTTTGACAGAAAACAAGGTCTCATTTTCAGCTACTGGATCTGAAGGGTACAATGGGCTGGAGGGTCTTCACAAAACTCTGGACTGGAATTTTCACAAAAATTGTCTAAAAAATATTTTGGGTGTACTAATGGGGGCGAAGATGTCATTTTTTTTGTTTCCCCAAAACTGCCATAAAATAATTTTGTCAATTAAAAAAAAAAGAAGAAATGTGACGTTTCTTAAAACTGAAGACCCTTAAAGAGTTAAAATAAAAAAACTATACTTTTAAATTTGATTTCTTTTTCAGTCTGAGATAAATACTGACTAGTTGGTTGTGAGAGAAACATTAAAAATAGTTATTTTAAGCAGTTCAGTAAGGTGGTTGAAGTTTTCCTTAAGGAACACCCACGGGAATAAAAATGAAAGAGTTAATATTCATCCTGTTCTACAGTTTAGCTCATCGACATAGTTCAGAAAAATTAGAAGGTTTTGAATTTATTGATGGTGTCGCAGCTCCTCATGTTCACACCAAAGATGTTCTGGTATTTAAAGATCCATCAATCCATTCCTTTTCTGCTGCTTGTCCAAGGTCAGTTCATTGAGTCACCCAGACATTCCTGTCTCCAGCTCCTCCTGGGGCGGTCTGAGGCCTTCCTAGACCAGAGTTATCTCTCTGGTCCGTATCCAGAACAGAGAGGTCTGGAATGGACCTGGTCTATTCCGTATGTTGAGGGAGTTTCAGAGAAACTGAGACTTTATTTTCTAAACACAACGTCCAGTTGCTTTTAAACCCCAAAATACATTACTGCAAAGACTGGTTCATCCCAAAGATCCAGTCCCCTGGCACAAACAAAGTAATATTGTGTATGCTGTTCAGTATCAGAGGGTGATCAGTCTTACATCAAGGAAACTAAACAGCCACTAGCCAAACAGATGGACCAGCACAGAAAAGAAACCTCATCAGGCCAGGACTCTGCAGTCACTCTTTCAGGGATGAAGATGTGCACATCCCTGGGGTGCAAACAGGGGCGGAGGCCTCCGTGTCCAACTGTCCCCCTCTTACAATGCTGGTATCACTCAGCCCTCTGTTAATAGCAAGCAGCCATCAGGACACTAATGATCAATTATTAGGCTGATAGTCCTTCTTTATCATGTGAACAACTACACTGCCTGGCAAAAAAAAAAATCACCACCTGGATTGAACTAAGCAAATAGGTATGAGCCTCCTGTTGGATAATTACTGCATGGGTGATTATCTTTCAGCTGCAACAAGTTATTTAACCCCAACTGGTGCAATGAGTTGCTTCTCATTTCTTAAACAACCATGTGGAAAGACACAATGCGTGGTCGTGGAAAAGATGTCAGTCTGTTTGAGAATGGTCAAATCATTGGCATCAAGCAGAGAAAACATCTGAGGAGGATGCAGAAACTACTAAAATTGGGTTAAGTACCCACCACTGCACCCTGTATTCATTGGTTAACTGGACATCATTAACTTCACGCAGACTCTCTCACTGGTACATTTTCATCTTTAAATCACTTCTTGGTCTGCTGCCTTCATACATCTCCTCCTACATGTCTCTGCGTGAGTGCAGCTACGGAGTGCGCTCTCAGGACATTATTACCTGCAGTGTTCCCTCAGTGAGGACTGAACTAGGCAAAAGGGCCTTCTCCTACTCCGCTCCTGTTTCCTGGAATATCTTACAAAAAGATTTGAAGCTCTCGACCTTGACCTCTCTAAGTGGCTTTAAGAATCTGTTGGACTCCTGGCAGGGACCAATGCAGACATGTTCCTGTTTTTAGTTTTATACATTTGTCTCGGAATCTAGCAGTTTTTTTGGTTTTGTTACCTTTTTCCTTTTAGCCATCCTATTTGTAAAAAAAAAAAAAAAAAAAAAAAAACTGTAGTATGAGTTTTTATAACTGCTTATTGTTGTTGCTGTTGTCCATTGTTGTCATCTTTCTTTGTTGAAATCAGGTCTCTCTTGTAAATGAGTCCTCGAGGCTCAATGGGATTTACCTGTATAAATAAAGGTTGATTGATAAGAACTGTCCAATGCATTATTAAAAACTGGAAGGAAAGTGGGGACCCATCGTCTTCGAGGAAGAAATGTGTCCGAAAAAAAACCCTGAATGATCGTGATCAGCGATCACTTAAACAGTTGGTGAAATCAAATCGAAGAAAAACAAAAGTATTTCCACACGCACAATGTGAAGGGAACTCAAGGGACTGGGACTAAACAGCTGTGTAGTCTTAAGAAAACCACTAATCAGTGAGGCTTACTGGAAAAAAAAAGGTTTAAATTTGCTAGGGAGCATAAAGATTGGACTTTGGAGCAATGGAAGAAGGTCATGTGGTCTGATGAGTCCAGATTTACCCTGTTCCAGAGGGATGGGAGCATAAGGGTAAGAAGAGAGGCAGGTGAAGTGATGCACCCCTCATGCCTAGTGCCTACTGTACAAGCCTGTGAGAGCAGTCTATGATCTAGGGTTGCTGCAGTTGGTCTGGTCTAGGTTCAGCAACAGTATGTGCTCAAAGAATGAGGTCAGCTGACTACCTGAATATAATGAATGACCAGGTTATTCTATCAATGGATTTTTTCTTCCCTGATGGCACGGGCATATTCCAAGATGACACTGCCAGGATTCATCGGGCTCGAATTGTGAAAGAGTGGTTCTGGGAGCTTGAGACATCATTTTCACATATGGATTGGCCACCACAGAGTCCAGACCTGAACCCCATTGAGAATCTTTGGGATGTGTTGGAGAAGGCTTTGTTCAGTGATCAGAATCTGCCATCATCAATGCAAGATCTTGGTGAAAAATTAATGTAACACTGGATGGAAATTGATCTTGTGACATTGCAGAAGCTTATCGAAACAATGCCACAGTGAATGCATGTTGTGATCAAAGCTAAAGGTGATCCAATGAAATAATGAAATATTACTGTGATCTTTTATTTTGGTAGCAACTTTTTTTTGGCCAGGCAGTGTAGTTCTGGATCATGTCACCAATAAATTGGTTGATCCACTTTGAGAAGGTGCTGCTTATGAGACTGAGTTTGTTGCAGCTTCTCAGACTGAAGAAGTATTTTGGATGAAAGACGAAACGTTTCAACAAGAATCTCTCCAGAGGACCCGACTTGACCTTGTTAGATCTCTGATGAGAGTTCTGGGTCTGCCTCATTGTGCCCTTCCAGTGGGTCATGCCTGGAAGACCTCCAAAGAGAGGTGTCTAGCAGGCAGCCTGACCCTCCTCAGCAGTTTTTTTATATGGGGGAGCAGCAGATCTAATCCAAGCTCCTGACTCCATCTCTAAGGCTACGAAGGTCCACTGTATGAAGAAAGCTCATTTCAGCCTCTTGTATTCAAGAGCTCGTTTTTTTGATCATGATCCATACTTAAGCTCCATGTGGAAAACTTGGTAAAGAAACTAAAAGTTAAACTGGGTTTCTTTTTCAGAAACAGATCCTGTCTAACTCTGAATGTTGGGAAACACCTTGTATCTGTGACCTTCCTTCCCTCCATTGATTACGGTGACATTATTTACATGAACGCTCCTACAAGCACCCTGCAGATGTTGGATGCTGTCTATCATGGTGCACTAAGATTCATAACTGGCTGTGATTATCGTACCCACCACTGCACCCTGTATTCACTGGTTAACTGGTCATCATTAATTTCACACAGACTCTCCCACTGGTATATTTTCATCTTTAAATCACTTCTTGGTCTGCTGCCTTCATACATCTCCTCCTACATGTCTCTGCGTGAGTGCAGCTACAGCGTGCGCTCTCAGGACATTATTACCTGCAGTGTTCCCTCAGTGAGGACTGAACTAGGCAAAAGGGCCTTCTCCTGCTCCGCTCCTGTTTCCTGGAATATCTTACAAAAAGATTTGAAGCTCTCGACCTTGACCTCTCTAAGTGGCTTTAAGAATCTGTTGGACTCCTGGAAGGGACCAATGCAGACATGTTCCTGTTTTTAGTTTTCTACATTTGCCTTAGAATCTAGCTGTTTTTTGTTACTTTTATTTTTTTATTTTAGCCATCCTATTTGTAAAAAAAAAATAAATAAAAAAAAAATTGTATGACTTTTTATAACGGTTTATTGTTGTCGCTGTTGTCATCATCTTTCTTTGTTGAAATCAGGTTTCTCTTGTAAATGAGTCCTCGAGGCTCAATGGGATTTGCCTGTCTAAATAAAGGTCGAATGAATGAAAATACTTGATGACCACAGGACCAGTAAATCAAGAGTTTTGTCTTTAAACTCAACTCGCCTCAGACTTAGAAGAATGTCTCTCGCTCATCCAGCTGCTTCCTACTCAGCTGTGAACTATCCAGCTAAGTTCCTTCTGTGTATTTTAGATGCTGCCTTTGGTTTTATTATAATAAAGTGAAGATTTGTTGAACTCCTGAAATCTGACTGCGTTCTGGGTCTGATCCACCTTCTAAACCAGATATCATGGAACTACAGTTACACAAATAAAGAAACTTGAATTTGTGCTCAGATGGTTAAAAAACCTGGAAAAACAGTCAAATAAAGCAGGAAGCAGGAATCTTACTGTCTCAGGGAGGTGAAGTATGGTGTGCACTGGTTCAGGAAAAGCTGCCAAAGCTTTGTAGCCACAGCTGGCCACCTCTGCATCCTGTACAGAAAAACACACACAGTCAGCTTCCACGTCCACACAGTGTTTACATACAAATACATGTAACTAACATCCTCTGGGGACTGAATACTGAGCTGAAATTTGAGGCAGTGCAAAGGAGAAAATGTTAAAAACTAACGTAAAAAAAGCAGAAACACACAACAGTGCGACGAGGACACAAACCTTGTTTGTAGTATAACTCCAGAGAAAGGCGACCACCTCATCTTTTAATTTCTGAAAGAAACACAGGACATCTTTGTACTTTGTTAAATTTACCTGCTCTAACTCGACTGTGAACAAGCCGAGAGAATTAATTTGATCTGGCGACCTTCTCGCTGAGAGGCAGCAGTCTACCAACTGAACCACTGTGCCCAGTTCCAGTCCAGAAAAACACTCATCTCCAAAGCTACAAACATTCACTATTCAATAGTACACGACACGCCGCTGGGGGATTTGATTTGACACCTAGATGCAGCCACACACCAGCACAGTGCCTCACTTCTTTGTAAGATATGCTCACAACATTCAAGGGCAGACAGCACGTCCAGTCCCCCTCTTCGCTCTGCGACGGCGAACAACAAAGATCTTTAACATCCAGCACAAGCATTGGAAGGTGAGCTTTGTTTTAATACGACTGTTTTAGTTGTCTAACAAGTCCTATAGGCTATCAGTAAATTGGAACCAGCTGTTGTCTGTGTGTTTTAACCTAGACCAGGGGTCACCAACGCGGTGCCCGTGGGCATCTGGTAGCTCGCAGGGCCCACATGAGTTGCCCATGGGGCATGTTTTAAAAATAGCGCTCATGATCAAAGAGCTCCACCAAAAAATTGTCATTAATTATATTTTTAAATTTAAGAAATAACATTTGAAATTAAATTGAACATTAAAATTAAAATGATTAATACAATTTTTAAAACGAAATAGTTTTACATATACAGTTTAGCAATCTTGTCTGGGGTCAAAGTTCAGAATCATGCGTAGACCACTCCCATGTTTGCAGCGGTTCAGCTACAAGCTAGTTTTACCTCCAAGAGGTTAAAATGGCAGAAAAACATAAGAAAACATGTTCACAGTGACTGGGAGGAAGAGGTCTTTTTACAGATGTGAAAGACAAGTGTGTCTGCGTCTCATTAGTGTCTGTGGCGACAGCAAAACAACATGGAGTGACACTTCACCAGCTAACATGTTAGCTTCAGTGCTAACTACCCCCTGGTGGCTCACAACAGACAGAAGAGTGTCAGAGTTAAAGGCTTACATGGCAGATTATTTTCATGAGGCATTTTCAGATGAGGTCTTGAAAAAAGCAATGATGAAATATGTGAAAAATAATTTATTTAAACGAGTAAAAGATGCGATGATTTGTTAAAATGATTTTATATGTACAGCACTTTGTTGCAGCTGTGGTTATTTTAAAGGGCTGCATATATAAAGTATTATTAAAAATGCTGCAGATCTGAGGACCATTACTAATGTCACATGATTCATTTAAAATGTCACTTTGTTTTTTTACATTACTGATCATTTGTATCTACAAGTTAGAGTTGTTCTGAAGTGTTATAAACACAACAGTTGGTGCAAACAGGGCTTGACTGGAAGATTTCATTGTTGATATGTTCTTAAAATGTTACAGAAGTTGTTAATAGTAAAAGGCATATTTTGAATGAATGTTACAAATGTGTTCATTCCTACAAAACAGTTAATAAAATATTTATAAAATACACTGAATTCAAATGTTACTGATCGAGTTTAACATCAAATAAATGGTGTTTTATGTTTAAATATCAGTTTTCTGCTGTAGTAAATCATCCGTTTTGTCCCCTTTGTTTGGGACAAGAGCCCATCTCCGCTGCTTTTGGGTGAAGGCAGGGGACACCCAGGACAGGTCTCCAGTCTGTCCCAGAGACAGACAAAGAGACAAACAACCATCTACACTCCCAGTCACAGCTAGGAACAATTTACAGTCACACAGAAGAACCAAAAAGGGATTCAAACTGAGGACTCAAGTTCTCAATTGAGAGTTCTAATCACTAATTATCAATAATAATCGATCATATTTACCAAGCTAAATCCTTACTGATAACCATTGTGGGGAGTTTTTAATAATATAGATCAGATCAGATGTGATCAGGCAATCATATACTCACATGTATGTAAATATATTATTATTAATACTGTAGTGAGTCACGTGAGGTACGTGTCACTTGTAGTATGACAATATATCCCCGTTTATATGCATACTATATTCACGAGTTCTTCATCTTTCTGACTGTGTAATGCCGTGCATTGAATTTAAAGGAATGCGAACGAGAGACGTTATTATCTTTGACCCATCAAATGAATGGAATCATTTATTTTCAGAATCAAAGTTTAACATCAAACATTTACATTAATTTGGCAAAATATGAAAATAATAACAGACAGTTTCACAGAAAATGAACTTCAAATCACTCGGCGGTGATTTGAGGACTTTGCTTCAGATATTTCTAAAATATCTGTACTGATTTTGTGAGAGAGAAGAGTTTAAGATGAAAGGAGATTTATCTTACAGAGGAAATATGTGAGGGAAATTTAATCTGTTTAACCAGAAATTGCACGCTCCGTCCGATCTCAGCTTCTCACGGTACACTTGGTCAAAATAGAACCATCTACCTGTTGATGATGAATCAGCGTCGGAGTAGTTCCTTTCTGACTCGTTTCAGCGTCTCCGTCGAGAACTACCAAACCTTCAGAGAGTCGTGCGTAGTTAGCTCAAAACAGAATTATAATCCCAAAAACCTCTGGATTCTTCATTGCTCTCTTGGACTCTTCATTGCTCTGAAACTTTCAGAACCGGCTGCACTCTCAATCTCACATGAACTGGGAAGTTGCCACATTTTATTTGGGTCGACTTCCTGTTCAATTTAGAGCTTTCTGATTCGTGGAAGGACCAGAAAGAGGAGTGGTTTTGACGTAAGGTGTTTATCAACAGTCGAGGTCAGAGAATGAAATTTGTTTTCACATACAGAAAAGATTATTGCAGCAACAGCAGACTTCGTGGAGTCAACTCTTGGTAATCTTCTGAAAAAGTTTAAACATGACATTTTTCTCGGTAAACATTTTAGTTGACCGAAAACCAACCTTTCACATACTTACGACTTGACTCATTTCAGACAGAAAATCAAGGAATGCTTATTCAGGTGATTTCTTCTTGGAATGAGGAATAAAAATCATTACTTACTGTTTATGTAAAATAAAGATGAGTAGTTCTTTTCAACCTATAAGCATTGAGTGAACTAACACAATTTGATTATCAAAACATTTGTAAGACAGTAATGATTATAAAGAATTGTCTTTTCTGCTTGATTAATTCAAGAAAGAAAGTCATCAGATGGCCCAGACTTATTCAGATCAATGAAAATAACAGTCTCTGTCCATCTGGTAGATTTGAGGTCATCTGGTTCACTACAATACTATAAATAAAGGTGAGCCGCGCAAATTTGTTTGTATCAAACAAGTAGCCCTTCGTGTCTCTCAGTCCCACTGAAGTAGCTCTCAGTCTCAAAAAGGTTGGTGACCCCTGATCTAGACTCAACGTTAAAGTAACATTCAGTCCATTCTGAAGTAGGTTTCTGTGCAGAACTTACGACGAGAGATATCTTACCTGTTGTTGAATGAACCACTGATGAGCTAACGGCTAGTCTGAACACAAACAGGACCAAAGAAGTTTGCTGTCGTGCTAAAAAAGCTTTAATCTGTAACATTTCAAAACTGTGTGAACAGCGTTTTCTCAAGCTTTACTCTGCTGCCTAATTATGTGAATATGAAGAAAGTGTTCAATGACTTTTCCTGGTAGACTACTGTATTTTTATTTTTATTATTTTTAACCAGCCATGTTACAGGAACTGATCAGAGAAAAACATTTACTGTACATATCTGTGTATGTTACCTGTACAGATTTAATAAAAAAATAATAATAATAATAAATAAATAAATAATAAGTTTTAAAAAATATTTCCGTGTAAATATTTATATTTATATACAAGACTTCCGGGAAGATGGCACCGGTGCTGGTGGCTTGCCATTAACCTCTGTCTGTTTTTTTTTTTGGGGGGGGGGGGGCTGGGGGAGGGGGCCGGCGGGCTCAACCTGGGCGTCTTCTTGCCTGGCGGTGGCCGCGGCGTGGTGCTTGGCTGGGGGGCTGGGCTGTGGGGGGCTGTGACTGGGGTGGGGTATATTGGGGGCTCTCGTGTGGGGGGCTGTGTGCTGTGGGGCCGGGGGAGTCTGGGCTCGCTGGGTGTGTGCCCTCACTTGCATGGGGCACTCTCGCTGTGGGTGTTGTTATGGGTGGACTGGTCTTTTGCTTTTTTGGGGTGGGGGGGCGCTCTTGGTCGCTGTAGTGCTCTATCTCTGACTGTTTGGGCACTCCTGGCTGATTGTCCCGGTTGGGGTTTGGTGGCCTCTCTGGTTGGGGGGCTGGGTGTTGGGCTGGGAATCGGGTTGGGGCGTCTGGACGGTTTCGGGATGGGTCTGGGTTGCTGGCCCTGGTTCTGGTTGGTCCTCGGGGGCTATGTGCCGGTCCGTGGCCTTGATCCCTGGTGGTGCGGCTGCCACCTCCTCCTAGGTATCTCTGTTAGAGCCTCTGTCCCCTGGTGGATCTTGGAGAGTGGGGGTGCCTATTGGGGTCAGTGGGGGAGCTGGTCCCCTGGGGGGGCATTGCCACCTCAGTTCACCTCCCCATCCCAACGTCCTCCTCCGCCCACTCCACCACACCACCACTCAAACAGGGTTTTGGGGTTCAGGTGCACTACTGAGCTACGGGGAGAATCATCCATCTCCGTGGCTGGTGGGGTCCTGGGCCCTAATTTTAATATACAACCTAGACACTCACTTATAACACTCTCACGACACAGCCATATATAGGATCTGGAGTGGGCACATGATCGCACTTAGGTGGTGGGATGTACTACCATTTCCACCTCCCCGGACCTGTGCCCACTCTCATATGTAGCATGTAGACATTTAGGGTTCTGTGCGGAGATGAGGGGTGAACGGGCGCCGCCTGCTCTCTGGGCAAGAGGTGGGTCTGTGCCGGTCGCCACCTCATCCCCCCATTTTAAACGCACTGTATAACAACATGCATCAACACCATATTCGAGTGGGAGGAGGAGGAGGTGGGTCTGTTCATAATTTATTTATGCATATATAGATTTATTTATTTATTTTATTTTTTTTTTTTTTTCCCCTTTCACAAACACCTCCTTTCTCCGTGTGACACTAGGGGTCGGGGATGGAGGGGGGGGGG
>NC_056498.1:7304029-7305191 GCF_014905685.2 Nematolebias whitei
GGGTGGGCTTTGGGCCTTGGGGGCGGTCAGTGTTGGGGCCGGTGCTTTGGTTCCTCCTGGGCTGTTCCGATTCTTTTAATCTAGGTTCCTGGTTGCGATGGCCGGCACTCTGACCGGGGTGGCTGCCGGCTTTCGGCGGGGGGTCGGCTATGGTAGTGTACGTGTGGTCATTGGTGGTGTAGGGCGGCGGTTGGGGGCGTGGCTTCGCCTCATCCGGGCACTGGCTGGTCTTCCTGTGTGGCATTTGCAGTGGGGGTGCTGTGTATGTGGGGGGTGCATGGGTGGCGTGCTGGGGCGTCTCCGGGCCTATGGTGCGGAGCTCTTGATGTGAGAGCCGGCCCTCCTCGGCTGCGGCTCCCTGCTGCTCTGCCCCTTGGGCTGGGGCCGGCCTGTGGTCGCTGTCAGGTAGATGGTGCATGCGGTCGGCCCGACAGAGATTCTGTCGGGCTATCTGTGTGTGCCTGTTGGTTGCTCGGGTTGGGTTTTTGGTGGTCCCCCCTCTCTTGGATCAATTTGGGCCCCACGTTTGGTGTGGGGCACACTCCCCCCGGTCGTGCCCCCCCTTTGGCGGGGGACTCCCTTGCCGCCGGTGCATTGGTGGCTCTCGGTGTCTGGGCTGGGTGGTGGGGTGCACGTCGGTCCGCCCTGGTTGCTGCCTGGCGGGGCCTGGGTGCCCTGGCTCTGTCGGGGCTCTGCTAGGGGGGTGGTATGGCCTCGGGGCTTGGGGCTCGGTGTCCATGGCCGGATCTACTTGGGGGGGGCATGGGTCGCTGGCCGGGCCTGTGGGCTCGTCGTTGCAGCTTCCTGGAGGCTCTGCATTGTGGTGGCTGGGGTCACCCAGTTCTTTCCTCTGCTCCTCTCTGGGGGGGTGCGGTTCTCCCTGTTGGGAGACTCTTGGGGCTCCAGGCCTGTGGGCCGCTGTGTGTCTGTGGCTCCGGTCCTCCCTATGTTGCCATTGTGTCCTGGGGGGGCGGGTCTGTGGGCCCCCGCGTCCACTATTGGGCATTCTTTTGGAGAAATCTGGTGGTGGTGGGCGTGCTTGCGCGGGTGTTTGGATTCAGGTGCTTTGACAGATGCACGCTAGGTTGGGTAGTGGTGGAAGCTAGATGATTCCTTGTGCGATGTCGAATGTTTCATGGTGATATTGTGGGTGGCATTGTGC
>NC_056498.1:7310191-7321441 GCF_014905685.2 Nematolebias whitei
TTGTTGGGGTCTGGGCTGTGGGTGGGCTTTGGGCCTTGGGGGCGGTCAGTGTTGGGGCCGGTGCTTTGGTTCCTCCTGGGCTGTTCCGATTCTTTTAATCTAGGTTCCTGGTTGCGATGGCCGGCACTCTGACCGGGGTGGCTGCCGGCTTTCGGCGGGGGGTCGGCTATGGTAGTGTACGTGTGGTCATTGGTGGTGTAGGGCGGCGGTTGGGGGCGTGGCTTCGCCTCATCCGGGCACTGGCTGGTCTTCCTGTGTGGCATTTGCAGTGGGGGTGCTGTGTATGTGGGGGGTGCATGGGTGGCGTGCTGGGGCGTCTCCGGGCCTATGGTGCGGAGCTCTTGATGTGAGAGCCGGCCCTCCTCGGCTGCGGCTCCCTGCTGCTCTGCCCCTTGGGCTGGGGCCGGCCTGTGGTCGCTGTCAGGTAGATGGTGCATGCGGTCGGCCCGACAGAGATTCTGTCGGGCTATCTGTGTGTGCCTGTTGGTTGCTCGGGTTGGGTTTTTGGTGGTCCCCCCCTCTCTTGGATCAATTTGGGCCCCACGTTTGGTGTGGGGCACACTCCCCCCGGTCGTGCCCCCCCTTTGGCGGGGGACTCCCTTGCCGCCGGTGCATTGGTGGCTCTCGGTGTCTGGGCTGGGTGGTGGGGTGCACGTCGGTCCGCCCTGGTTGCTGCCTGGCGGGGCCTGGGTGCCCTGGCTCTGTCGGGGCTCTGCTAGGGGGGTGGTATGGCCTCGGGGCTTGGGGCTCGGTGTCCATGGCCGGATCTACTTGGGGGGGGCATGGGTCGCTGGCCGGGCCTGTGGGCTCGTCGTTGCAGCTTCCTGGAGGCTCTGCATTGTGGTGGCTGGGGTCACCCAGTTCTTTCCTCTGCTCCTCTCTGGGGGGGTGCGGTTCTCCCTGTTGGGAGACTCTTGGGGCTCCAGGCCTGTGGGCCGCTGTGTGTCTGTGGCTCCGGTCCTCCCTATGTTGCCATTGTGTCCTGGGGGGGCGGGTCTGTGGGCCCCCGCGTCCACTATTGGGCATTCTTTTGGAGAAATCTGGTGGTGGTGGGCGTGCTTGCGCGGGTGTTTGGATTCAGGTGCTTTGACAGATGCACGCTAGGTTGGGTAGTGGTGGAAGCTAGATGATTCCTTGTGCGATGTCGAATGTTTCATGGTGATATTGTGGGTGGCATTGTGCTGTGCATGTTGTTTTGTCATGGTGGTCTCTCGCCTTATCTTCTTCTTTTTTATTATTTATTTATTCTTCTTTCTTCTCTTTCTTTAAAAAAAAAAAAAAAAAAAATTGAGCGATGATGATAAGTTCATTGAAACACTTCACAATGTTTCTACACTTAAACTGAGCTCACAAAAAAAAAAAAAAAAAAAAAAAACCTCTGTCTGTTTTGATCGTTTTATTAATATATACATATATATTTTTTTCTCTTTAATTTTACTCTCATTGATTGTTGGTGTTGTTGTTGTTAAGCACTTTGATAACAGGTTCTGTTTTAAATGTGCTCTATAAATAAAGTTGACTTGACTTGACTATTTCATGTTACAACATGGACACCTGCAGCTTACAGTATATATGTACAATTTTGTATTCTTTTGTTAAATTTAGTGTGCGCTGCTTATATTTGGGTGCGCTCTATAGTCTGGAAATTACGGTACTTCACATTATTCCTGCTGGAATATTTGTGGAATGTAAAACTGATGGCAGTATGTTGGTTAAACTAATATTTGCACGTGAACCTCTATGAAATCAAAAGTTTGAAATTATGTTAAGATAGAAAAATCCACTTTCGATATCGGTCCTTTCAGGAAATTTTGGTTAATACTCAAAAGTTCTTTTACTAATAAAGCCTTGTGTCCATGCATAAACAGCGCTTTAGGAGTCTCAAGTTCTTTGAAAATAAGTTTCTAAAGTGAAAGTGTTGAAACGTCACTCTCTCTTTCTTTGTGTAGACGGCCATAAGTCAACCATTTAGGAACAAGCGGTACGCCCATGCCCCCCGATGATGTGGAATTTAAATAGTGAATGTAGTTTTCAAGATGGCCTGGACAAGCAAAGACCTTGTATAAGCTTTGACCTTGATTTGTGACGTTGACCTTAGAGCTGAGGTGATGAAAGATTATGAGATACTCCGTGCAGACGCACTTCATTTCTTTTTTTTTTAAATGATCTTGAGAGGATCAGAAGTTATGGGCGGGACAAGAGAACGTTTAGGGACAGAGACTAAAAGATAATACGTTCCACCTTGGACAGGTGTATAAGTTTAAGGATAATTCCAGCATGTCCAACATTTCTGGCTAGGACATTGTGAAGGTAGAAAGACTGATAGAATAAAGACATGCAACTAAACCATGTTTCTTAGGATCATTACAATCAATGTTTGCCACTCAGCTCAGTCTGAGTGAATGATGTGGGGGTGAGGCCAGCTATGCTGTATGGTCTGGAGACAGAGACAAGGATAAAAAGACAGGAGACAGAACTGGAAGCGGAAGAAATGAAGATGTTGAGGTTCTCCTTAGGATTGACATGGATGGATAAGATTAGGAATGAGATCATCAGAGGTACAGCACAGGTTGAACAACTGGGAGATAAAGTTAGAGAGTCCAGACTAAGCTGGTTTGGGCATGTCCAGAGGAGGGACAGTGGTTTGGACATGTCCAGAGAAGGGACAGTGGGTATATTGGTAGAAGGACGTTAGAAATGCAGCTGCCAGGAAAAAGACAAAGAGGAGATATATGGATGCAGTTAGAGAGGACATGGAGGTAGTTGGAGTGAGGACAGAGTGAGATGGAGGAGGACTCGCTGTGGTGACCCCTGAAGAGGAAAAGCCAAAAGAAGAAGAACAACAAGATGAAATACAGTCTGACAGAGACATAAAATGCTCATATAACCCACCGACAGAGCATGAAGGAGCCCATAACAGAGGTCATAAATTAGATGAAGTACCTCATACTCCTCTGACTTCACAGTGAGCTGGGGAACCAGCGACAGCAGCTCAGCTATGGCTTTAACAACCAGTGGACGGGCGTCTCGACTCAGCTCAGGTCCAAGGCTTTTCCACGTTGAGATCAGGTCCACTACCTGAGAGACATTTCCTGAGTTAAAGCAGAACCTGATGGAAGAGGCAGGTTCCAGCCTGCAACATCATTGCATATCCTCCATGTTACCACTTACAGCGATAACGCAGAACATGAAATGTAAAAACACCTGTCCAGGTGTGGTACCTCTGCTCTGCACAGCTCCTGTAAACCCTGCAGGGCGAGAGCAGCGGGCGTGGCCAGGTCTGGTCGGTCGCTCTGCTTCAGAGTGAGTGAAATGGCAGCTAACATGTCCCCTCCGTGCTGGTAGGGCCTGAAACACAGAAACAGTAAAGACTGAAGGCCTTACAAAACAAATAGTTCACTGATGTCGACCATCTCTGAGGGATTTAAATAGTGAATATTTGTAGTTTTAAAGATGACTTTTTCTAGATTGGAACTGAACAGAAAATGAAGTACCATACTTTACGGTGTATAAGCCTCTACTTTTTTCACTGGCTTTAAACCCCAGAGCTTATACAATGCTGCGGCTAATTTATGGAATTGATTCTTTTTTTGAGGGGCTAATGAGCTTCCTGCTGCCAAAAACATGCAGCTACGTCACACCTGGACGCTCACAAAGCTGCCCTATAGACCTTTTTCACGACAACCGGAAGTAGCGTCTCATGGTGCTGGGTCACTTCCTGTTATTGCGAGTCTATGCAAGTATCAGCCTTTTCTTTCGCTGATGTGGAGGAAATCGCAGCGGCAAATTCTTGAACCAATAAACTTGAGAAAGGATAAAAGTTCTTCCATGAAGAATATATCCACAGATATCAAGGTAAGAAAAGACGTAGCTTAGTGAGCTAACCGTTAGCTACAACATATGAAGCACATAAACATCGTAAAAAAGCCTAATTTAGTGTGCTAAATTATTTGGAGTATTTGAGACAGACGTGGGCAGCACGGTGGCGCAACTGGTAGAGCTGCTGCCTCTCAGCGAGCAGGTCCCTGGTTCAAACCCCGGTCCAGGGGCCTTTCTGGGTGGTTTGCATGTTCTCTCCGTGCATGCGTGGGTTTTCTCCGGGTACTCCGGTTTCCTCCCACAGACCAAAAACATGCATGTTAGGCTGATTGGTAACTCTAAATTGTCCCTAGGTGTGAGTGAGAGAGTGAATGATTGTCTCGTTTGTCTCTATGTGGCCCTGTGATGGACTTGCAACCCATCCAGGGTGTACCCCGCCCCTCGCACAGTGATTGCTGGACATGGGCACCAGCGACCCCCTTGACCCAAAATGGAATAAACGGGTAAAGAAAATGGATGGATGGATGGATGAGACAGACGTGGTATAAACTTTTAAATGATATTTTAACATTCTGATATGTGTTTGCCATTACAATTTGTGAAAGAAAACGTACTAGGTGTTAGTTATGAGATGTTATGATGCTTGATGTTCAAATTGTGCTTTACTTCTGCATAACTACAGGTCAAATATTGTTGAGGGACAGGTAGTTGTCAGAGCTAGATGCTTCAGGTCCATGAAGAAAAATGAGGAACCACAGACTGCAGGTTTGTAACAGTCAGAAAGCCGGTTGGCTCATGTTCATTAGAGTTCCTGTTCATTTCTGACAGCTGAAGAACTTTGACATATGATGGAAAACTTCTGTACTGAGAGCTTACAGTAACATCTTCCTGTTCACTGGTTACTGTTTGTGGAAGCAGCAAAGTCTGTTTTGTTCTGCTGCTGTTTCAGCTCATCTTCAAACTAGAATCTATTACTTGTTTAAAGCTAAATATGTTATAACAAGTATTATATGTATGTGCTAAAAACAGTTGTCTGTTTTAGATCTCACTGGGGGACAGCAGGAGAAACTCAAGTCCCAACCACTTATCACACATCCTAAGTTTGGAGCTGGTACCATCCAGATGTGGTCCTGTGCCACAGGGCTCACAGATGTTTTACCAGTGCCCACCTGAGAAGTCCTGCGTAGCATCATTCTGGACCACATGGCTCCACACTTCCCTGCTCTTCCTCTGAGGCTGCAGTCTTCCCAACATGTTTTGTGTCCACACTTCACATCTTCAGTCTCTGCAAGTGTCACTGGAAACGTATTCTCAGAGGCCAGAACCAGGGAGCAGTCCAGATGTTCTGCAGGGGTTCAGCTTCTACAACCAAGGCTTACTGCTGTTTCCGTGTTGCAGAAGAAGTGTGGAGTCTGCTGACATGTTTTACTTCAACACCTTCATCCATGTGTTTATATCAACGCAGTAAGAATCATAAAATGTATAAATCACACTTTTGTTCCTTCATATTTTTAATGTTCAGTCTCAAGCTGTGAATCACTGTAAATACTGTAGCACCTCTGAGAAGGTGCTATTTATAAGACTGAGCTGAATACAGCACCTCAGACTGAGGAAATCTTTCGGATGAGAGACGAAACCAATCTACATTTTTTTTTGCTTTGTTTTGTTTTTTGTTTTTTTGAATGTCCAGAGGACCAGATTGAACTTTTTTGGACTGTAAATAGTTGTTACTCATGAAAAATACATAAATGTGCCAATTTCTTTAAAATGAAATTGCATAATTTGGGAAAAATATCTATAATCCACTATCCAAAAAAGTTCAGTCTGGTCCTCTGGACATTCAAAAAAACAAAAAACAAAACAAAGCAAAAAAAATGTAGAAACGTTTCGTCTCTCATCCGAAAGACTTCCTCAGTCTGAGGTGCTGTTTTCAGCTCAGTCTCTTAAAAAGCACCTTCTCAGAGTGGATCAACCAGTTTGCTGCTGACAACCAAAACCAGCTGCTCACATGCTCAAGAAGGACCATCAGCCTATGGGCCTCACATTCACATATAAAAATAGTTGAAAATGGCCCCAACCTTTAGTTCAGCCAATCTTCTCTCAGGTAAGACACTGACTAATCATGGTGACTCAAGCAGGAGTGAGAGTCCACCAACACAGGACTGAGCAGAATGAGGACAGCTGGGAGTTTATCTGTAAAACCACTAAATAAAATAAAATTAGCAAGATTGTTTCAATTATTAAGCTTATTGACATTATTATTATTGTTGTTGACATTATTTCCGTGAAGATCAATACATTTTGTGAGTCAGTGCCTTGATCTCTCCATGACTTACATGACAAGTTTATAATGTACCATCTTAATGTGATATTTACCTGTGGTGGATGTGCCACCAGGTGAAGTGAGTTTCTCGTGGACTCCAGTAGCAGCTTCAGCCTGGCTAGCTTTCTGTGAGAGGACAAGCTGCTGTTTCTGAGTCCTCTAAAAACAGACTCTCTCTTACCTGGTGCAGTGAAATTATTCCAGGTGAAGAGAAAGAAACAGCTCAACCTTTAAAGCAGCTGGTGGTGGATCTGTGGACAAAATCCTCCTGAGTGAAATGCAGGCTACATACAAGTGCTCCCTGCTTTATGAAGAAGTCAGGACCATCATCTTTTCTGATAGCTTGGATCCACTGCCTCCTTTGGTCTGGGTACGTCGTGAAAAGCATGGTAGGACAGATATGGTTGTTTTCTTGCCCCACAAGAACAGCCATGAACTGAACAAAAGCAACTGCGCCGAGACTGAGCCATTTTCGTCACTGTCTAATGCTAACGCTATAACCACCGGAAGTTGTTTAACACCACATCCGCTTTAAAACCCGGAAGCGTGAAAAAGGTCTATACACGTGTCTCTTGGGAGGTGGGTCCTCGTGACTCAGTGAGACTACGTGTATATATAAAGGTAAAAGAAAATCTGACCAATGAAACTACTGAACAGGTCACATTTGAACCAATGAAATGAGGAGGGGGGAGAGAACGAGGAGGAGGGAAATTCCCCAGCATACGCAGAGCATGTGAGTCTCACATGCTCACAGAACACCGTTTTGCTCTGCGGAGCAGGAGAGCAGCTTGAAGAACAGCTACTGTATTTTTAATTTTTTAACCAGCCGTGTTAAAGGCATCAGAAAAAAGCAAATTTACCATGCATATTCGTGCATGTTACCAGTACGCATTTAATTAAAAGTTTTTTAAAAATCTTTCTGTGTAAATATCTCATGTTACGACATGAACACCCATGGCTTATAAATGTACAAAATTGTTTTTTAGTTAAAAAAAAAAACAAAGCAACAACAAAAAAAATTATTATCAATACAAACTTGATAACGATACAGAACATGTCTGTGTTGTTTTAAAAACGATTAACCAGGAAAAGAATCACTAAACTGAGCTCATTTGTTGTGTTTTGAAACGATTCGAGGGAGACGTCCATCACACATTCAATACGTTGCACTCCACCTCTGAGTTCTTCTCCACTCCTTGTTCGGTTCCACTTGGCCCGCTTCCTTTCAGAAAATGCACATCTGAGAGGGAAGTGGACGACTTAATCGTTTTGTGAGAGTGCTAGAATGTGTGCCTGTGATGAACTGAAGTACTGTCCAAGGTAGGAATGTGCGATATAAACGGTACACGGTGGAAACGATAGAAATTTAGCCTACGATAGAGATCCATCTTCTACCGGCTAACCGCAGTAATGCTGTGTCTGAAGTAAAATCAGGGTTGTCAGTTTAATCGTTACTTTTGTTTTTGTTGAAAACTGTGCATAAGTGGTGTTCAAGTGTAAAATCAGAGCTGTCAGATTTAATCGTTACTTTTTTTGAGTTGAAAACTGTGTGCAAGTGGCATTAAAGTAATTTCTTCGAGAGCCAAGTACCAAAGCTACAAGCACACTACAGCCGGCTTGCCGTAGTGTTGCCGTATTCGGACCATGCGCAAAACGCTGAGTTCCGTGGAAAGTTGGGTTTTTTTCCCGTCGAAAGTTAAAGTAAGCGTTGGTCAGCTTTAGAGAAACCTGCTCTCTGATCTGTGAAAAGAACGCTGTGTTGTTTATATTTATGGATTTTACTGCGAGACCCTCTGGTCAAAGCCACAGACTCATTTTGTGTCAGCTCTCCTTAAAACAGAAGGAGTCGCCCACTAGAGGGTTGGTGGGTGAAGTGTTTCAGTGTAAAATGCTGCTCTGCTGCTGTTCATTTATAAAGTGAGACTGGAAACTGTTAAGAGTTAACAACATATTATTTTGTTTAAAACATAAGGCTAAAACTACATTTGATATCTTTTGCACTGTTTTGCACTACAAGAAAGAAGCCCAACACTTGATTTGTTTAATATTTAAAAACTCTGGACCTAGTAGTGGATTTTTTTAAAATTCAAAATATATGATGGCAAAAGGACACCCTATGCTTTTTAAAAATTCCTATTAAGTTTTATACCAAAAACATATTGCGATATATATTGTTATCGCCACCCTTGACAATACATATCGTGATATGAATTTTATGCCATATCGCACATTCCTAGTCCAAGGTGTACCTAAGTTTGTACAAAACAGCAGTGAAAATCACTATGCTAATTGTGTTAGCCTTTCTATGGTGTTTTAATATTGAGTTAGCATCCATGCTAAACCTGCATACTGTATTTGCCGGTGTATAAGTCGCATTTTTTTGCATGATATGCAAGTCCTGCAACTCACACACCAAAGCGACTAATATATACCCACTGGACCCCCGTTTTGAAAAGGGGAACCACCGCCCCAGTCTGTCAGTTTGTGGTACTGCCCCCGAGTGGACGTGTTCTAATACTCCTGCTAAAATAACTGTGTACAGGCAAAACAGCAGCATTAAGAATGTGAGTGAGTGCTGAGAGAAGGAACTTGTTCTGGTGTTTTTGTGTTTAGAGACCTCTCTCTGCAGATGTCCCTGAGACAGGCAGCCCGGGCCAGGATCAGCTCCCACTGGGTGTCCCTCCCCACCACTCCCCTGGACTCCAGCTGGCCCAGCAGACGTTGCAGCTCTGGGTACACTCGATCCTTTCCAGATGAACAACAGACACATTTAAGGAAAAGTTCTAAAAATAAAAATTCACGTCCGTGTTTTAGTTGTTAAGTCAACCTGTTTTTTCCAGAGAGCAGTCATGAGACGCAGCGCTACAGCTCTCAGCTTGGGGGCAGCAGCCAGCATGTGGAGGTTCTGCAGCACCATGGGGATACAGAGCTGAACGAGCAGAACCAAGGGTCAGGTTTTCACACGGGGTTTACGCGTCAAATCAAACTTTGTGACATACCTTATGAGTCCCGAGGCTCGGCAGGCAGCTGAGCACAGCAAGAGAGAGAGACGGGTTTTTCTCCTGAGACAGTTTGAAGAGCAGGACAGGAACCATGGAGGGGACCTGCAGACACACACAGCCCCCCCTCATTCAGACTTTAGTTTTTTAACTTATAAGCTTTTCAAAACATCTGCAGAGACACAACGCTCTCTTCAGCTCTTTCAAAAGCTTTGTTCTCTTTGAAATCTGCTTCAGCACCACCCCAATCTTTCCTTAGACTTTAGCTACTACTCTGCTACATTTAGCCAACTTATAGACTTTAGCTAAACATTCTGCTGCTACTAGCTCTAGCTACCATTTTGCTATGTCTAGCTTTAACTAGTTTTGTTTATTGTCACATTTGACCACTGTTTTGTGTCTTTTTGCATTTATTATTTACTGTTTTAATAGACTTTATTGTTTTTATGTTTGCTTCTGTGTTTTTATCAGCGTATGACACTTTGGCCACCGGTTTTGATGAAATGCTGCTGCCAGAGTCTTAACTGGAGTTAGTAGGAGAGATCATGTCTGTCCAGTTTTAGCTTCTCTCCATTGGCTCCCTGTCAAATCCAGAATAGAATTCAAAATTTTACTTCTAACCTACAAAGCTCTCAACAACCTAGCTCCATCTTTTATTACAGATCTTATTGTTCCATATTTTATTAAAAGAGCACTTCGCTCTCAGACTGCAGGCTGATTTGTGGTTCCTAGAGTTTCCAAAAGCAGAATGGGAGGCAGATCTTTCAGTTATCAGGCTCCTCTCTTGTGGAACCAACTTCCAGTTTCTGTCCGTGAGGATGACACATTGTCCAGTTTTAAGACTGGGCTTAAGATTTTCCTTTTTGATAAATCCTATAGTTAGGGTTGGCTTGGGTTTCTTGACCTATGCCTTAGTTATGCTGCTATAGGCTTAGACTGCTGGAGGACAAACTGACCACATTTCTGTCTGTTGGAGTCAGCCTCCCCACCATCACAGACATCTACACCTCCAGATGCAGGATGAGGGCCACCTGCATCATGAAGGACCCCACTCACCCAGCACAAACACTTTTTGTCCCGCTCTCCTCAGGAAGGAGGTTGAGGAGCATTAAGTGTAGAACCACTAGACTGAGGAACAGCTTCTACCCTGAGGCTGTTAAGACTCATGAATCTCTAACTAGAATAATCACTGTGAAAAATCACATCATGTTGCTGCTGATCTGTTTCATGTTGATGTGTTCATTCATACTGCTGTTCGACGTAATGTTTTTATGTTATTAGTACTTAGTGTATTTTCAGTTAACATTTTTCTTAGTTCATATCTTAGATCTTATTACTGTTTTTCTTTTACATTTTATTGTTGGATGTAACTGGGACCCTGTGAACAAAATTTTGTTGCACCACATGGAGTGTGTACGACAAATAAAGAACCTTGAATCCTTGAATTTCTTCACTCTGCTGCTGTCTTTACTTGCTCTGCTCAACCTGTTAGTTTTTGTAATTATTTCTATTTTAACATGTTTTTTTTGTCTTTCCTCTTATAGAAAGTTCATCTGGACCTGTCATTCTGTGTCTGTCTCTCCTTCCTGTCCTCTCAAACCAGCTGGTCAAAGTAGATGGCCACTTGTCCTGAGCCTGGTTCTGCTGGAGGTTTCTTCCTGTTAAAAGGGAGTTTTTCCTCTCCACTGTCTCCTTTGTGCTTGCTCAAGATAGAAGACTGTGAAATAGTGAATATTCAACACAATCTGCTGCTTCCTTAGATAGAGAACTTTTACTAATTGGCTTTTTATGAAGGCCTATATGAATGTTTCTGTTCAGTGCCTTGAGATGACTTCTGTTGTGACTTGGAGCTATAGAAATAAACTGAATTGTTGTTTTTAAAGTGCTTTATAAATAAAGTTGTATTGTACTGAGATATCAAATAGATGGATTTTTTTTTTTAGATTTTAGCTAAAGTTTAGTTATTTTTACTTTTTAGCTAGTTTTGTCACTTTTAGTTTTTAGCTAAAGTTTTGCTTTTAACTAGTTTTGCTCATTTTCACTTTTAGCATTTAGCTATATCTATGCTATATATATATATATATATATATATATATATATATATATATA
>NC_056498.1:7321541-7359730 GCF_014905685.2 Nematolebias whitei
ATATATATATATATATATATATATATATATATATATATATATATATATATTAACTACAGTTTTACTACTTTTATTTTTATGATATAATTCTGCCAATTTAAACTTTAAGCTAGTTTTGTCACTTTTAGTTTTTAGTCAACATTGAACACTTGTTGCTTTTAGTTATAGTTCTGCTAATTTCATCTTTCAGCCAGTGTCATGCTAATTCAAGGTTTAGCAACAACTTAGTTATTTTAAACTTTTAGCTACAGTTAGCTAATTTAGATTTAGATATCGTTTTGCTAAGTTTTGTCCTGGTCTAACAAAAAGTGGAAAACGGTGAAACGTGAATATTTTACATAAATATAAGATCCTGCACAATCTGTGTTCAGAGAATGCGTTGGGGATGACTCTCACCTACTACCACAACTAATTTCAGCTCAATAACAAACTACCATATTTGTGTTTGCCAAGGTTGCTTAACTGTGGCAGCCATCTTGAATTTGAAGTCCAAATTAACTCCAAAACTAATTCAGTGGTAAAGGTACAGCTACTGACTACTTTCTCAGAGTTTAATGAAAATCCATACAGTGTTTGATGAGATGTTTTGCTAACAGACATAAACAAACACATGCAGAAGCCTTATTGCTTGTCGTTTGCCTATAGTGAACGGTTTTGTTTAGCAGCAGTAAACTGTGCATCCATTCATTTCTATTTCTGCTTTTCAACTTAAGAATAAAGGAAATATTATGCGGCACGATGCTGGTATTCAACCAAATAATTCTCCTACATTTGGGTTCAGTTTAACTTATTTTTTATTTAGAAAACAGAAGGTGTTGTGAGCTGATGCAACTTTCAAGGAGTTAAATGGAGAGATCTGACCTGTAGTTGACACCAGCAGGGGGAGCTGTGCATTCAGAGGAACTTCTCCAGAGGCTGCAGTTAGAGGATTCCCCTTCTAAATTCAGTTCAGTTTATTTCTATAGCACCAAGTCACAACAGAAGTTGTCTCAGGGCACTGAACACAAACATTCACATACATTATATAAGACACTTAGTAAAGTTCTCTATCTAAGGAAGCAGCAGATTGTGTTGAATCTTCATTTCGTCACAGTCTCCCATCCTGAGCAAGCACAAAGGAGATAGTGGAAAGGAAAAACTCCCTTTTAACAGGAAGAAACCTCCAGCAGAACGAGGCTCAGGCAGGACGAGCAGCCATCTACTTTGACCGGCTGGGTTTGAGAGGAACAGGAAGTAGAAACAGACAAACACAGAATGACAGGTCCAGGTGAACTTTCTATAGGAGGAAAGACAAAAAACATGTTAAGATAGAAACAATTACAAATACAAAACAGGTTGAGCAGAGTAAGTAAAGACAGCAGCAGAGTGAGGATATGTGGTCAGTTTGTTCTCCAATAGTCTAAGCCTATAGCAGCATAACTAAGGGATAGCTCAGGAAACCCAAGTCAACACTAACTATAGGATTTATCAAAAAGGAGAGTCTTAAGCCTAATCTTAAAACTGGATAATGTGTCAGCCTCACAGACAGAAACTGGAACTTGGTTCCACAAGAGAGGAGCCTGAGAACTGAAAGATCTTCCTCTCATTCTGCTTTTGGAAACTCTAGGAATCACAAGTAAACCTGCAGTCTGAGAGTGAAGTGATCTGTTGGAAAATATGGAAAAATAAGTTCTGTAATATAAGATGGAGCTAGGTTGTTGAGAGCTTTGTAGGATAGAAGTAGGATTTTGAAATCTATTCTGGATTTGACAGGGAGTCCATGGAGAGAAGCTAAAACTGGAGAGATATGATCTCTCCTACTAACTCCAGTTAAGACTCTGGCAGCAGCAAGGTGTAAACTGGTCGTTTCATACCATTTAATTTAATACAGCTTTAAAATATCAAATTTAGAGACAATGCAGGGTACAAGCCCCTGAAATACCCAGTGTAAGAGTCAGAGAGAGCCGGGCTCTTTGGACACAAAAGCTCAGCAGTAACGACCTTTCATCAACATAAAGCAACGCTGCTGACACGCACCTTGGCTGTTGCATAGCAACAAGTTTACCTGTGAGGCCTGAAAGCAGGAGAGAGACATGAAGCAAGAACGAGTTCTTCAAATTAAATCACACAATTATCTGTTTCCGACCACAAACTACTCAAAACCTGGAAAGAATGCATATCGCCCGCCGCCTTTAATGCCAGAGTTTTAGAAGAAAAAGATCTTATGTTGAAAAGTTGTAGCCATTTTGATCAAACCCTAAAAAAATACTTTGTGCAATCCTACTACAAGATGTGACACTCAGAGAATGCTGAGCTCAGCTTTCACATTTGGTTCTGTCGTACTGTGTGTAGTAACATAAGAGAACATCTTCTCTGACACAGCAGGAAGCTCTGCTGCTCCTCTTTTCTCTTAATAAAGAGCTGCAGCAGGTATTTGCTGCTGCACGGACGCCGTTATGAAGCAATGAGCTGCAGAAAGCAGCTAAATCCAATTGACTCAAAGATGCCAATAACCATCTACCAACGCATCAAAGCTCCAACACAAGCGGCATTCTGGGAGCAATTAGGGCAGCAAGGGAATACGTTGAGGCCTCTTACAGGCTCAAGAAGACGATAGCACCGTGGAATATTTCCCATCATCCTCTGCTCCTCCAGTTATGAGCCCTGAGGGACAGAACTGGCGTAAATGTCTTTTTGATGCAGCTGCAGAATATTCAGCAGCTGTTCACTCATCCTTTTTGAGTCATCCAGAGTCAGGATTACATCTCACCATAGGTACTTCAGGACAAGACTTAAGAGTTGTTCATGTCCACATGTCCACTCTGCGTGTGCTAATATTCACCTTTATCTGTCTAATAAGGTCCACCAGCCACTTCACAGAGTCCCCAGGTTTTTGTGACCCAGTTAAGGGCTGTAGTACTCAGCTTTTACACCTAAATGGTTTCACCAAATATACGGGGGAGCGGTGGCGCAGAGGTTAGAAAATGTGGGCCTGTGATTGAAAGGTCGCTAGTTCGAATTCCCAGATTGAAAACATCAAAATGTGGGTGAGAAAGGTGAAACACCCACGCCTGCCTCCACCCTTATCTGTCCCCACTCGGGGCCCTTGAGCAAGGCCCTTAACCCAATCTGCTCCCAAACAGGTCTCTCTTAAAAATGAGTCCTTGTGACTCAATGAGACTACTTGTTTAAATGAAACTTAAATAAAAATATGTGGTAACAAGTGGTATGCCAACGTCCCCCGAATCACCTAACAGACCGTAAGAGTGAAATATGATGCAGTGATTAGTGACTTCACAAAACTCAGTGTCGGAACAAAGACTGAAGGTTTAGAGCTGGGGTGCCCAATACATCAATCATGATCTACCAGTCGACCTCAAAAGGTATTCAGGGTAGATGGCATGGAATTAATAAAACAGATGTCAGCCGATCATCCATCTATGAATTTTATCTCTTGACTGACAAATAGGGCAGTCAGTCTGAGGCCCCGTTTACACAATGTGAAATGTTTGTTCATTTCCAGACAACAGCCTCATTCTCTCTGAAACTGAAGGTTTCTGAATCCAGGTCTGAGTGGAAATTTTCAAGAAAAACCCCCACAGAGGTGTGAAATGTTTCAAGTGTGAAGTGGCACATGCACACTACAGGCGGTTGCAGTCCAAAGTTTTTCTGCTCTAACAACAGTTATAATAAACAGCAGAGAGCAGAGTGTTTTTGTGCTACTCACCCTTTTTCAGCTTGTAGGAGCAAAACCAATAAATCCAGTGTGCCCTTGGTCTTCCCCGGGGTCTCCTCCCAGTCAGACCTGCTCGAAACACCTCCCTAGGGAGGTGTCCAGGGAGCATCTTTACCAGATGCCTGAACCACCTCAACTGGCTCCTCTCGATGTGGAGGAGCAGCGGTTCTACTCAGAGTCTCTCCTGATAACTGAACTTCTCACCCTATCTCTCAGGGAGAGTCCAGCTACCCTGCAGAGGAAACTCATTTCAACCTCCTGTATCCACTATCTCCTTATTTCAGTCACTACCCAGAGTTCATGACCAAAGGTGAGGGTAGGAACGTAGACCGGCCGGTAAACAGAGAGCTTTGCCTTACAGTTCAGCTCCCTCTTCATCACAACAGAACGGTACAGAGTCCGCAATACTGCAAATGCTGCACCAATCCATCTATAAATCTCACACTCCATTCTTCCCTCACTCGTGAACAAAACTCCGAGATACTTGAACTCCTCCACTTGAGGCAGAACCTCACCCTTGACCTGAAGAGTTCAATCCACTCTTTTCTGACTGAGGACCATAACCTCAGATTTGGAGGTGCTGATTCTCATCCCAGCCGCTTCACACTTGGCTGCGAACCGCTCCAGTGAGAGCTGGAGATCACAGCACGATGACGCCAACAGGATCACATCATCTGCAAACAGCAGAGATGAAATCCTGGAGCCACCGAAATGGAATCCCTCCACTCCCTGGCTGCACTGAGAAATTCTGTTCATAAAAGTTAAAAACAGAACCGGTGACAATGGTCAGCCCTGGTGGAGTCGAACTCCCACCATGAAGGGGTCTGACTTACTACTGGCAATGGACTGTACTGTACTTATATAGCGACTTTCAATCTGATCAAAATACTCAAAGTGCTTTCCACTACATGTGCCTCATTTATCCATTCATACAGCACTCTACTAGATCTCATCCATCCATCCATCCATTTTCTTCCGCTTATCTGGGGTAGCAGCTTAAGTAGGGAGGCCCAGACTTCCCTCTCCCCAGCCACTTGGACGAGCTCCTCTGGGGGAATCTCAAGGCATTCCCAGGCCAGCCAAGAAACATAGTCCCTCCAGCATGTCCTGGGTCTTCCTCTGGGTCTCCTCTCGGTGGGACATGTCCGGAACACCTCACCAGGGAGGCGTCAGGGAGGCATCCTAACCAGATGCCCGAGCCACTTCAACTGGCTCCTCTCGATGTGGAGAAGCAGCGGCTCTACTCTGAGTCTCTCCGGGATGATCGAGCTTCTCACCCAATCTCTAAGGGAGAGCCCAGACACCCTGTGGAGAAAACTCATTTCGGCTGCTTGTATCCGAGATCTCGTTCTTTCGGTCACAACACAAAGCTCATGACCATAGATGAGGGTAGGAACCTAGATCCATCGGTAAATTGAAAGCTTGGTCTTTTGACTCAGCTCTCTCTTCACCACGACAGACCTGTACAGCGCCCGCTTCACTGCAGATGCTGCACCTATCCGCCAATCGATCTCACATTCCATTTTTCCCTCATTCGTGGTCAAGACCCAAAGATACTTGAACTCCTCCACTTGGGGCAGAACCTCCTCCCTGACCCAGAGAGGGCACTATACCCTTTTCCGGCTCAAGACCATGGCCTCGGATTTGGAGGACCTGATCTTAATCCCATCCGTGTCGCAGTCGGCTGCGAACCGCTCCAGCGAAAGTTGTAGATCACGATCTGATGAAGCCAATAGCACCACATCATCTGCAAAAAGCAGAGATGCAATCCTAAGGCCACCAAAACGGATCCCCTCAACACCTTGGCTGCGCCTAGAAATTCTGTCCATAAAAGTTATGAACAGAATCGGTGACAAAGGGCAACCTTGGCAGAGTCCAACTCTCACCAGGAACAAGCCCGACTTACTGCCGGCGATGCGGACCAGGCTCTGACACAGGTCACACAGGGACCTAACAGCCCGTATCAAAGGGCCCAGTACACCATACTCCCAGAGTACCCCCCACAGGGTTCCTCGAGGGACGCGGTCGAACGTCTTCTCCAAGTCCACAAAGCACACGTAGACTGGTTGGGCAAACTCCCACGCACCCTCCACGACCCTGCTGAGAGTGTAGAGCTGGTCCAGTGTTCCACGACCAGCACGAAAACTGCACTGCTCCTCAAGAATCTGAGGTTTGACTATCCGATGGACCCTCCTCTCCAGAACCCCCGAATAGACCTTACCAGGGAGGCTTAAGAGCGTGATCCCCCTGTAGTTGGAACACAGTCTACAGTCCCCCTTTTGAATAGAGGGACCACCACCCCTGTCTGCCAATTCAGGATGTCCACGCAATATTGCAGAGTCGCGTAAGCTAACACAACCCTACAACATCCAGAGCCTTAAGGAATTCTAGGCGAATCTCAACCACCCCTGAGGCCCTGCCACAGAGGAGCTTTTTAACCACCTCGGTGACCTCAGCACCAGAGATTGGAGGGCCTGACCCAGAGTCCCCAGGCTCCGCTTCCTCAGTGGAAGACGTGCCGGTGGGATTGAGGAGGTCTTCAAAGTACTCTGCCTACCGAACCACGACATCCCGAGTTGAGGTCAGCAGCACACCACCTCTACTATAAACAGTGTTGATAGTATACTGCTTTCCCCACCTGAGACGCCGGTTGGTGGACCAGAATCGCCTCGAAGCCGTGCGTAAGTCATTCTCCATGGCCTCTCCGAACTCCTCCCATGACAGAGTTTTTGCCTCAGCGACCACCAGAGCCGCATGTAGCTTGGACTGTCGGTACCCATCAGCTACTTCCAGGGTCCCACAGGCCAAAAAGGCCCAATAGGACTCCTTCTTCAGCCTGACAGCATCCCTCACCGCCAGTGTCCACCAACGGGTTCGAGGGTTGCCGCCGTGACAGGCACTGACAACTTGTGGCCGCAGCTCCAGTAAGCCGCATCGACAATAGAGGCACGGAACATGGCCCACTCGGACTCAATGTCCCCCACTTACCTCGGAACATGTTTGAAGTTCCCCCAGAGGTGGGAGTTAAAGCTCCGTCTCACAGGAGACTCTGCCAGATGTTCCCAGCAAACCCTCACAATACGTTTGGGCCTGCCAGGTCTGACTGGCATCCTCCCCCATGTGTCCAAGAGATGTGGTTGCAGATCAGATGAGATGACAACAAAGTCAATCATCGAACTGCGGCCTAAGGTGTCTTTGTGCCAAGAGCACATATGGACACCCTTATGCTTGAACATGGTGTTCGTTATGGACAACCCATGACAAGCACAGAAGTCCAACAACAGAACACCACTCAGGTTCAGATTGGGGGACTGTTCCTCCCAACCACACCCCTCCTGGTCTCACTGTCATTGCCCACATGAGCATTGAAGTCCCCCAGCAGAACAAGGGAGTCCCCAGGAGGTGCACTTTCCAGTACCCCCTCCAAGGACTCCAAAAAGGGTGGATAATCTGAACTGCTGTTTGGTGCATAAGCACAAACGACAGTCAAAACCCGTCTCCCCACACGTAGGCGGAGGGAGGCCACCCTCTCATTCACCGGGGTGAACCCCAACACACAGGCACCAAGATAAGGGGCAATAAGTATGCCCACTCCTGCTCGGCGCCTCTCACCAGGGGCAACTGCAGAGTGGAAGAGTGTCCAACCCCTCTCAAGGAAACTGGTTCCAGAGCCAGAGCCATGCGTAGAGGTGAGTCCGACTATTTCTAGCCGGAACCTCTCAACCTCACACACCAGCTCAGGCTCCTTCCCCACCAGTGAGGTGACATTCCATGTCCCAATAGCCAGCTTCTGTAGCCGAGGATCAGACCGCCAGGATCCCCGCCCTTGGCCACCACCCATCCCACACTGCACCCGACTCTTTTGGCCCCTCCCACAGGTGGTGAGCCCATAGGAAGGGGGACCCACATCTCCTCTTAGGGCTGTGCCTGGCCGAGCTCCATGGGTAAAAGCCCAGCCACCAGGCGCTCGCCCACGTGCCCCACCTCCAGGCCTGGCTCCAGAGTGTGGTCCCGGTGACCCACGTCAAAGCGAGGGAACATCAAGTCCATTTCTTTTTCTAATCATAGGGGTGTTTGGGCTGCACTTTGTCTGGTCCCTCACCTAGGACCTGTCTGCCTTGGGTGACCCTACTAGGGGTGTGAAGCCCCTGACAGCATAGCTCCTTGGATCATTGGGACACTCAAACCCCTCCACCACGGTAAGGTGGCAGCCCAGGGAGGGGCCTACTAGATCTCTACAAAGCTAATTAAACAAATCATTCTAAAGAGACAAATCAGTGCTTTATCACATTCATACACTGATGGGACACACATCGGCATGGGCAATGAGGGGTTCAGTGTCTTGCCCAGAGACACTTTGACATGTGACTGCTGGTGGATTCGAACCCCCAACTCTTGCACCGCTAGTATAGGGACTGAACAGCTCGTAACAACAGGCCCCTAATCCCATACTCACTGAGCACCCCCCACATTTACCCCAAGGAATCCAGTCAAATGCCTTCTTTGAGTCCACAAAACACATACCAGTAGTCTGGATGGGCAAACTCCCATGACCCCTTGAGGACCCTAGTGAGGGTAAAGAGCTGGTCCAGTGTTCCACAGCCAGGATGGAAGCTGCATTGTTCCTCCTGGATCTGACGTTTAACCAACGATCAGACTTTCTTCTCCAGTACCCTGCTCATTGTTTGTTCATTACTGAAAAAATACTAATGTTTCCAGAGGTTGTTCTTGTTAAACGGGGCCTTAACAGTAGGTAGATCACTTTGACTTGGTCATTTTAAAAGGAGCTCCATGATGAAAACATCTGGACACCCCCGATTTAGACCCATAAAATTTCACCACACTAAAACTGTTCAGAGAGCAGTCATACATCTTCACTATGAACGTAAAGACAGCACTGTGTGTGATTAAGTGAATAAATATGGCATAATGCTGCTCAGACTGTTGTTCTGATTGGACCATAGCAGGCCCAGTCAGCTCAGTCTCTATCAGAACACTTAAACTGAACAAAAAAGTTCTGGTAATCCATTGTGATTGACAATATTTCAACAAAATGTACATTTTTATTGAGAAGGTCAACAGTTCATTTAAACTTTTGGCTCCTAAAAAACTCCAAGTCAATAAAAAGCCATTTTTAAGGAATCCAACAATTTTCAGTCAGATCATCTGGACAGTTGATCTGACTGAAAATTGTTGGATTGTATACCTGGATTATTGAGCATGGACTTTTTTTTTTTTTAAGGAATATTTCTAAAAACTGCTGTTTAATTTCGGCTTTGGTTTCCTGAGATATCCCTTAGTTATGCTGCTATAGGCTTCAACTGCTGGAGGACAAACTGACCACATTTCTTCTCTCAAACCCAGCCGATCGAAGCAGATGGCCACTCGTCCTGAGTCTGGTTCTGCTGGAGGCTTCTTCCTGTTAAAAGGGAGTTTTTCCTTTCCACTGTCTCCTTTGTGCTTGCTCAGGATGGGAGACTGTGAAGAAGTGAAGATTCAACACAATCTGCTGCTTCCTCATAGAGAATTTTACTAATTGGCTTTTTTATGTATGTGAATGTTTCTGTACAGTGCCCTGAGACAACTTCTGTTGTGACTTGGAGTTATAGAAATAAACTGAATTGAATTAATTATCTTTCACAAACCAGCTTTGTTATTCATCCCAAGACTATCGGGTAATAACTGCTTGTGTAGGGTTGCGTCAGTTCTGTAGGAGGTCCTGGAGCTCGGCTCAGGATAAATCGATAAAATGAGTTCAGACCTCTTCTGAAGGGGTGGCATGAACTTCATATTTCCTATTAAATAACTTGTAAAGTTCTGGGCATTGAGGCTGTTCACACCTGTATTTAGCACTGATTGAATGTAATGCAATCATCCAACATTTTTCAGTCAGGTCATCCGGACAGTTTCTTTTTTTGTGCTGAAACGTTTCACCTTCGATCCGGAAGGCTTCATCAGTCAACGAAACACACAACAAAACTGATTCTTCCCCCAACAGCTTACTCCAAAGTGGAACAAACCAGTTTTGTTTGTGATAAGATGGTCTCTTTGGTACGCCCCTCCTCCACTGCCGGCCCTCTTCCTTGTTGACAGTCTTGTCAAACTGGTTGAAAACAACAAAATCCATGCGCAATAATCCAAAACTGGTTTGTTCCACGTTGGAGTAAGCTGTTGGGGGAAGAATCAGTTTTGTTGTGTGTTTCCTTGACTGATGAAGCTTTCTGGATCGAAGGCGAAACGTTTCAGCCCAAAAAAAGAAACTGTCCAGGTGACCTGACTGAAAAATGTTGGATTGTATACCTGGATTATTGAGCATGGATTTTGTTGTAATGCAATCATGTACAACAGACGTAGGTGCCACATGCGACTTAGATCTAAAGGTTTACAATTTGACGCAACAATGAACTAAAATCCTAAACTTTGGAAGGATTTTGCCTTTTATGCGTTGATCAATAAATGGTATAATTTCCAGAACATAATCATATGACTGTATAGGTCTTAAGTTTATATGTGACAAAAAAAAAGTTGGATTTACTACCTGGCAGGGATCAGCAGCAGCAATGGCCTGCATCACATTCAGAGCCAGCTGGCAAACACCCTCCTCACCCGTGATGAGAAGATGGGTCACGATGAGTGTGAGGGAGGGTGAGAGGCGCTGGCTGGACGTCAGGCTGGAGTTCACGGCCAGCAGCCATTCAGCAGCCGCTGATGGATCGTGGACCACGTTGCGAAGTATGGACAAAGCCACGCTGAGCTCACTGTACCAGGAGCTGAGAGGGAGCGCCAATACTGGGCCGGGCTGCAGAACCAAGAGAGACAAAACCTCAAACACAACTTCAAAGGATCAATCAAGTTCTATCTTAACTTATTTGTAAAAACGTTGGTATCAGGCCCGATACAGATACCAGTATCAGTATTGGGACACCACTAGAATATGTTCAGATTAGGAGATTTTCTAGGTCATATAAACCTTTTCTTGTTTCTTCAAAGGCTTTAGCTAAAGACTGATGTGTTTCCAATAGGTTGTGTTAAGACATAAAATTCTTCTTTATGAATTTATCTCAGTGTGTGGCTGTACTGTAGACATCAGTGCTGTTAGACAGAGAAAGAAGAGTGGCTACAGCGGTGCTTGAAAGTTTGCAAACTATTTTCTATATTTCTGCATAAAAATGACCTAAAACATCCTCAGATTTTCTCACAAGTCCTAAAAGTAGATAAAGAGAACCCAGTTAAACAAACGAGACATAAATGTTATACTTGGTCATTTATTTATTGAGAGAAATGATCCAATATTACATATTTGTGAGTGGTAAAAGTATATGAACCTCAAGGATTATCAGTTAATTTGACGGTGAAATTAGAGTCAGGTGTTTTCAGTCAATGGATCATGATCAGGTGTGAGTGGGCACCTTGTTTGATGAAAAGAACAAGATCTAGGGGTGCACCGATTGCAGTTTTCTGGCTGATCACCGATTTCTAAAAAGTCTGACCTGCCGATTCCGATTTTGGTCGATACCGATTTTGTTTCATAAGCGACACTGTCAGGTGTTATAAAGTCACAATGAACCATAAATTTTCCAATATTATTTTATTGAAAAACATGCCCTTGAACAATATCCTAGAAACAATACAAACTTCTTTAACTGGCCATGAGGTAGTGCTCTGAAATAAAAATGAACTTCAGACAATTGTTAAAACACAAATAATCTGTAAAATCGGTTTCTCATACAAGTATCGGCCATTTCCAATTTCCCAAAATTAAGGAAATCGGGGCCGATAAATCGGTCGGCCGATTTATAGATGCACCCCTAACAGGATCTATCAGAGTCTGCTCTTCGCAACATGTTTGTGGAAGTGAATCATGGAGGAACAAATGAGATTTCTGAGGAGCTCAGAAAAAGAGTTGTTGATGCTCATCAGGATGGAAAAGGTTACAAAACCATCTGTAAAGAGTTTGGACTCCACCAATCCACAGTCAGATTGTCAACAAATGGAGGAACATCAAGAACATTGTTACCTCCCCAGGAGTAGTGGACCAACAAAGATCACTCCAAGGCGTGGAATAGTCAGCGAAGTCCCAAAGGACCCCAGGGTAACTTCTCTCTCACACTGACTGATGTTGATGTTCATGAGTCCACCATCAGGAGAACTCTGAACAACAATGGTTCATGGCAGGGTTGAAGGAGAAAGACACTGCTCTCGAAAAAGAACATGGCTGCTCGTCTGTAGTTTGATAAAGATCACATGGACAAACCAGAAGACTGTTGGAAGAATGTTTTGTGGACAGATAATAATAATAATAATAATAATAATAATAATAATAATAATAATAATAATAATACATTTTATTTGTAGGCGCCTTTCTTGGCACTCAAGGTCACCTTACATTGTCAATCATAAAAAAAGACACAATATTATACACACAGTAAAAACAAGTAAAATAGAATTAAAATTAAGACAATGCAGTTGCAATCACAGAGTGTAGGCTTCTTTAAACAGATGAGTTTTGAGTTTGACTTTGAAATGTGGCAGTGAGTCTGTATTACGAATATCAGGTGGGAGTGAGTTCCACAGCTGGGCCCATAGTAACAAGACGGGCAAGGGGAACAATGAGCTGAATAGAAGAAGAGGATCTGAGGGTACAAGCGGGTGATGAGATGAGATGAGACCAAAAGAAAAGATTCTGGTTTACATGTTTGGAGAAAGTAAAACTCTGCATTCCTAAATAAGAACCTTATCCCATCTGTGAAACATGGTGGCGGTAGGATCATGGTTTGGGTCTGTTTTGCTGCATCTGGGCCAGGACGGCTTGACATCATTGATGGAACAATGAATTCTGAACTATTTCAGAGAATTCTAAATTAAAATGTCAGAACATCTGTCCATGAACTGGATCTGAAGAGAAGGTGGGTCATGCAGCAACATAACGACCCTCAGCACACAAGTGGTTCTACCAAAGAATGGGTCAAAAATAATAAAGTCCATGTTGTGGAATGGCCAAGTCAAAGTCCTGACCTTAATCCAATCCAGATGTGGAAGGACCTGAAGCAGCAGTTACTGTGAGGAAACCACCAACATCCAGAGTCGAAGCTGTTCTGTACAGAGGGATGGTCTAAAATTCCTCCAAGGTGTTCAGGACTGATCAACAATACCAGAAATTTTTTTCATTCAACCTTTATTTAAACAGATAAATCACATTGAGCCTAAAAGACTTATTTACAAGTGAGACCTGTTTAGACAGACAAAAACTGTGGTTAACTGGACACATGTAGGAGTTGGAGGTGAAAAAAAAATCCTATCAGACTTTTTTTTCTTGCCTGAGGAAAAAAAAACCTCTAATATTAAATAAAACACCTCACACAAACAGTACATAGTGACGTAGACATTCTGCAAACAAAGACGAGAGCGGTCAGCAATGTTTATAGATGCTCTTGAGGTCACTGTAAGAGTTCTGATAAGATAATCAGTCAATGTCCTTTGGTGAGATCCATAAACATTCTCGAGGTATGTCAATGGCCAAGAATATCGTCTATGAGAATCCAAGAGTCCTGAAATGATGACACAAAGTTTATTTAGCTGGTTTCATCTGGTTATCAGTTGGAAATTCCTCAGGGAGGGGGTGGCGAGCGTCAGATCACATGTTCTCCAGGCGAATTCAGATAAGATGACCTTCAAGGCCAGCCAAGGGAGCCAAATTCAGATAAACACACAGTTGTTTTGGGGACAAGAAGAACTTAATGACATCTATCTTGAGTCTGTGTTCGTTGACTCGGTTCCGAAATGTCCAAAATACATGGCCACACTGAAGGAACGTGACTGAGTAAAATCCCCAAGATCTGATCCATTCAGCCCAAAGCATTTGAGTCCGGGTACTCGAGACACGAACCAAGCCATCATAAAGGCAAGCAGCGTGATCGGGTCCAAATTTGCTGCCAATGACTTCCTTGATTGTAGATAAAACCAGCAACCAGCCGAATCCAAAAAGCAGGAACCAGTTATCGTAAATCCAATTAAATATGCGTCCTTAAAATCCACAGATGGCAGCAGAGACAGACACATCATCAAGTCTTCCAAGTCGATGAGATATCCAGCTGCATGCGTGCCAACAGGACAAATCAGCTCGCCTAAAGCCTGTCTTCTCTTCGAAGAAATTTTGTAAATTGAGTTGAGGGACCAACTGATCAAAAAGTCCATAATTAGGGTTCGGAAGAAATGCAAGAGAGGCTCAGAAGCAGTTTCACAGACAGACAGAACAGCAAAGTTAAGCGGAGAGGGAGGGGAGAAGCATGCGATCTTGGCGAGAGCAAGTGGTGAAATGTTTAGTTGTAGTTATTCATGCACAGGGGTTCCACACCAGATACTGAAAGTAAAGGTTCACATACTTTTACCTTTCACAAATATGTAATATCGGATCGTTTTCCTCAATAAATAAATGAACAAGTATAATATTTTTGCCTCTTTTGTTTTACTTGGTCCTCTTTATCTACTTTTAGGACTTGTGTGAAAATCTGATGATGTTTTAGGTCAAATTTACGTAGAAATATAGAAAATTATAGAGTTCACAAACTTTCAACCACCACTGTATGTGCAATAGAAAGGCAGAGGGTTCACCTGTCGAGGCTTATCTGTAGGTTTGCCGATGCTCTGCAACAGGCTGTGGGCGAGGTTACTGTTCAGGGTGTTTGTCTTTGGGTCGGCCAGTGGCTCGGTGAGGCCCGAACAGGTGAGCAGCTGGAGCACAGGAAGGAGCAGGACCGGACTCAACCAGGAGGACAGCTCGTCCTGCTCAGGGACTAAACTCAAAGCTGAACCAGAGACAATGTGAGGAAAGAGGTTGTGTGTGTGTGTGTGTGGGGGGGGGGGGGGGGGGGAAGACAACAACAGAATTTTAGGGTTTAGGGCGTGACATCAAACATAAATGACTTTTAAATTTAAAGTTTTACCTACAGAGGACAAAACCAACTAAATCACCTGGTCCTCACCAGGAAGCAAACATGAAACGTATCGTTAAAAAAAACCAATCAGCAACAATCAACAAGCTTTAGCCGAGAAATAACAAAATAAACAAGAATGGAGTATACTAACTACTTCCTTACTTCCCTTTGTTCTCTTCCTCCCTCCCTCCTGTCCTTCCTTCCTTCTCGCTCGCCCTCTCATTTCTACTATAGTCCAGTACGTGTCCCTGCTGGTCACCTGGTCTAACAGCCTGACTCTGTGATGATCTGGACTTCATGTTGCCACATAGGTGTAGGTGTCATCGTACCTAGACTAAGTAAGTTGCTCTGCTGAGCAGCGGGGGCCTCGAGCAGGAGCAGGGCCACACCCATCATCAGCTCATCAGCTGGCAGGTCCTACAAAACACAAGCAGCATTTACAGCTTCAGTACGTTTGTCTTTAGAGAGCCTGAGTCCATCATAAAGACTTCTCGTCTCCAGCCTGGGATGAACGTCAGTGACCTGTTGGCAGGCGGGCAGGAGCTGCTGCATCAAGTCGAGGAGCGGTCGACAGTCTCCGTTTAACTTCAGGCACCGCTGGCATGCACAGAGCAGCTGCAGCAGCAGTCCCACTCGCTCACGGGTCCAGGACTCTCCCGAAACCCTGAGGAGGCCTTGAAGCAGAGCGTCCACAAACCCACACAGTTCCAGGACTGCCTCCACATCGTCCAGCTGCAGGAACAGAGACACATCTGCATCAACATCACCGTGAACAAAGGTAAAGAAGATGAAACACAAACCTTTTAGAAAAAGTGCTTGAACACCTGAATATTGTGAGGACCAGGCTTTGGTCTCCACCAGCAGCAGCTGGTCTTCACAATGTAGTATGTGTTGAAAAATGGGCCTCACAAATAACATAAACACACAAACACACACACCAAGATACAATGTTTAAATTTTTAATAATTATCATCATTATACTAATCAATTAGTTAAAAGTAATAGAAAATAATGTATTTAATTTAGATTTAAACATGGTCAAACTGGTGAGGGAGTGGTGGTGCAGAGGCTAGAGAAGGTGGGCCTGTGGTTGCGTCAGGAAGGACATCCAGCATAAAATAACTGCCAAGTCTTCGTGCGAGTTGTTCGCTGTGGTGACCCCTGAAGAAGGGAGCAGCCGAAAGAAAAATAAATAAATAAATGTTCAGACAAGTCTGAGCTCCTTTGCTCCACGAGTGAGCGGCGTAAAAACTAACAGCAGCTTCACAACGTTTGGTTCTGGTTTGTGGAACAACTAAATGTCCTGTCTGCTGATGTGAGAGGTGTGGGTGGTTCATAATGTCTCAGCACCGTGGAGCTAAACTGTTCAGGGATTTATAGACAAGAAGGAATACTTTCTAACTTATTCTATAAGAAACTGGTTCCCAGTGGAGTGAAGGAAGAACTGGAGTTATAGGCTGAGAGGTTTTGGTCTTTGTTAAGACTCTGGCAGCAGCATTCTGGACCAGCTGGAGTGGTGGAGTTGTAGTTTTTGACAAATCTTGAGGTAATTTATCAGAGTAATCTAGTCGACTGGAAATGAAAGCATGAACAAGGATTAAAAGATAGGGCTTTGAAACAAAACAAAAAGGCAGAAAGAGAACCAAATAATAAATACATAAATTAGCAAGAAACTGAAAAAAATAAATAAAAAAATCACGTAAAAGCTGAAATTAGTTGAAAAGTAGCCAAAAAGTAGACATTAGCAAAAACAGGTGAAATGTACCTACTGAAACCAAAAGAAAGAAGCTGAAATGAGAAGTAAAAGGTTGAAAACAGCTAAAGGGGTTGAAGGACGTGAAGCGAGCTCCATCCATTTTCCATAAGGAAAACATGTCAGAAAAAGCTAAACATTTCAAAAAGCACAAATGGCACGAATACCAAAAGTCTCAGCAGGAATGTCCTGAATGAGCCGAACATTTTGATACATGAAATGTACAAATGAACAAAAACTGCTGAACAAGCGACGTGCTGAAAAATGTACGGAAGAAAAACGGACCACAATGGTAAGAATGATTTAGAAACATTCACACAATTATTTTATTTATATATTTTTTGTTTCCTTTGTTCTGCTCTGAAGAGCAAAATAATTAATCTTCTTTCAGCAGTTCAGGCTAACAGTGTTTCTAAATGGATACAAGTTTACATAGAAATCAGTAATCTGCATTAATTTGCTTCTAACTAATTATTACGAGTGGTGATGGTGTAGACATAAATGGATGTCATTGCGTCACCTGCAGGTGTGGCACCAGCTGACAAAGGGAGAGCAGCAGGTTGCCAGAGACTGCTGAGGCCGACGGTAATCCAGCTCCAGACTTTGAGAGGACCAACACCCTGAGCAGACTCTGTCGAAGAAGTGCATGCTGGGGCTGCCTCTGAGGTTCACAGTACAGGTACCGGAGGAAGGGAGCCAGCATGGTGATGTAAGATGTTTTATTTCTGTAATATGTAACACACAAAAGAACAATAAGAAATCGTCAAAGCTTCGGCGTTGAGCTACATGTGAAACTAACGCTTCAGACGAGATCTGTCTCAATAAACAGTAAATCAATTAATCGCATGATAAATGAAAATAATCAACCTCATTTTCATTTATCAGCTTTATCATTTCTTCGTGTCTCTCTCTTTCTACTGAAGACACTGGATGACAAAGCTCAACTCCGGTGCTCTTCACTGACCCCTCCCTTTCTCTTTACTCTTTAAAATCTGTTTTAACCGTCCAAAATCACATTTTTGGATCGTTAAAAGCAGCTAAGCTGAGAAGCTAAGCTATGAGCTAAGCTAACAGGTCGACTTCGGGGAAAAAACCTCTGTCTTGTCAAAGCTCAAAAATTCACGGTTGAAACCAGTGTCTTTGTGTAAAAAGATGTTTTTCTCTGCAAAAAGAAGCTGAGAACTTGTTTATTGATTAACAAAGTCCATGCTCAATAATCCAGGTATACAATCCAACAATTTTCAGTCAGGTCATCTGGACAGTTTCTTTTTTTGTGCCGAAACATTTCATCTTCCATCCAGAAAGCTTCATCAGTTAAGGAAACACACAACACAAAACTGATTCTTCCCCCAACAGCTTATTCCAAAGTGGAACAAACCAGTTATGTTTGTGCTAAGATGGTCTCTTTGGCACGCCCCCTCCTCCGGTGCCGGTCCTCTTCCTCGTCAAAACCAACAAAGTCCATGCTCTATAATCCAGGTATACAATCCAACAATTTTCAGTCTGGTTGTTTACTGATGTTTTATTAAAAGCTTTGTGTGACAAATGCTACGCTAAAGAGCTCAACCACACCGAGCGTCCGCCATTTTGAGAAACGAAAAAAGAAACGAGAGAAAGCCCACGTCACGTCCAGGGGCCTCCCTCCCATTTTTCTTAAAGAGACACGCTGCTCACTCCCTCACTATCCATCCTTCGGTTCAAACAGTCTTATACTGCCATCCAGTGGTCGAAAAAAAGGTACTACACACAAACTAACCAACAATTCTTCTTAAATTTGAAAAATAATTACTAATTATTGTCAAATTTCAAATAATATTATTGTTTATCGCAATAATTTCTGAGACAATCGCCCAGCAAATTTATTGTGACAGGCCTATTTCAGACTAATTTTACAATAATTAAAACTATGCCCTCGGCACCTTGCGGTCATCGAGTCAACCATGAACTCCTCTGTAGACTGAAGGATCAAATGTGAAGCCACCTGTCCAACAGCAAAATGAAAGAAGGCATATATTGACTGCACTAGACTAACTCACACAGTAAGTAACTGTGTGATGTGTTGGACTTGGATGTTCGACTTCATGTCTTTTCAACGGATGCTGGAAAGCTTTGAGTGATTAGCTGGTCGGTTCAAGACCTCTACTGGGGCTGTGCTTACCTGTCAACAGCCTGTCGGGTAAAGTCATCAATCTCCAGCAGCAAAGCTGGCCAGCAGTCCGCTCGGTTCTCCAGGGATGTGATGAATGGGTGAGGACTGCTCCTGCACAGCAATACGGGGAGGAAAAAGTCATACGTTTATTAAATTGCCTCTTATGATCCCTGATTTCAGCATTATGAAGTTAGTGTGGGATTATATGAAGTTTTAAAACTCTTCTGTGCTTAGCTATGCAGGTACAGCCAGTGTTGATAGCTACAGTGGAAACAAGATGTTTACATACACAGTATACAAAAACACATGACAATTTCTGTCTGACATTTAATCAGAATAAACTGTTCCTGTTTACAATAACAGGATTCACAACATTTTTGTTTGCTAAATCTCAAAAGCATAAAAGTGTTTTTTATACATTAAGACTACAATGGCTTTGTGAAAGTCCAGATGATGATGTCATAACTTTGATTGGTTATTTTGAGTAAGTTGGAGGGTGTATTTTAAGGCACACCTCTGCTTCTTACACTGCTTCTTTAAGTGGCATCAGTGAGCAGAAAAAAACCAACAGCTAAGATAACAGGAAGGGAATGTCAACCTCCACAACTCTGGCTCATCCTTGGTGGTGGGTATGGTGCCATTTTGATCAGTTTAAACAATTGAATAAGAGACATTCCCTGTGTTCTGACTAAATTAAAACTGTTCAGCTGTAATGGCCATCCATTATCTTGTACCCGCTTCTTCCATTTTGGGTCACGGGGGTTACTGGTGTTCATATCCAGCAATCACTGTGCGAGGGGCGGGGTACACCCTGGACAAGTCTCCAGTCCGTCACAGGGACACATAGAGACAAAACCATTCACTCTCTCACTCACACCTAGGGACAATTTAGAGTTACCAATCAGCCTAACATGCCTGTTTTTGGTCTGTGGGAGGAAACCAGAGTACCCGGAGAAAACCCATGCATGCACGGAGAGAACATGCAAACTCCAGCAAGAAAGGCCCCTGGACCAGGATTTGAACCAAGGACCTGCTTGCTGAGAGGCAGCAGCTCTACCAGTTACGCCACCGTGCTGGCTGTAATGGCCGTTGTTACATTTAAAGGAGGAATGGGGAAGCTTGAACCATCTCATCTATGAAGGGTGGGGGTGTTGGCATCATGTTGTGGGGTGTTTTACTACAGGAGGGACTGGTGCATCATGAGGAGAGATTGTGATGCAGAAATATTGAAGCAGCATCTCACAACATCAGCCAGGAGGTTAAAGTTTTGACACAAACGGGCCTTCAAATGGACAGACCCTCGGTGTATGGCTAAATTTGTTACAAACAGGTTTAAAGATGGCAGCATGGTGGATCAGTTGGTAGAGCTGCCGCCTCTCAGCGAGAAGGTTGCCAGTTCAAATCCTGGTCCGGGGCCTTTCTGGGTGGAGTTTGCATGTTCTCTCCGTGCATGCGTGGATTTTCTCCGGGTACTCCGGTTTTCTCCAACAGACCAAAAATATGAGTTAGACTGATTGGTAACTCTAAATTGTCCCTAGATGAGAGTGAGAGAGTGAATGGTTGTTTGTCTCGCTTGTCTTTATGTGTCCCTGTGATGGACTGGAGACCTGTCCAGGGTGTCCCCTGCCTCTCACACAGTGATGGTTGGATATGGACACCAGTGACTAAAGCTGTCATTTCTAACCCAGGCCCGAAGCCCGTCTCAGGCTTTGATACGGTTTTCCAAATCATACAGCACAAAGAAAATCAAATAAGAATGCACAAAATAAAATCATGTTAATCTACTTGGCAAAGAGGAGGCAGGTCCGACCAGCCGGTTGAAAGAGGTAAAAAAAAAAAAAAGTTGCGTTAAGCTCAGCTGGATGAGCTGATCACCGGCTGCACTCGTCCGCTGACCCGCCAGATGAAAGAGGTAAAAAAATGTCCAATTAAGCTCAGCTGGATCAGCTGGATCAGCTGATCACCGGCCGCACGCCTCTCCTCACCTGCTGTCATCTGCAGTGAAGGAAGTAGCAGCATCTACAAAAGCCGAAGCGAGCAGTGTGTTCAATTAAAATAGCCTTGTTCTATATTTTTCCAAATGATTTTGCTCTAAAAATATTTTTGTTCATCTGTATAATAGCCCATCTTTAGAGTGGATTTTTAGGCTATTTGTTTTGTATGTTAATATCCATTGGGTGACTTGTTAATAAAAATATCTTATATCTTCCTTTCCTTGAAATACATTTTTAAAATATAATGTCAAACTGATTTGCTTAAAAAAAGAAGTAAAAGCAAAATAAAAAAAAAAAAAAGGTTGGGGGGGGGGGGGGTCGCGTTCGGGCCTGTAATTACAGTTAATTGGTCGGGACAGATCGGGTTGGGTTTGGAAAAAATGGCTATGGCTTATGGGGGAGTGGTGGCGCAGAGGTTAGAGAAGGTGGGCCTGTGATCGGAAGATCGCCGGTTCAAGCCCCGGTACCGACAACATCAAAAATGTGGGTGGGGTAGGTGAAGCACCCACACCTGCCCCCACCCTCATTCACCCCACTCTGGGCCCATGAGCAAGGCCCTTGACCCCCATCTGCTCCCTAAACAGGTCTCTCTTGAAAATGAGTTCTCATGGCTCAAAGAGACTACCTGGATAAATAAAGGTAAATGAAAAAACAAACACTAAAATCACAGATGGAAACTTGATTTTGAAGAAAGGAATTAAACATTCTCTAAAAAATATAATAATAATAATCACTTTTTCATAATATGGGCATTTAACAAATATAAATAATTTAGAGAATCCTCACCGACATAAAACAGGAAAGGTTTAGGCTGATTTAATGTGAGCTCCTTAGAAATGTGCATTTTCCCAAAAACTCAGAAAATAAGATAAGACAGAACTTAATAGATCCCACAGGAAATTGTTGATATGGTAAGGTTCAGGTGTCCCAGCTTTTCAGCAGCCTTGAACGCAGCATTACTTCTGTGTATCCAGAGCAGTAAGAAAGTCTGAAGTCAGATTCACAGGAAAACTGATCTGTGCACAGCAGGACTTGGTTTTACTTATTATTACTTATATAATCAATACTGTGTTTTTCTACTTGTTGTTCTAATTTGTTTGCAGTGATAAAATACAATTAGCTGTCAGTACCACCATAATGAGTTTTTCTCCTTGACCTTGTTACCCTGTGAGATGCAGACTGCTCTTATTACTCTTAGATCACCCCATTCATTAGGTGCAGACAATACCCTGAGGTCAAAACCAAGTTGAAGCCACTGTGTACTTTTAACCTTCCAGTCCACAAAAAGGCAGGGGTTAAGACAACACTGTTGTTGGTGGTGGTGTATGTGTGCATGTGTGTTTGAGGTCAGTGCCATCAGGCCCACCTACCCAGTCGTTCAATCAATTAATCTGAATCCAAGTGTAGGAAAGAAGCTCACTGACAGAGCATGTTTGTGCCTGGAACAGTCCATAGAGTGGCCCAGACATATAGACAACCCTCTCCTCCTCCTCTTGCTCTTTCCATTCAGTCTTCAAATGGTAATCTGTCTGACCATCTCTGTCCCGTCTTCTCAGGTGCCCTGTGGCCATCTCCAAACCCTTAGCTTTACAGCTCCCATCCATCAGGCTTTAGTGGTGTTCTCTACCTTTCAGGCGCCACACAAAGGAAGAAGTCAAGACAGGAATCTTCCTCCCTTCTGTTCGACTGCAAGTTCACCATTAAATCAGTGCTCCAGCAGACAGATGGACTAGGTAAGATCACCCACCCCTTTCCTATAGGTATTTACAGGCTTCACTAACCTTCACAGAGCAATATGGCTTCAACTATAAAACTGTTAACTGCACAGTACGAAACAAAAAAAGGTAATAAAAAATAGCAACAGTTTACTGTATTCCATTATTATACGTTAAAAGCAGGAGTAACTCTTTAAAAAGTGTTCTTCTGGCATAAACACAGTTAGGATTGTTATTTTATTACAAAGCTAAAAGGCTAAAGTACTGAAGTAATACATGTAAAACATCAGGCAATTCTCAGTTGACAAGAACTGTTATTGGACTCCAACACTTTTAACAATGATTGATATCAACCCCATCAGGCTTCAAAATCCAGGATTAAATTTGCTGATTTCAACAGGTACATTCCATGGTAGTTGCTGTATGACAACCTTTACTTCAGAAACTTGATATTAATTCAGGAACTCTGGCCAATTAAATACATATCTAATCTTAAATTTATCAACAAAAAAAAAAAATCTTAACAAAATAGTTGCAAATTAATTGTGTGAACATCTGAACCAAAATTATCTGTTTGAAGAGTTTCAGTCAGGATTTAAAGCTCACTGAATCTGCATTGGTGAAAGTTACTAATGATATTCTCATGGCCTCTGACAATAGACTTGTGTCTATACTGGTCTTGTTAAACCTCAGTGCTGCATTTGATAAAGAGATCACAATGTTCTACTACAGAGACTTGAATGTGATATTGGGATTACAGAAACAGCTTTAAACGGTTTAAGTCATATCTATCTGATAGATTCCAGTTTGTAAATATAAATAATAAATCTTCTTCATACACCAAAATTAGTCAAGGAGTTCCTCAGGGTTCAGTGCTTGAAACAATACTATTTACTTTATATATGCTTCCATTAGGTAAAGTTATTAAACAGCACAGAATACATTTTAATTGTTATGCTGATGATACACAGTTATATTTGTCCATGAAACCCAATGAATCCAATCAGCTACTTAGACTACAAGCATGTCTTAAACACATAATAACCTGGATGACCCTTAATTTTCTGCTTTTAAACTCAGACAAGATAGAGGTTGTAGTTTTTGGACCCGAGCATCTTAGGAATACATATTTCAGTCTTTCACTTTCTCTGGATAGCATTAATCTGGCCTCCAGTTCTAATGCAAAAACCTTGATGTTATTTTTGATCAGGACATGTCTTTTAACCACCCACCTTAAAAACATTACTAGAACTGTCTTCTTCCACCTGCGTAAAATCACTAAAATTAGAAACATCTTATCTAAAATATGATGCAGAAAAACTGGTTCATGCATTTGTCACATCTAGGCTAGACTATTGCAATGGTTTACTATCTGGGTGTCCACAAACTTGATTAAAAAGACTTCAGCTTATCCAAAATGCTGCTGCCTGAGTTTTAATGAGAGTTGGTAAGAGAGATCATATTTCTCCAATTTTAGCTTCTCTCCACTGACTCCCTGTCAGATTTTAAAATCTTGCAAAGCTCTCAACAACCAAGCTCTTATTATTCCACACTTTCCTAACAAAGAAATTCACTCTCAGACAGCAGGTTTACATGTGGTTCCTAGAGGTCTAAAAGCAGAATGTGAAGCTGAGCTTTTAGTTTTCATGCTCCTCGCTTGTGGAACCAACTGTCCATGAAGATGACACTCTATAGGACCTAGTTGAAGAGTTTCTTTTTTTTGACCAATTCTATCGTTAGGGTTGACTTGGGTTTCCTCAGCTTAGTTATGCTGCTATAGGCTTAGACTGCTGGAAGACAAATTGACCACATTTCCTCACTCTGCTGCTGTCTTTACTTGCTCTACTCTTTATGTTTGTAATTTTTCCTATTAACACCTTTTTCTTTATCTTTCTTCTCACAGAATCTCCACCTAGACCAACCATTCTGTGTTTGTGTCTCTTTCCTGTCCTCTCTCTCACCCAGCCATTTGAGGAAGATGGCCGCTTATCCTGAGCCTGGTTCTGCTGGAGGTTTCTTCCTGTGCTTCTCAGGATGGGAGATTGTGACAAAAATAAGATTCAAAGCAACCTGTTGTCTTTTTTTGATAAGTAACTTTTATTAATTAGCATTTCATATTGTTTGTACAGTAGATTATTTTTGTTGGGAATTGGTGCTGTAAAAAATTACATGAATTCAATTAATGCAGCTTATTTTAACTAAGCAATTTAAATACAAATCAAATTACAAAAAATAACAAATAATAAAAAAAACAAAAAAACACCTGCAAGATGAGCCACTAAGGTATTGCCATTCATAGAGAAGGTTCATTTCAATCTAAGTGGACAGATCATCATTTGACTGAGCAGACAAGCCACAAAGAATATACGTGGCTAAGAGGGACAGAGAACAGACTACAGCCAAGATAACTTGCCATGAAAAATGAGATGAAGTGGGGAACACAGCCCTAAACCTCCCCTTATCCTGCTGGGGGCTAAAGTGCTCTAAGTCTTAGTGGCAGATTGCACAGGGCTGCTAGAAGCAGACGATCAACAATAGGCACCAGTGTGCATCCTTCATTAATCCTACAGCATTTACAGTTGCCCAGCAGTGCCAGGCCCAACAACCAATGAGTGACCAGACTACCAGGCCAATGGCGCCACCCTGCTGCCCTCAACACATTCATCTTCCCACCAGGGAGGTTAAGGCTGCCAGACAGACAAATGCTCAAGACAGAGATCAAGATTGAGGGAGAGAGAGAGGGGGACAATGGGAACGAGAGACTAGGAGAAAGTAGGAATGGAGATGTGGCGACAAGGAGCTTTGAAGATCAGTAAGAGAAAGAGAGACGTATAAAAAAAGACAAAGAAGCTCTTTTTTCACGTGCTGCAGCTTATTAAGGAGGCCCAGGATGTTGGCAGAGGTGCTGAGCTAAGGCTAACAAAGGAGAAGGAGGAGTAGGAGGAGGTGGAAGCTCCTGTATGACAGTTTACCCAGAGAACACTGAACAAAATAAACTGACGTGTCAAATGATACCCTATCACCATTGTACATATACGAAGTCAGCTTAAAGAAGCGAGATACCGATGTCCTGTCGCTGAGGGACTCGAACCCTCAGGTTGAAGGTTTGAAGTTTTATTATTCCGTCCGTCCGTCCATCCATCCATCCATCTTTCCATCTCTTTCTCTGTGTGTTCCTATGAAGGCTTGTGAGCCACTGATGTCCATCTCCAGTGCTTAGGCAAGATGCTTGGTGCCCCATGAACATGCCTTCAGGCAACCCAAGCCCACAGAAAGACCAACAACCATTCACACTAACACCAAGGGACAGCTCCATCCATCCATCCATCTATCCATCCATCCATCCATCCATCCATCCATTCATTATCCATCATCCATCCATCCATCTATTCATCCATCCATTATCTTTACCTGCTTCTTCCTTTTTGGGTCACTGGTGCCCAACAGTCACCGTGAGAGGCGGGGTATACCCAAGACAGGTCTCCAGTCCATCACATAGACAAAGAGACAAAAGAGACAAACAACCATTCACTCTCTCATTCACACCTAGAGACAATTTAGATTTACCAATCGGTCTAACATGCATGTTTTCGGTCTGTTAGAGGGAACCAGAGCACCCAGAGAAGATCCACGCATGAACAGGGAGAATGTGCCATCTCCACGCAGAAAGACCTCAGGCCCAGAGTCAAACCCAGAACTAACCAGCTCTCAGTCATTTCTCTATGAGCAATTCCACTCCTAACACTGACAAATCCAAATCTCCAAAAACAGAAATGTTGAGTTTGCACTCTGCAATTACAAAAGTCTAATAAAGATAAATGCAAACAAGAGTACTACATACTGCACATAATACGCCCGTCAACAAACTATTACACAGCAAACTACAGCAATGGTCAACTATGACCTTGAAGTGTGACTTTGACCTTGGAGCTGAGATGATAAAAGATTATGGGAGCTGTCTGGTGGTGGTAAAAATGTGTATCAAGTTTCATTAAATTGTCTTGAGTGGATCAGAAGTTGTGGTCCATACAAGCAAAGACCTTGAGCATGCATCAGGATAAGCAAAGACCTTGTTTCAGCTTTGACCTTGATGATAGGCGTATTATAATCTAACTGAAAATGTGGGTCTTGTTTGTTTGTAATCCTATAAAGAACAAAAGGCATCAAACCACACCACATTAGTGGTTTTTGTTTTATTCAGCTGCTGAAAACCACTGTATAATGCCACTGTGGCTCTGTCTGAACTGTAACAGTGAACAGCTGATAAAAACACACAGACGGACTGACCTGATGGAGTAAGGACAGGTGAAACGACTTTCCTCATTTCTCTGATCAGCCTGCATCTGCAGTAGTCGTCCGATGACTTTTATTAGGCCCTGAACATTTCTGTTCACAGTGCAAAAACAGAACACAGATTAGGTCATACTCAGAATAACTTTGGATTATTCAACGTAAACCTTGGTTCTTTGATAACAGGGTGAGGTGTTTCACTACAGGAATGGTCGGAGTATTCTTAATTCATACTGAGACGATTCCCAGAAGAAGAGGCAGAACAAGCCTTTGGCTTTGGACTATTCTTTTTAGTCATAAAGGGTTTAATTATTTATTTGTTTGCTTGATTGATATTTTAACATGACCAAATAAACCCTTCATTCATTCAATTCTAAGTAAAGTTTCACTGAAGCCATGTTTGTAGCTCCACACATCTCAAACTGTCACAGTCAACCAAGACAAATAAGATCAGAACTTCTGATGCATTTCTTCTAAGAAAGTCAAAATATTAAAAAGTGAGATGTGAACCTGGCAGAAGGCAGGAGATTGAGGACAGTGTTGAGGATGTAGTGCAGATCTGCGTGGCCCTGATCCGCTAACAGCACCACAGCGTCGCAGCAGGCCGAACGTACGGGTGCGCAGTCGCTGCAGCACTGCTGCCACAGAACCTCCAACGCCGGACCCTGACATGCAGCACATCCAGGTGAGAAAAATCAAACACAAACATCACAGTCAAACAGTTTCTGTTAGTACTGTCCTGACAACAGACATGTTTCACATGAGTAAAAGATCTAATGTACACTAACAAATCTTATAGTCACAACAGCATAAAAAAGAGCACCGCATACGGCACATTATACCCCCGTTAACAAACTATTATATGGAAATCTATAACAATGGCCCAATTATCTCTAAGTAATACTGGCTTGACAAAAAAAATCTATTGAATGGTTAGAAGGGGACAATATGAACCAATAAATGTTGCTCATGACATTTCATTCAGTGATAGTACTCTGATGTATCAAGTTCAGTAAAATAAATTGAAATGTACAGAACTTATGGTCTGAAAAGCAAAGACAATCTGACCCAGACCTTGGAGTGGGAAAGGAGTTCAAGATTCAAGGTTCTTTATTGTCATTCACATCACATGTGGTACATGAGGTGGAATGAATTGTGTACTCAAGGTCCCAGTTAGTACATCCAAAAATAGCAAAAGTATAAGTATAAAAAACAGTATTAAAGGATCTAAGATATACACTAAACATTAAAAACAAAAAAGGTTGAATCATGTCATCTGGACTTCGTTTTTTTGTTAAACAAAAAAACGAAGTCCAGATGACATGATTCAACCTTTTTTGTTGTTATATACCTGGATGACTGAGAAAACAAACTTTGTGTACACTAAACATTAATAATATAAAATAATATTGTATATTAAACAGCAGCCTGACCATGAGTCTGTAGTGAGCAGATGGGTATGAATACAGCAGCTTAAACATAAGAGATCAGCAGCATGGATAATCAGCAGCACAGATGTCACATATCACCAATTAAAGTGGCAATACATTGATTTCTCTTTCCTTTTTTTTTCTTATAGTGATTATCCTGGTTAGGAATTTATGAGTCTAACAGCTTCAGGGTAGAAGCTGTTCCTCAGTCTAGTGGTTCTACATTTAATGCTTCGCAACCTCCAGCCTGAGGGGAGTGGGGCAAAACGTGTGATAATTGCAAATGCAAACTCCATCAAGACTCTATCAAGACTCCATCTAGTGGAGATGCATACATGCATGAAGTTTTGTTAAATTACCTTGGATAAGAAGATGTGGCCAGGAAGATCGAAGTCCTGGTTTGACATTTGACCTTGCTTTGTGACCATGACCTTATCGGGAGGGGGCAGTGAACGCAACCCTTGTCTAATGATGGTACATACATTATATTGCCAAAAGTTTACTAAGTTTACTTCCCCCTAAGACACAATGGTACATGCTCTATTCAACCGCTGCTCAGCTGCCTGGCTGACATCAGGAACTGGATGGCTTTAAATTTCTTAAGTTTCAATGAAAAGAAGTCTGAAGTCATGTTGTTCCCTCCCAACAACACGATCACAAACCACTGCATCAACCTCTCTGCTCTAATCCTGTCAGAAAAACAAAGAGTCACTAATCTGGGCGTGATAATGGACCCTTCCCTGAAACTTAACAATCACGTAAACATGATTGTTAAATCATGCTTCTTCCAACTGAGGCGGCTGTCTAAACTGAAGCCCATATTGTCCAAAAATAACCTGGAGACAGTAATACATGCATTTGTTACATCTAGGCTTGATTACTGCAATTCGCTTCTGTTTGGTATCAGTCAGACCTCTATAGCACGATTACAACTGGTCCAAAATGCAGCAGCACAATTTTTAACCAGTACAGGCAAAAGAGAGCACATTACACCAGTTTTGGCCTCACTGCACGGATTACCGGTTCACTTTCGAATCCAGTTCAAAATACTCATGTATGTCTACAAATCATTGAACAGTTTTGCCTCCCCCATCTCTTTGATCTGTTACAACTGTATGTCCCACTGCGTTCCCTGAGGTCAGCGGACCAGTTGCTCCTCACAGTTCCAGGAACTCGTCTTAAGCGCAGAGGTGACAGGACCTTCTCTGTAGCAGGACCAAGACTCTGGAACGAGTTACCTCTGCTTGTCAGACAGGCCCCCTCCCTCTCGGTTTTCAAGTCCCGTTTAAAAACCCACTACTATTCGGTGGCTTTTAACACCAGATGATCTGTGTTTTTGAACCTGTATGCTCCACACTGGTTTGTCGTCATTATCTGCATCGTTTTTATGTCTATATTTCTGATTTACTTCATTTTGTATATTGTTTTGTGTGTTACCAGTTGTTTTGTCTGTACAGCACTTTGGTTGGCCTTGACGCCGTTTTAAGTGCTCTATAAATAAAGTGGTATGGTATGGTATGGTATAGTTCGGTAAAAGTATTTACTTGACTCCCTTTTCACTCATATGAATTTGAGTGACATCCCGTTCTTACTCCATACAGTTTAACGTGGTGTTGATCCACCCTTTGCAGCTAGAACAGCTTCAACTCTTCTGGAAAGGCTGCCCACGAGGTTTAGAAGTGTGTTTATGGGAATTTTGGACTATTCTTCCAGAAGCACATTTGTAAGGTCAGACAATGATGTTGGACGAGAAGGCCTTGTCACGAATCACGTTCCATAGATTATATTTTCTGTCACCCTGATCACCCTTTAAAGTTTGCAATAGATCTTTTCTGTAAGTTTCATTTATTCTGTCCACTCAGGTAATGTTTGTTTATATATATGTGAGTTTTAGTTGGTCTTCTTTGCATGCTGGTTGAGGGTGATGTCACGGCTGTTTAGTTTGTCTTCAGTGCAGCCAGCAGCAGCTGATTGAACTCAACTGGCTGCACCTGTCGCTCTCACCCTTTAAAAGCTGCACTCTTTCTCTTCTTCGGTGCCCGGTAGTTGAAAACAGTTCACTGTAAGTAGATACGTCGCGTTACTCATCCTGCCTTGTTCCCCCTTAGCCTTTCATGTCCCCTTGTCATAGTTTACCTGTCTCCTCGTTCCTGTCCCTCTCCTGGTTCCTGTCCTTCCCTCTTGGCTTGACCTCCCGGCTCCTGAACCCACGACTTACCTGGACATCGTCTTTTGTTCGACCCATTGGATTACCACGTCTTCTGTCTTCGGTTCTGACCTTTGCCTGCACGACTACGCCTCCTCGTCTTCTCCTCCGGTACCTCCTGTCATCTGCTCTCCGGTTTTGGACCCAGGCTTGTGTGAGCACGTCTCTGCGCTCAACGGACTCACCACCCACCTGTCGCTGCGGCCAGCTGTAGCCCCTCACCGGACTCAGCCTCTCCTGCAGCGGTCCGGATCAGTTTGGACTTCGTTACTCTCCAGAACCCCCAGGATCATCGAAGACGGTTAGTGGTCCTTCTTATTTGACTTTTCTGCTCCCCATAATCTCTTGCACGACCACTAACCGATCTCTATCTCATAGACTTGTCCCTGATCCAGAACCAGTACCAGAACCCGAACCTAAACCATAACCAGCACCAGAACCGGTCCAATCTGCAATATCTCTCCTAGAAAATAAATACTATTTAATTTTCTTCATTTGTGTGGTGATTTTGGTCCAAACTAAAAGGGGTTTGTTACAGGCCTGGCTTACAGTCTCCTCTAATTCTTCCCAAAGGTGTTCTGCTGGGTCGATGTCAAGACTTTGTGCAGGCCAGTCAAGTTCTTCCACACTAAACTCGCTCATCCATGTATTTATGGATCTTGCTTTGTGCACTCATGCACAGTCAAGTTGGAACAGGAAGGAGCCATCCCCAAACTGTTTCCACAAAGTTTGGAGCATGACATTGTCCAAAATGTCTTAAAATGCTGAAACATCAAAAGTTGTTTTCACTGTACTTCATGGAGCTTTGCTACTGTTTCAAGTTTTAGCGGTTCTGCACCACACCGCACCAGTTAAGGGCCTGTCTACTCCCAGTACCCCCACTCAGCTCAGTTTATTGGACCACCTTGTTTGAGGTCCCAAGTGGACTGCTCTGAGGGGTTGATTTTGACGTAAGCAGACAGCAGCTGTTGATTTGCCAGAGGAGCTATGTTACTGGATGATCTGCCCAGCAAAACTGTAAAATATGTCTGAACATCCACTTCCTCATCGTGTTGACAGACGGCACCACAAGAAATGAGTGCATTTATTGAGAGATATCAAAAGATGATGGTGCAGCATTGCTACACCCGGACTTATAAGCAGAGCAGGGATAAGCTAAAGAAATTCAAGTCTGATTATAGGGCGATTAAGGACCATAATGGGCAGAGTGGCTTGAACAAAAAAAGACCAGTTATGATCTTGTCCACTTTACACTGACGATCCCCACAGAGTGGGAAGCAGGTCAACCTCCACTCTAATGGCAAATCACCTACACCTGAGAAGGACTGAGAAGAGGAGAGCAGAGTGGAGCAGCACTTACCAATGGCAAAGTGACATAAGTGGCCAAGCCCAAGTCCTGAAAAACAACCCCACACCATAATCCCCGCTCCTCTAAACTTTAACTGTGACACATTGCAGTCAGACAAGAACCTTCCTTCTGGCCACCGCCAAACCCAGACTCAGCCATCGGATCACTAGACAGAGAAACATGGTTCGTTGCTCCAGAAAACCCATCTCCACTGCTCTAGGGTACATTGGCAGTGTGTGTTACACCACTGCATTCGATGCTTTGCATTGCACTTGGTGATTTAAGGCTTGGGTGCCATGGAAGCCTGTTTTATGAAGCTCTTTACACACTGCTCTTGAACAGGTCTCATGGAGTTTGGAGGTGTGTAGCTACTGACCCTGCAGAATGTTGGTGACCTCTGTGCAGCTCAGCATCCGTTAAGCCCGCTCTGTGAGCACCTGAGAGCGACCTTTTATCTCATAATTGTTTGTAGAAGCAGTTTGCATGCCTATGTGCTTCCTTTTATACACCTGTGACAGTATATGTGATTGGAACACCTCAATTAAATGATTTGGATGGGTGAGTGAATACCTATGGCAATATAGTATAAGTGTATATAGTGACACTGTGGGCCACGACATCTTACATCATAAGCTTTCTGAAATTGGTTTCTCAGATCACACTACTGGCTGGTTCTATAATTATCTCTCAGATCAGAGGCAATGTGTAATTATAATGGTACTTCTTCCAGTTATCGAACAGTTAACAATAGTGTACCACAAGGTTAAGTCTTAGGATCCACCCTCTTCATAATCTACATAAGTAATGTAGGCCAGATCATTCCTGATGCATCCTTACATTTCCATGCCGACGACGCAATAGTTTATTGTCAAGCTAAAACAGTTGCTAAGGCTGTTCAGCTCTTACAGTCTGCATTCGATCCAGTCAGATCTGTTCCGTCTCAAACTTGTGCTAAATGCTGATAAAACAAAAGGAATGTTGTTTACAAACAGGAAGTCGATATTAGTAGTCCTTCCTTCTATTTTATCTTCGAATGAGGTTACTATTGAGTTTGTCGATTCTTATAAAATCTTATAATTAATCTAATCTAATTCTTATACTTGGGTATTTTGGTCGATTTGCGTCTCTCTTTTAAGCCTCATGTCAAAAAACTTGGTAAAAAAATTTAAAGTTAAACTGGGTTTCTTTTTTAGAAATAGATCTTGTCTAACTCTGAACACTAGGAAACACATACTGCTACATTCCCCCCCTCCAATGATTATGGTAACATTATTTACATGAATAATCCTGCAAGCTCCTTGCAGACGTTGGACGCTGTCTTTCATGGTGCGCCAAGATTCATAATTGGCTGTAACTATTGTACCCATCACTGCACCCTGTATTCACTGGTTAGCTGGACATCATTAACTTCACTTAGACTCTCCCACTGGTACATTTTCATCTTTAAATCACTTCTTGGTCTGTTGCCTTAGCCTTCATACATCTCCTCCTACATGTCTCTGTGTGAGTGCAGCTACAGCATGCGCTCTCCGGACATTATTACATGCAGTGTTCCCTCAGTGCGGACTAGAGGTGTAGAAAAAAATAGATTTTTAAAATATTCTAGATTCTTAGTCCTGGCGATTCTGAATCGTTTCTGAAGGTCCATAAATCGATTTTAAAATGCATTTAAATGTTATATTTTTTCTGCTCCCACTACATGTTCGGCCACCGTAGAATTGAGCCGTGTAGGCCACCATACAGCAAGCTCCCTTTATCTGAATGGTCTGCTAAATTTGCGGGACAGTAGTTTGGAAATACGACAAAATGCGCGGAAGATGAAAGCGAAGCAGCCGACCAGTGAACTTTGCAACAAACTTCCAGGCTTCTCCGAAGGCTGTAAAGATTTCCCTCTCCATCTCCTGCTATATCACAAAGGATTTAAGATCAGACAGCTCAGTGGAAGGTGAGGGGTTTAGTTTCATTTTTAATACATTGGCCCCAATGTACATTATTCCTTCATGTAGAATTTTTTTTTTTGCGATAAAGCAGCACCACAACTTCACCACGAAACAACAAATGGGAGAAGCTCTGATGCAGCTGCAGCTCAAAGGTAACTGTTTTTTTTTTAATCATAATATACTAAAACTTAGACAAGTTGTACAACAAACTTTATGTAATTTGTCTTTTTAACAGGTTGAAGAGGACAGATGAGACACATCACCTGGAGCCAGTTCTAAATGATACAATTTATGGTTTACAAATTATTACAGTTCAGAAGAGTTTTTGTGCTTGCACAGGTTTTGAAATTTTGTTAAATATTTATTAAATATGAATCAATATGGTTAAGACTGAAGTCTGTATATTTCATATTAAGTTTTGAAAATATAACAAACGTTAAAGTAATATGGTTAAAAATAACTGTGAAGTCTGTATTTTATTTTGAGTTAAAGGTTAATATAATATGTATGGTAGGCTGAAGTCTGTTTACTTTTGTATTTATATATTTTTGAATTATTTGGCTGTGACGGACTGGAGACCGGTTGTTCCCCGCTTCTCACACAGTGATAGCTGATATGGGCACCAGTGATACCCGTGTCTCTAAAAGGAAGAAGTGGATAAAGATGATGGATGGATGAATCATCTGTTCCTAGATTATTTTTTATTTTTTTAATTCAGGCAACTAAGCTAACCTAATACTGATAATTTAAGTTACAGAATTTTATGCACTCCTATATTTTTTCCAATTTTTGGTATAAATATAAAATGACTAAAAAATATTTGATACAGTAAAGAAACTAAAATGATTGTTTTAAATAAATGTTCTATTTGTTTACATTGTTGTTTAATCTTTTCAGCTTGTCAGTTACATATACATTACAACTGAAACAAAATTTCTGACCATTTCAATAGAAAAACCTTTTCTGAATCGAAAATCGTTTCCGAATCGAAAAATCGATTTTGAATCGTATCGTGACACCAAAAATCGGAATCTAATCAGATCACCAGACACTGAGAGATTCGCATTATATGATTGTCTATTGATGTCTGCACCTCATCTGTGTTCATTGTTTAAATCAGGTCTCTCTTGTAAATGAGTCATCGTGGCTCAATGACACTAACCTGTATAAATAAAGGTTGACTGAATGAAAAACGTGTATCAAGTTTCGTAAAATTATCTTGAGCGGATCAGATCAGAATTTTAGGCTATACAGAAGTTACTGTGTAGCCTGAAAAAGAAAAAAGCAAAGACCTAGGTTTAAAACTTTGGACCTTGATTTGTGACCTTGACGTTGCTCTGGGATTATGAAATATGTATGTGACACTCCAACTAGTGATGATGCATATGAGTGGAAAACTTGGTAAAGAAACTGAAAGTTAAACTGGGTTTCTTTTTCAGAAACAGATCCTGTCTAACTCTGAATGCTAGGAAACACCTTGTATCTGTGACCTTCCTTCCCTCCATTGATTACGGTGACATTATTTACATGAACACTCCTACAAGAACCCTGCAGATGTTGGATGCTGTCTATCATGGTGCACTAAGATTCATAACTGGCTGTGATTATCATACCCACCACTGCACCCTGTATTCACTGGTTAACTGGTCATCATTAACTTCATGAAGACTCTCTCACTGGTACATTTTCATCTTTAAATCACTTCTAGGTCTATTGCCTTCATACATCTCCTCCTACATGACTCTGCGTGAGTGCAGCTACAGCGTGCGCTCTCAGGACATTATTACCTGCAGTGTTCCCTCAGTGTGGACTGAACTTGGCAAAAGGGCCTTCTCCTACTTTGCTCCTGTTTCCTGGAATATCTTACAAAAATATTTGAAGCTCTTGACCTTGACCTCTCTAAGTGGCTTTAAGAATCTGTTGGGACTCCTGGCAGGGACCAATGCAGACATGTTCCTGTTTTTAGTTTTCTACATTCGCCTTAGAAACTAGCTGTTTTTTGTTACTTTTCTTTTTTTTAGCCATCCTATTCATTAAAAAAAATTATAATCTGTATGCCTTTTTATAACTGTTTATTGTTGTCGCTGTTGTCCATTGTTGTCATCATTCTTTGTTGAAATCAGGTCTCTCTTGTAAATGAGTCCTCAAGGCTCAATGGGGTTTATCTGTCTAAATAAAAGTTGAATGAATGAGTATAAAGGTTTGTTGAATTATTTTAAGCGGATCAGAAGTTATAGTCCAGTCAAAGAATGGGTACACATGAACGGAGACTATACCAAAATATGTCGGTCTTTGACGAGCGTATAAAAATAATTAAAAAATGTAGCCATTGTCATGATCAGCGGCCCCCGCTGACCCCTATCGGCCCCTATCTCACACTCAGTCCCTCCTGTCATCGTTTCAGCCCCTCATGCCATAGTTTCTCTTCCCCTGCTTTGTAATGCCTATCACCCATCTCCAGCTCAATCCTGCTCCTTCCAAGCCATGCCACGCCTCCCTTGTTTCTCACAGCAATCAGCCTTGATTCCATTCACCTGTTCACTTCTCATCTAGTTCACCTGCTCTGCAACCTTTATAAGCTCCATGCTCACTCTCCACCAGAGCCGATTATTACACCTCTCATGGTCCCTGAGAGACACTATTTTTCTTCAACAAGCTAATAGCACTGTCAGAAGAACGAAGAAGGAAAGTTGTCTAGCTTGACCAACCTTTGTTAAGAATGCATGTGGCCCTGCCACGTCAACCTCCTGGCGTCCCGGTGAGTTCTCCTCCCCGAGGAGAAGCAGACGAGCAGTCTTGTTTCAAGGTAAGCTCCGAGGAGTATTTCTCAGTGGCAGGTTGCTACACGCTGGATGACGCCATCTTGTAATTTTCCTTTTATCGCCGACTCTCGGAGCGAATCGGATGGTTCCTCTGGGACAGGCGACGTCAGCAGCAGCCCCCCCGCTGCTCACTCCCTCCTGGAGAGTGTAGTGTCGGAACGAGGGGGGCAGAGCGAATGCCCCCCCCCCCCCCCGGACCTTTTTTTCCCGCATCGGTGACAACACCACTCCCAGCCGTCGGTGCCGTCCTCTGGAGCTGCCGGCATAATCCAGGAGGCGGCTGACATGAAGGGACTTTTTTCCGTCCCTCTCCTTCCCCCGCCCAGATCGGATGATCTAGCGGGAAGGTTTCTGGGTTTCCATTCCGGCTCGCCGTCCTGATTCCATCTGGCCTCATTTCCCAGCAGTGATGTCCTACTGGGACGAGGCCACAGCCAGTCCTGGTAGAATAGGGCGCCGGTTCCCACAATTGCGCCATCACCAGAGTGGAGGGATTTCACCGAGCGGAAATTCCCTCGGTGCCCCCCCTGGAACCGAGCCTGGCGGAGGCTTTCGGAGCAAGATGTCCAGGTTGGACCAGCGTCCTGCTCCTCCAGGTAAGCATGACAGACGGTGACGTCGCTCTCCAACCGAGCTCACCAGTGTGCGTTCCAGGCGGCCGCAGCGAACAATACATTACGCTGCTGGCGTACAATGTTCAAGAGGCTGGAGGAGACGTAGCACTCCCTCTGCAAGGCAGCTGACGTCATCCTCAACCTGTGCGCCTCTTTTGTTGTCTGCCGGTCTCGCATCGCAGCCGGAAGTTGAGGTTTTCCAGAGGTCCACCTGGCCCGTCACTCCACCTCCCTCTCGGAGGAGCTGCAGAAAACTGTTTTGTTGGAGGGCCCCCATCAACGACAGACGCACTGTTCGGGACCATTTTCAAGATGTTCCACGGCTGCAGCAGCATCTCACCACTCCGCTACGCCAGCCCCGCCCGTCAGACATCAGCCTTTCCCATCCCAGCAACCGGAGGTTCAGCATTTCCCTGAGATTGCCAACAGGCGGCGCCCTAGGACAACAAACCGTAGAGCTCACGGGGGAGATGATTCAAAATGATGGTTTGCGGAGGATGTGTGTAAAGATGACCCGAGTTTTTGGAATAAAACATAATTTAATGATGAAAGTGTCTGTTTTTTAGCCAGTCTGTCAGCTTGGATGACCTCACAGCAGCTCCTTCATACATCCTCCACACAAAACGAGCCGGTGGCCTTTAAAAAGGTTTTTCAGAATCACCATTGCTCCAAATAAGGACGAGACACTCGCTTGACAAAACAGTCGAAGCGAATGTGGTCCACAGAACGAGTTCAGTGGAATAACTCGTTTTCAGCCCGAGTTGCACACTTCCAGGAGCGGCATGCGTCTCACAGAAGCAAACGCGTGCTTCTGCGGCGCCTGCAGCCTTCATTCAAACGATGCGGCGTTGATGAAGGCGTGCACAGGAGCGGCATGCGTCTCACCGCAGTGGTGTCAAACACATGCTCCCGTGGCGCCAACAGTTTTCACACGCCCGTCCTCAACACACGCCGGTCCACATAGACATGAATGTGAACCCGCAGCCCGAGCGCGGCACAGAGGAGCTCGATGGAGTGTATTTGTCTGGGTCAGTCAGATACAGCATCATCGAGTTAATTGCAGGGTCCAACTTCTGAAGTTGGATGATGTCTGGGTCAGTCAGCATCGGGCACACAGAAACTGTGTTATCAGCAGGTTTAGCTGCAGCTTGTGCACGTGTGACTGCCATTACCTCAGTTGTAGCTTGTGACGACTGAGTTTTGAGTAGCCAGGAGGGGTCAAAGGACCACGTGGGTCCGTCAACGGCTCCTTCCTTGGCTAGGGAGTCTGCAAGGTCAT
>NC_056498.1:7359830-7365840 GCF_014905685.2 Nematolebias whitei
GTCCTCAGCTCCTCGAACAGTTTAGCTGACATAATTGTTATGTCTGCCCCACCGTCCAAGAGTGCTTCGTGTGTGAGGACACCTTCGAGTGTTACTGACAGGTACGCCTTTTTGGCGACCCCCCTTCTGATAAAGTTACACAGAAACCTCTTGGGTTTTTTCTGACGCTTCTTCACGCATTCAGCTTTGTCTGCGTAATCTTGGTTTGTCTGAACTGTCAGCACAGCAGTAGCTGTTTCTGAGTGTTCAGCTTGCGATGACTCGTCATCGTTTGTGTGTGTGTTTACCCCCCTTTCGTCCGATGAGGGGTTGTTGGAGGCAGCAACAACAATGTCTTGGTGTGTTTCACCGACATCTGTAATGTTGTCATTCGCGCCTTCAGAGTTAGTAGCGATCACCTCACTACCTTGTGCTTCAGGTTGGTTTACCATTTCAGCTTTTTTCAAAGTTTCTAAAAACCTTTGTAGTTCCTCTGTCTCTTCCGAACTCAGAGGTGTAGGGCCTTGTTCCTGGGACCTTTGTGATTTTATCGCCTCGGTTCGTTTCGTCCGAGGTGGGGGAGGGTTAGGTACGTCTTTTGGGGGTTCCTCTTCGGATTTCCCCTGATAATATGGGTCCTCTTGGATCCCATATCTTTGCGTCCTACGCATATCCCATTTACGATAATCACGTTCATCCTCTGAAAGAGGAGCCTTTTTGTCCCAGCGTGCACCTTCATTACGTGGTTTGTTAGTTTGAAAATACTGCCTTTTCTCGCCTGTTTTAGGAGGAGGAGGCGATGCACTCCATCCTTCCATTTCTAGGGAGTGGGGTTTAACCTTTTTACCAGGAAACACCTCTATGGGCGTCTTAGCATGAGAACATGCCTCGAACACATTCACAGCACACTGTTGCATGTTTGGTGGAGGAGACCTGTTCAGGTCTGTTCCTACCACTTTAGGTGAGGGTGGTTTTTTAATGGGCTTAAAAGCAAGAGGTGTGTAATAGATTTTTGGAGGTTTTTCTCTCCATAAATGTGGAGGTGCAACAACATCTTTCTGAGGTGTTTGTGGGTGACCTGGACTCTGTCCACGGTCTTCTCTGAGTTCCAGACAAACTTGCCCCACGTCAGAACTTTTATTTGTTGCTGCTCTTAGTTTCTCCTCACAAGCTTTCAGGCGTTCCTGTGATGTTTGACATTCACCTTGTAAACGCACACAATGTTGGAGTAATGCCTCTTTTCCCACTCTGCAACTGTCAAGTTGTGCTTTAAGCACATCTATCTCAGTTTTGCAGCGGGAAACTTGTGACACTGTCACGACGTGATCCCGTCTTAATGCAAAGTATTCTCTGGACAACAGCTCTTTAGCATCCCTGGCTTCAGATAGTGATGCATTAAGTAACTGTATGTTGCTATTCAGTGAATCTATTTCTGCACGTGCATCTTGCTGTGATTGAAACATCTGTTCAGAATGTTTTTTTGTGAGGACTTCGTGTTCACTTTTAAATTGAAGGAAGTGTTCTTCAATTTTCTGAACCACCTCTTTTTCACTGTCTAACCTTATTGCAAGGTAATCAGCTTTCTCAACAACTGTATAGAATGATTCTTTCAGCAAAATTGCAATTTTAGCCAGCTTTTCATAACTTGACTTTGTAAATTCTGTAGAGGTCACACATCTTGCAACCTCCATCAGATTGTCCACTAACTCTTTTGGGTTCATGCTGTTCACCTGTATAACATATGGATGTAAGGATTCTGTCAGCAGCTTCAACGTATCCTCTAAACAGCCCTTCATCTCATAAGGATCAAAATCTTTTTCTACCACACCTGTCATGTTCATTCACTGTGTAGCACTTTTTCTGGATAAAACAATTGCCAGCTTCAGATATTTTTACAGGTAAATAATTGTATTCAAATGTCAATGAGTTTCACACTATTTTAGCTCTGGGTTTACACAAAAGTACTGTTATAAGTCAACTTATTCAAATGTGGGTACCTATTTGTAGGTTTTACCCCAATTCATGAATATTCTTAAGTAAATGCTTCTCTGGCAGTGTTACTTAATGTGCTTATTTCTTAACAGATACTAGATTACCAAGCCTCTGAGTGTTTTTTACTCTAAAGCACTGAATTTTTATAAACCTGCAATTTTTCTAAAAGTCTCACAGCACATCAGTTTAAAAACGCTTTTTAAACCGTTTACTTCCAGAAACTCGCTATTTAACAGCTACTCATAGAACCAGGTGGTGAACAGAAAAAGAAAAGATGTTATGAGGAGTTTCAGTCTTTCTTCAGAAAACCGTTATACTCCTCTTTCCCAGCAGGTGGCGGTGTTAGCTTTCTACCAGCAGGAGTCTATGACAACTTCCTGACGTTCTGTTGACATCCTGTTGTTAGCCGCTTAGCTTAAAATTAGCTTTGGCTAAAACTCGGTAAAATCAACATTTCTGAACGGATTTAAAGCTAAACGTGGCGTTGTTTCAACAAGCACGACTTCTTTGCATGAACATGAGTTTTTGGGACATGTGGCAGCTTTATTTAGTGATTTTAAGCACAGCAAAGGGCTTCGGTTGCAACCAAGCTTTACCATCTGACTTCAGAGGAAGTGACGTGACACGTCACTCATCCGGTCGTTAGCTGTTAGCTCAAAATTAGCATCGCTAGCGTTGTTCAAAAACATCATTTAATGACGGATTTTAAACTCAAACGTGCAAAATTTCAGCGATTAGAGCTTCAAAGACACGGAGCAGCGTATCAGAATCAACTTTAAAGCGTTTTTCAACTTTTAAAAAGCAGATTTTAAGCACAGAGAAGGTTCGGTGCAACCGAACATATTTCTGGGTCACGTGACTGAATCTACCAATGACAGAGCAGCACGGGGGTGGGCTTTACGACCTGACACGTCTGTCAGCCAATCAAAACGTTACACACGGTCGTTTTCAACCAATCACAGAACGTTTTTCCCACTAGCATGTAGCATTTAGCCTGAACAAGTCCGTCAACTTTTCGTCTTTTAAACTGTCAAAATGCACCATTTTCTGCTAAAAATGTAACGAATCAAGCTCTGAGCTGCACGGAGTCGGCGCCCCGGCATTAAAAACGTCTTTCCAACCATTTAAAACAACCCGGTCGAACTTTTCAGAAACCGAACCGGCTACCGGCTGCTGGGCTTACTACAAATGAGACGCCTCCAGAGATGGTTTGCTCGTCTGCGCGTGGATCCGGTGAGGCAAAAGAGACGGACGATCACTGTTCCTCCCTCCGTGAGAACCGATCTCTGACACTGGAAAACCCCCTGGTTCTGTCGGAGGGAGTCCCCGTCAGCAGACCTACGTCACACGTGTCAGTCTTCACAGATGCATCATTGTCAGGTTGTGACATGCCTATCTCGAGCTGTAGGGGCACTGTGGCCTTTCTCACAACTGCTCATATAAACGTTCTGGAATGTTGCACGGTTCTGAATGTGATTCAACACTTTGCTCCTGTGCTACAGAATCAACATGTTTTGATTCACACAAACAACGTTACTGCTGCTTACATAAACCGGCAGGGGGGTGTGCGCTCAGCCCAAATGTTACACATTGCGAGAAAACTACTGTGTTGGGCACACCAAAATCTGCTCTCCATCAGAGCAGTGTACATCCTCGGTGTTCTGAACAAGGGGCAGATGTGATGTCCAGGGGTGGTCCGCGTCACGGGGAGTGAACCCTCCATCTCGATCTGATGGCCCAGACGTGGCAGAAATTTGGCAAGCGGCTGTGGACCTGTTTGCAACACAAGAAAACGATCAGTGTCAACTATGGTTTTCAATGAGCCCGCGAGACGAACCACCGCTGGGGGTGGACGTGTTTGGTCATAGCCCATGGCCCAAAACACTTCTTTATGCATTCCCCCACCTACTCTGATATTACGGTTTCTGAACCGAGTTCAGGAGGAGGGATTGGCAGCTCTCCTGGTGGCTCCCGAGCACGTGAACGCATCATGGTTCCCAGTTCTACGACGCCTGTTATCGAGGCGCCCGTGGAAACAGCAGTGGAGGGAGGACGCTCTCCTCCAGGCGGGAGGAGCAATCAGGAGTTACCCAGAAATAGGCCAGCACCTGTGGGTCTGGCCGCTGAGCAGATCTGCTTAAAGAGGATGGGTCTCCCGCAAGATGTAGTACGCACAATCCAGGATTCACGTGATGCATCCACCACAGCGCTGTACACATCAAAGCGGACAGTTTCTCAGCGCTGGTGTACAGAGAAAGGTGTAGAGGCCAACTCATGTCCGCTAGGTGGCGTGCTGTCCTTTCTGCAGCAGTCGATGTACAGAAATTTGGCGTTCAACACGATTAAACGTATGCTGCAGCCATCTCTTCCTGTCACAAAGGTTTTTCGGAGACAGAACAGCTTTTAATAATTCGCTGATGAAGCGTTTTTAAAAGGTGTACAGAGAATTAATAATTTTAATATACAACCTAGACACTCACTTATAACACTCTCACGACACAGGCATATATAGGATCTGGAGTGGGCACAGGATCGCACTTAGGTGGTGGGATGTACTACCATTTCCACCTCCCCGGACCTGTGCCCACTCTCATATGTAGCATGTAGACATTTAGGGTTCTGTGCGGAGATGAGGGGTGAACGGGCGCCGCCTGCTCTCTGGGCAAGAGGTGGGTCTGTGCCGGTCGCCACCTCATCCCCCCATTTTAAACGCACTGTATAACAACATGCATCAACACCATATTCGAGTGGGAGGAGGAGGAAGTGGGTCTGTTCATAATTTATTTATGCATATATAGATTTATTTATTTATTTTATTTTTATTTATTTTTTTTTCCCTTTTCACAAACACCTCCTTTCTCCGTGTGACACTAGGGGTCGGGGATGGAGGGGGGGGGGGCGCCTTGTTGGGGTCTGGGCTGTGGGTGGGCTCTGGGCCTTGGGGGCGGTCAGTGTTGGGGCCGGTGCTTCGGTTCCTCCTGGGCTGTTCCGATTCTTTTAATCTAGGTTCCTGGTTGCGATGGCCGGCACTCTGACCGGGGTGGCTGCCGGCTTTCGGCAGGGGGTCGGCTATGGTAGTGTACGTGTGGTCATTGGTGGTGTAGGGCGGCGGTTGGGGGCGTGGCTTCGCCTCATCCGGGCACTGGCTGGTCTTCCTGTGTGGCATTTGCGGTGGGGGTGCTGTGTGTGTGGGGGGGTGCATGGGTGGCGTGCTGGGGCGTCTCCGGGCCTATGGTGCGGAGCTCTTGATGTGAGAGCCGGCCCTCCTCGGCTGCGGCTCCCTGCTGCTCTGCCCCTTGGGCTGGGGCCGGCCTGTGGTCGCTGTCAGGTAGATGGTGCATGCGGTGTGTGTGCCTGTTGGTTGCTCGGGTTGGGTTTTTGGTGGTCCCCCCTCTCTTGGATCAATTTGGGCCCCACGTTTGGTGTGGGGCCCACTCCCCCCGGTCGTGCCCCCCTTTGGCGGGGGACTCCCTTGCCGCCGGTGCATTGGTGGCTCTCGGTGTCTGGGCTGGGTGGTGGGGTGCACGTCAGTCCGCCCTGGTTGCTGCCTGGCGGGGCCTGGGTGCCCTGGCTCTGTCGGGGCTCTGCTAGGGGGTGGTATGGCCTCGGGGCTTGGGGCTCGGTGTCCATGGCCGGATCTACTTGGGGGGGGCATGGGTCGCTGGCCGGGCCTGTGGGCTCGTCGTTGCAGCTTCCTGGAGGCTCTGCATTGTGGTGGCTGGGGTCACCCGGTTCTTTCCTCTGCTCCTCTCTGGGGGGGTGCGGTTCTCCCTGTTGGGAGACTCTTGGGGCTCCAGGCCTGTGGGCCGCTGTGTGTCTGTGGCTCCGGTCCTCCCTATGTTGCCATTGTGTCCTGGGGGGACGGGTCTGTGGGCCCCCGCGTCCACTATTGGGCATTCTTTTGGAGAAATCTGGTGGTGGTGGGCGTGCTTGCGCGGGTGTTTGGATTCAGGTGCTTTGACAGATGCACGCTAGGTTGGGTAGTGGTGGAAGCTAGATGATTCCTTGTGCGATGTCGAATGTTTCATGGTGATATTGT
>NC_056498.1:7365940-7369618 GCF_014905685.2 Nematolebias whitei
CAGTTACCATGGAGATCAGATGGTTCAAATTGGGCTTACTTCTGGATTCAGCAAACTACCGTCTCTGTTCTTATGTGTTTTTAATCCACATACAAAAAGAAGTCAGGATATAAGGTTTTCCATGGGTACAAGTCAAATTAATTCACTGCCGTTTTGGACCTTTGTCCACAAACAGCAAGCTTCTCGGTGCGGGACAGAGAGATCTTCCGGGTCAGACCACTTGTGTCATGGCCAGCGGCTCCCTCTGACCCCCCATCAGCCCCTGTCTCACACTCACAGCCCCATCATGTCATGTTTTCTGCTCCTCCTGACTCCAGCAACAAGCAGCATAATAAATAAAAATTGTTCTTGTTTTTGCACTCCTGTGTCTGGCTTATTCTGAATCCAAATCCCTGGTTCGTGACAACTTGTTAAAAATGAAATCATGGTAATCGAAAGTGTGCGCTCGTTATCCGTTTTTTCCATTTTTGTTTTGTGCACAAAATTGGAAATCGGATGACTCTTCGTTATCCGATTTTTCATTTTGGTTTAAAAAACAAAAAATCAAGTGTTTTTGTTTTTTCATTTTTTGTTTCAAACAAAAAAACTAACTGCCTGAATATACATGAACTCACAACAGAACCCCGGATACTGAAAATGGTTCCTGAAGTGAAAACATGTTTCTACACAAGGTTCATGTTTTATTCAGATTTAATTTGTGTGCATGATGAGATTTACATGCTCTTCTTTACAGGGGTTTCAAAACGATCAGAGTGGCTGCTGGAGCTGATGGGACACATCCGAAACGTTGCCTACGGTACGACACCTGTGGCCTGTGGAGACACCAAACTGGTACGTATATAGGTATACAGGTGTGTGTGGGTGGGTGTATATGGGGCGGCTGTGGATGAGTGGTTAGAGCAGTCGTCCTCCAATGGGAGAGTTGGGTTAGGGTCATTTATGTAATGAACACATTTTGAACTCTTAAAAAAAACAAAAAAAAAACATGTAGAGTTGAAGATCTCTTTCAAATGAATTAAAAAGCTGAACTGAAATTATCCAGGTAGCAAACAAAAAAATGCTATGAGCCGTCATTCTTATACAGAAGTCCATCGTTTATCGCGGGGGAGTCGTACCCTGAAGTCCCGCGATAAGTGAAAAACCGTGGAATAGGAATAATACAAGTAGTAAGCAGTAGTTTATTTTATTATTTATATGGATATATATATATATAAAGACATTTTAAATATTCTAAACAATGTTTCTAAACTCTAAATGCTCTAAAAGAGCACACAGCACGTCATGATTTCAGCTCCCTCAGCTGGAGAGATGGCAAAATTCAGTCCTTTCGCCAACACATCTTTCTCAGGCTGTGACAAGATCCATCCATCCATCCATCCATTATCTTTACCTGCTACTTCCATTTTGGGTCATGGGGGTCGCCGGTGCCCATGCCCAGCAATCACTGTGCGAGGGGCGGGGTACACCCTGGACAGGTTGCAAGTCCATCACAGGGCCACATAGAGACAAACAACCATTCACTCTCACCTAGGGACAATTTAGAGTTACCAATCAACCTAACACATGTTTTTAGTCTGTGGGAGGAAACCGGAGTACCCGGAGAAAACACACACATGCACGGAGAGAACATGCAAACTCCACCCAGAAGGCCCCCGGACTGGAATTTGAACCAAGGACCTGCTTGTGACAAGATCCTGTCTGACAAATTCCTAACCCACTGCTCCTGAATATTTGTGTTAGTGACATCTTCTTGATCTTGACTCGTGGTATGTGATGAGGAAACAGCTCTCTGTTGTAATTTTAAGAACTTGACCAGATATCTGGGTCAAAATCCAAGCCAAGGAAGTAGAAGCGTTCGCCAGACACATTAACTCGGTCGATAACAACATCAAGTTCACCAGAGAGGATGCAAACGACAACAAGCTGCCTTTTTTGGACTGTTTGGTTCAGATGGAAAGAGAGGACAGCCTCAACATTTAAGTTTACAGAAAACCAACCCACACAGACCAGTATCTTCTGTTTGACTCCCACCATCCACTGGAACACAAACTCTCTTGTCATCAGAACTCTACAGCATCAGGCCGAACACGTCCCCACAAAGACAGACAGGAAGGAAAAGGAACAACAAGATATCAAAAACACTCTTCAAACATGTGGATATCCTAACTGGGCTTTTGTCAAGTCAGCGAGGAAATCTACAAAACACACCACTGAACAGAACCAGGAGGAGAAGAGACGGAAAAAAACATTGTCATCCCTTATGTTGTTGGAGTATCAGAGAAATTCAGAAGGATTTTCAACAAACACAACATCCCAGTACATTTCAAACCCAGCAGGACTGTCAGACAGAGGCTGGTCCACCCTAAAGACAAAACACCCAAACACAAACAGAGTGGTGTGGTGTCATCAGTCCAGTGCAGCGAGGACTGTCCAGACCTCTACATTGGAGAAACCAAACAGTTACATCACAGACACATGGCTCAACACAGGAGAACAGCTCCTCAGGACAAGACTCAGTTGTTCACCTCCACCTCAGGAATAAGGGACACTCTTTTGAGGACCAGAATGTGCACATTTTGGACCGAGAGGACAGATGGTTTGAGAGGGGGGTGAAGGAAGCCATCTGTGTAAAAAGAGAGAAACCATCTTTAAACAGAGACAGTCTCAGATTTCAACTTTCAAACACATGCGATGCAGCTTTAGGACTGATACCCAGCCAGTTTCACACCTATCAGGACTTTCAGCCATGTCACCAGAGTGGCCCCTCTGCAGGTGGGGCTAACAAAGTCCCTAACGATCCTCTATTTTGAAGAGTTACAGGTCAATCTGCATTATGCAAGCTTACAGAACACCTCTGCTTTATAACTTGAATCACACACTCCATGTTTCTTTGAACTGAGAAAGCTCCTCAGATGAGAAGCAAAACGTCTTCAGTTACAAATAAAGTCCAGTTGTTTTGTTTTTAAACTTTTTTTTTGATTTACCATGTCCTAGATGACTGAGAATCTTCATCAGCGAACATAAATAATATACACATCAATTAAATACTTATAATTTATCCATCCATCCATCCATTTTCTTTACCCGCTTATTCCATTTTGGGTCACGGGGGTCGCTGGTGCCCATGTCCAGCAATCACTGTGCGAGGGGCGGGGTACACCCTGGACAGGTCTCCAGTCCATCACAGGGACACACAGAGACAAACGAGACAAACAACCATTCACTCTCTCACTCACACCTAGGGACAATTTAGAGTTACCAATCAGCCTAACATGCATGTTTTTGGACTGTGGGAGGAAACTGGAGTACCCGGAGAAAACCCACGCATGCACGGAGAGAACATGCAAACTCCACCCAGAAGGCCCCCGGACTGGGGTTTGAACCAGGGACCTGCTCGCTGAGAGGCAGCAGCTCTGCCAGTTGCGCCACCGTGCTGCCCCTTATAATTTATATGTTTTACAATTTTTTTTAATTTTCCCAAGCCACGCAGAGCCGCAGTATAACGATGAAAGAGCCGCATGTGGCTCCGGAGCCACGGGTTGCCGACCACAATACATACTGTGATGGATTTGTGACCTATTCAAGGTGTACCCTGCTTCTCACAGTGATGGCTGGATATGGGCACTAGTGACCCGAAGAGGAAGAAGCAGATAAAAGATAATGGATGGAGATATATAT
>NC_056498.1:7369718-7372696 GCF_014905685.2 Nematolebias whitei
TTTACTATTTGTACTACTATTCCTACTCGGCAGTTTTTCACTTATTGCTGGTCTTCAGGGTACAGATCCCCCACGATAAATGAGGGACTACTGTATAATGAACTGTAGATAATGGGAGGTACAAAGTGTTTATATTCTGAAACTGTTCAACCACCTTTAAACAGTTTTTTCAGACCAGTGAACCTCTGCCCATCTTTACTTCTAAGAGATTCAGCCTCAAATGTTTGTTTATTCCCTTACTGACTTGTTGTTAATTGGTAAATTCATTTCAAAATGCTCCTCCAGCTTTTGTTGCTTTCTTAGTTTAAACATTTGGTTCATTTACTATGTTACAACAGAAATAAAATATGGGTTTATGAGATTAAAAAAAAAACATTCTGTTTACTGCAGTTTACAGAATGTCCCAACTTCTAAAGAACTGGGCTTGTAGAACGTGTACCAAGCTGGTTTTGGGAGGTGTTGAATACTTTTCCCTGTAAATCTTTTCAATAAGTTCTGTGAATGAAGGAGGCTGATTGTGTCGTTCACCTTTGACTGTGCTGATGGTTGTGGCTGACAGATTCTGCTCAGGGCCTTCTGTTATGTTCAGGAGCCAATCTATAAACTGAGACACAAACATGGACATCATGTGTGACCTTCATGAAACAAACACAAAATGCTCATTTGAACTCTGATTTATAGGCAGACACCAACATAACTTTAAACTAGAGAAATTGCATTTCATGTGAAAATGCAGTGTGAAAGCTTGTTGCAGAAGAACGTGCTGAGAAACAGCTGACATCTAAAAAAACATGCTGAAATGGAAGAACAAGTATAAATTAGCATAAGAAAGTAGAAATAACACATATTTGCTGAAATAGGTTTAAATATGCAGAAATTAGCTAAAAAATTAGCAAATTACATAAAAAACTGAAATTAGCAAAAAATAACTGAAAAGTAGCTGAAAAGCAAAAAGAAGTTTAAACTACCAGAAGGAAGTGGAAGGAGCCGAAATGAGCTTAAAAAAATGTGGCATTAGCTGAAAAAGCTAAAATTAGAATTAAAAACAGCTAAATGGTAAGTGAAACTAGCATAATTAAGCTGAAAGGAGTATAACATCAAGCTGAAAATATCAGAAAGAAGTTAATTAGGTTGAAAGTAGCAGAAATTACCACAAAAATCTTGAATTTATCTGAAAATAGCCAAAATTAGCTAGAAAATGCTTAAAAGGTAACTGAACAGGTAGAATAAGCTTAACTTAGCAGACGAAAGCAGAAAGAACATATTTGCCAAATTAGGTTGAAAGATGCAGAAATGAGCAAAAAAGGTAAAATATTCTGCAAACAGCTGAAATTAGTACAAAAAAACCCTGCTGAAAAGTAGCTAAAACCCCCCAGAAAGAAACTTAAATTATCAGAAAGAAGTGGAGAGAGCATGATTTTGCTGAATTAGGCTGAAAAAAGTTTAAATTTGTACAAAAAATGTGGAATTAGCTGAAAAAGCTCCAATGAGCATAAAACAGCTAAATAATAGCTGAAATAGCAGAGCAAGCTGAAACTGGCATAATTAAGCTGAAAGGAGTATAACATGCTGAAATTAGCAGAAACAAGTTAGAACCATAAAAATGTTGCAGTTAGCAGAATAAAGCAGAAAGGAGCACAAAACAGCTGAGTAGCTGAAAAAAGTTTAAATTTGCACAAGGACGCTGAAAGAAGCCGAAGCAGGACAAAAAGTGAAAGGAGCAGTAAAGGGTTGTAAACACATCTAAAGATTTGAAGGATGTAAAATGAGGTCAATTAATTTCCTATGAGAAAAAAATGGCAGAAAAGGCTAAATATTTCAAAAAGCTAAAGTTGCACCAATACCAAAAGTTATAGCAGGATTGTCCTGAAAGAGCTGAACGTTTTGATTTATGATTTGTTGAAATAGCACAAAAACTGTGGAACGAGATGCTGAAAATTGTATGGAAGACAAATGGATCACAATAGAGTGAATGTTGCAGACAATAAAAGAAGTGTGTGTTCGCCTAGCTACAGCAACCTCTTCCTCCATGATGGATCTGGACTTGATGAACTGGGCTTCTTGTGAGCAGAAACACTGACCTTGTGTGTCTGGCTGCTCCACGGCTCTTTGTCCAGCAGCAGTGGCAGGCTGTGGCACAATCCCAGCAGGCACTGCGGCAGGGCGTGGTCAGTGAGCGAACCATTTCCGTACAGACCGTGGGTGAGCGTCGGAGGCTTGGAGTGTGGTTTCCATGGGAACCACTGGGCTCTGATGCCAAGGAGGAGAGGCATGAAGTGGTCCCCCCAAGAAACGACCGCTGCTGCAAAGAGCTGGAAGAGAAACTCTGTGGCCTGCAGACAGAACGAGACAAAGAGCCACACTGTCAGGTCAGAGCAGGTTCATCACTCACTGAACTCATTTCACAGTTTCTGTGGTCCTGGAATGGAAGATTTTCTAACATCTTATAAATCGTCTAAACCTCAGTATGGTTGCATGTGCACCAATGGTGAAGCAATTTTTGGGTCTCCAGAAATGTCTGATAGGGTTCATGAAAGGTCTCTGGATGGACCACTGGAGGACATTCATAGAGTGTACAGAAGACACACCTGTGTGTCTTCTATGTCGAGCTCCGGCGCTTCAGCGGGACGCTACTCTTGTTCAACCCGAAACAGGCAACTCGACCTCGGCCATCCGTGTCCAATCCGCTCCGCTAACTCTGCACGTCTCTGAGGAGGGACAGACTGAGCGCGGATGACCGAAATCAGGCTGCCTGCTTCGGATTGAACAAGAAGAAGACATAGCTGAAGCCACGGAGCTCAAATGTTTACAGAGAAGTTGCTAAACGTCATCATAATTAATGACCAACCACTATCAGTTGTAGAAAACGAAGGATTTCACAGTTTGATATTTGCAGCCAAGATATAGTTTACCCTCCAGGAGATATTTATCAGTACAACAGTAGACAATCATAAAAAAACACATGATTTGAAAATTAT
>NC_056498.1:7372796-7376466 GCF_014905685.2 Nematolebias whitei
TTGACATCCTTTTTCATTCCAGGCCAATAAGCAATCTGTTTTAATGCTTTCAGCGTGGCATTGTCACCCTTGTGTCCTGCGGACGGAAGGTCATGTGCATGAACTAACATGTACGCCATGTGTTAATAGGAAATCCCACAAGTCTTTGTGCATGAGACTCCTGGTCTCATGCACTCAGGTTCCTCTTGTAAAGGAGTCCCCGAGGTTCAATGGGACTAACCTGTATAAATAAAGGTTGAATGAATGAATGGTGTCCCCCTGCCAGTTTCAACTTATTTCAATGATCTTTGCAGTTTTCTTTCTTTAATAAAAACAAATGCATGTGTCTGTGAGCAGGCAGCTGCATCGTAACTTTCATTTGCCAAGTGTTGCATGAAATATTCACAGAAAGAACGTTTAGCACAAAAAGGTAACCATCATTTAGTTTCCTCTTTAGATCAGAAGAGCTGAACGCTGCACTCGCTGAGCTGTGCTCGTTTCTTTCAGGAGCCTCTGTGACAGTGTGGCAGCTGCTGAAGGAGAGACAGCATCATCTGCACCGAGGGAACAAGAAGAAGAAATGACGCCCACCATCGAGGACACTTCCTGTTCCCAGAAATGTGACACAAGGAGAGCAACACCAGTCTGTTACGATGCTTTAATGAGTTGAAGTAGACGCCATCCAACCTCAGGAACAACAACGTTAACATTTCAAATTATAAAGAAAAACAAATCAAGTATTCCCTGCTGCACGTTAATGAAGACATTGCTCTGATGTGGTCCAGTTCCTCCTCAAGCTTGTCTGCCCAGGCAGAGGAGACGTCCAGGTATCGATCCTCTGAGTTACCAGCCATAAGCCCTGGTCCACACGGCTTTTTTCTTGAACTCCACGGAGGACTTCAGGCTCAGGAGAGCAGCTGAAACAATAGCAGACACTCGATCAGACCAACTCTACCGTTCGTTCCTGCTTCTGCACAGACTGCTCCTGTGGAGAACGACTGAAACACTGATCAGAACAGGAAGTGCACTGCAGCTCATTGATACCACTCACCCTGTTGATGACAGAATAAAACTCAACCTTTTCCGTTTTATTGCGTTTCAGTGTAGAATTTAATGAAACGTGAATGGACTGTACTTAAACAGCACCTTACCATCTTATCAAGCCACTCAGAGCTCTTTACAACACAATCTGTGCCTCATTTACCTCCAACTCACACATCCATACAGCTCTCTACTAGATCTATACAAAGATTAATCAGAACATTATCACATTCATACACTGATGGGACACACATCAGATGCAATGAGGGGTTCAGTGTCTTGCTCACGGACACTTCAACATGCGATTGCCGGTGGAATTGAACTCCCAACTCTCCCAATGAAAGAAGATTGCTCTAACCACTCAGCCATAGCTGCCCCAACGTGTGCATATATATTCAGCGCCCCCCAAATCTGTTCTTTGTTGAGCCACCTTTAGTGTTTACCTGGTTAAACCAGTGGTGTTCCTCAGCAGTGTGTTACACGTCATGGTGGACCTCCACCTCAGGATCTTCTTTACATTTTTCTCCATCAGTCTCACCTTTAAAGCCTCCAGTATACTCGAGCGTACTTCAGTCCACGGAGGTCCATGCATACCGGATTAGAGTCGAAGCGGACGCCTGCAGGGCATGTCTGTTCAAAGCTCAATTTTTATGACCGCGTACTCGTACTCTCTGTCGTACAACTCTGTCGTGACGGACTGCTTTGTATGCTACACCAATGTATTAAATTCTCCTTCTTCATCCCAGATCTGACCTTTTCTTTTGTTTTTTTCCCCAAGAAGCAAGTAATCTCTTCCTCCTCGTCTGTTGATGCCATGACTGAAATGGTGAGAAATGAAGGAATTTGTCACGAGAGAATTAAAATCAGGTCCAGCGTGGCTGCTGGAGGGTCTGGAGATTTCCTGGCGGGCTGGTCTGATGTGTGGTTTGCAGGGCCAGCGCTCCCTGTTTTTTTTTATTTCTTAGAACTTTTTATTAACAACATATAAACACAGAACACCACTGCATCTGGGCTGCCAGCTCTCGTTTTTTTTCTTCCCTTTTTTCGACCAGTCAATCAATCCAGTAGGCATGTCAGCAAATGACCAATCGGCGACTGAGTTTGTCCGGAAGGTAAACGCCCCTTTCCTGCGAAGCTCACTGCAGCCCATCAGGGTGGACGCTCGATTATGACGTCTCAACCCTCTGCGGACAGTGCGCGACGAGTCCGCATGGAAAAAAGGTCCGTGAGCGTATACTGGAGCCTTAACTCTTTTCCTGCAGACGAAAACCCCATAGCATGATGCTGCCACTACCATGCTTCACTGTGAGAATGGAGTTCTTAGGGTGATGAGAGGTGGTAGGGTTCTCTCAGATACATTTTCGTCCTTGACAGCCCAAGGGTTCAGATTTATTCTTATCTGATCTCAGCAGCTTTGGCCACGTTCTGAGGAAATTCCAAACAATCCAGCTGTTTTTTTCTTTAACCACTGGCTTTCTTCTGACCATTCTTCCAGAACTGACAGCAGTTCAACTTCTGGACTCTTCTACTATGAAGTCATGCTGCTGTAATGATGCAGGCTGGCTTTAACTGTTCTGTTGAAATAAGAAAGGCCTTCCATGAAAATTACGTCATCTGGATGGGAGTCGATGTTCAAAATCAATAGATACTTTTCTGCATTGATGAAGCCTTTCCAGGTGTGTGAGCTGCCCATACATGAGGCATGAATGCCCCCCCCCCCCCCCCCCCATACCATCAGAGAGGCAGCCTTTTGAACTGTGAGCTGATAGCAGGTTGGATGGTCCCCTCCTCTTTAGTACAGAAGACTGAAGGTTTCTGATGAGAAGGTCAAATTTGGACCAGTCTGACCTCAGAACAGTTCTCCAGTTCACCTCAGTCCATTTGAAATGAGTCCAGAACAGACAGCAGAGGTTCTGGATGGTGGTCACATTCTTCTTCTCTGCCTGATAGAGCTTTAAGCAGCATCTGTGGATGAACTGTGTTTACAGACAGTGATCTGTGGAAGTGTTCCTGAGCCCAGAACAGAACCAGACCTGGTTTTAATGCAGCATGATCCCGAACAGAACCAGACCTGCTGTTATTGCAGTGGCCCCTGAGAGCCCGACGATCACAACCAACCAAATTTGACTTTTAACCTTGTCTTTTGAGCTCAGAGATTAAAATCTTTGATAATACAGTAGTCCCTCATTAATTTGCGGTTCCTTCATTGGGGATTCCTTTATCACGGTTTTTCAACATAAGATTGGACATGACACACAATTGGCTGATTGATGGATGAGCCATACGATAGGAATGGAATTTTTATTCAAAATAAAATAATTTAAATTATTTGGCAGCTGCTGCACATTTGTGCAGCCCAGAGCTGCAGAAAAAGCTTCCTCCTGCAGCTTTGTGCAGCTCTTACTCAGTGTTGCCAGATCTCATGATAAAAACAAGCCCAACTGGCAACCCACCACATTGTGTTAAACAGGCCATTTTTAAATAGTATAAACATACATTTATTATGGCATTGCACATAAACAACAGCAAAATTATGATAAACACTTTGAAGACACAGAAAGAAATTGCTGAACGAATAGGCTGTTCCCAGAGTGCTGTATCAAGGCACCTCAGTGGGAAGTCTGTGGGAAGGGAAAAGTGTGGCAGAAAA
>NC_056498.1:7376566-7380755 GCF_014905685.2 Nematolebias whitei
CAACAAGGGGTCTGATGTCTGTGTCGAGTCTCTGTCAATGAGAGACGCGACGAGATGAAAGAGCTTAAAGGAGTAGAGTTCTGAAGGAGTTCAGAATTCTGACAATCCAGGATGCAGAGAGGATTTTGGGAGTTATAACTTCTGTTTGGATAACCTCACACGACTCCTAAGGGTTTGGCTGTCCTCATGGAGACGCTGAAAGAATCAGAAAGGAACCCTACGCCGACGCTGATTTTATCATCAACCAGGTAAAAGGTTCTATTTCGACCAAGCGTACCGTGGCCAAGCTGATTCCCCAAAGAGCGTGTTGTTCTGGTACTACAGATAAATTCCCTCACACATCTCTCTGTAAGATAAATCTCCATTTTCCATCTTAAACTCTCCTTTCTCCTAAAATCATTACAGATATTTTAGAAATATCTGAAGCAAAGTTTCTTGATCACCGCCGTGTGATTGATGTCTGTTGTTCTGCTGAGAAGTGAGGACAATAGCCTTATTGTCCCACTTTCTGTGAACTTGCCATGTTATTGTTTTCATATTTTGCCAAATTAATGTAAATGTTTGATGTTAAACTTTGATTCTGCAAATAAATGACCGCATTCATTTGATGGGTCAAAGATAATTAACGTCTCTCTCGTTACATTTTTGTTAAACTCAATGCACGACATTTACACAGTCAGAAAAATGAAGAACTCGTGAAAATGTATGAATATATCCTGCATATGTCATACTACACGAGTCTCGCCATAGACTTCCAAAAACATTTATGGGGAAACCAAACACCCAATCTCAAGTCGTTCGTCTAAAAGACAACAGACAATTGAACCAAACTATATTTTACCATGTAAAGCTAACTTAAACCAAGTTAGGAATGGAAAAATAGTTTAGAACACCCTTCTATAGGTATAAACCCCTATAACTACCCTTTTCAGCATGTTCCACCCCTTAACTGGTAGTTGTAGCTGTTCCCAATCATAATAGCTTACACACCAGGTGCATATAGTTTAAGGCCTTATGTAAAATCCCCTTCATAAGCCCACCTTAAACCACATAATTGCATGTCACATTGAACCAGAACGGCATCGACTGGACGTCGCCCAGAGACGACCTTCGCTGGAGGAGACCTGCAATCCTGACGTTGGTCTCCACTCTTCATCCAGTGGCCGCATCTTCAGTTCAATCCAAGGGAACCCCTCTGTATGCTGATCAATCAACACCTCCATTCGTTGTGGATTTACCGTTGTGGATTATATGACTTTTTCCAATGGATTACAGACTCTGTTTCCAAGGGGTTAAAGCATTGCTACAATGGAATTACCAACAACATTATGGAATTACCATCAACACAATGGAATTACCAAAAACATTGTGGGATTACCTCCTTTGACTTTTGTTTTCCTTGCTGGATTACATCGAGCTCAAGGACATTCGAAGGCGTAAGTTCGTGTTGGAATTCATCCCCATGGACAGGCGATGATTTCCAAAGGGGGGACTGTAGTGAACTAAGCCTCAGGTCAAATCTGGCCTTGAGGGCCTTCCTGGGACAAGAACTGTATTTCATTGATTTGAGTCCAGAAACACAAGATTAAGTTCATCCAGAGACTTTCTAAGTGTCCTACACTGATCAATTGAAAGAACACTCTCTTTTTATTATCATTACTATTTTCTTGATAATCAAAGTGTGTTTAGTTCAAACCATTTTTAAATGTTGAAGTGAACTACTCATTTTAAATCAACTGTGAAACAGTATTAATGATTTTTTAATCCTCATTCAAAGTAGAAATCAAGTTAAAATGTGTTACAAACGAATTATGCATTTTTTGATTTTCTGTCTGTTGGTCCAAGGTTGGAGACAAACTCAAACAAGTTGTTGGAACGAACTGTCATGTTTTTAAATCCTCTCAGACGTAAATAGAGAAGCTGGCACCTGTTTTCCCCCAACTCGCCTAAACATTTCTCTCGTCTGTCTCAAAAACATCTTCTGTCTGTTCCAAAACAATTTTTCTGTTTTTCTGACTTCTAGTGACCTCTTACGTCACAAAAACACACCCCTGATTAGCTATTTCAGCCAATCAGGACGTCCCAAATGAACCGGAAATAGAACTCTTTAAATGTCGGCACTTCCTAGTTCAAACCAGAGAGTGCGGTGGGAGAGCAGTTCAGTTCGGAGAGCAAAACCGAACAGAAGAAGTGCTGGAGAGAACAGGAGGTTCAGACATGATCCGCAGTTCTTCCGAGTCTTGTGGGAATTATGAAATCTTCCACATCTGAGTGGAGCCTCTGACGGACTCACAACTCATGTGAGCCCACCAGTGGGGTGAATGTGTGTCGGACGGAATACCGTCACTACTTCGGACGATTCACAGCTGTTCTACGGAGACGCTGAAAGGGTGCGTTGAATGGAACTCCGTACCAGTGGAGACACCTTCTACAGGTAAAGAGTCGATTTATACTACCTAAGTGTACCGAGGAGGAAGCTGAGATCTTAATGGAGCGTGCCGTTCTGATACCGATACATATTCACTCATCCATCTTTTCCTCTCCATTTAAACTTCATTTCCATCTTTAAAACTCTTCTATCTTGCCAGTAAATCATTCCAGATATTTTCAGAAATGTCTGTTGTGAAGCAGGGAAATCATGGCCGTATGGTTTCCTCCTTGTAAAGTTTGCTAATTAATTATGTTGTTGTTGAAATCAATTTGCCAAATTAATGTAAATGTTTGATGTTAAACTTTGATTCTGTTAATAAATGACCGCATTCATTTGATGGGTCAAAGAAAATTAACGTCTCACGTTACATTTAATTATTCAATGCACGATATTATTCAGTCCAGAAAAATGAAAGAATCCGTTTAATTTATGAATATATCACAGATATATGTTCATCTACACACTTAAATCAAGGAAACAGCGTTCGCACAAATAAATCCAGATGTATGAAACCGTGTGCACGCATGAATCCAAGCACACTTCTTTTGTACATCTCAGTCAACGTGAAATTGAGCGCACATGTCAGAATACCTGACTCCTCCCTCAACACACTTCTGATCTGATATACTTGGATGACATATGGATAATAGTATCCCACTCAGCTGGCATGGCTCGTCTCAGGGTGGACTGGCACAGTCCTGATTGGTCTGCCAGCTCCCTCTGTTGCTATAGGAACCCCACTATTGTCAGCAGTTGTATGTGTACAGGTAACACACGGCTCTTTGCTGTGTTGCGCTCCAAGACTGGCAGCAGCTCCGAGCACGGTTCCTAAAGGATTGACCTTTGAAGTCTAAAACATCTGATGATCCAGTCGTCATCATGGGCCAGAAAATCCTTTCTGTCTCTAAATATACCCTCTCTGTGTATTGTGCCATTTGCTATGGTCTCTAATAAGTACTTTGTTGTTATTCCTGCACCATTTTGCGTACGCTCTTATATCCACTCATCTACCTGCATACATGTGGATGTATTAATTGTGTACAATGATAGTTTTCACATCACTAACAGTGTCCCAGTATCACCTCTAAGTGTCACCAACGAACCTATAACCATAGAAACGTGCATACACCAGCCATGAAGTTAACTGGGGCTGAGCACAATTTCTACTGTTTTTTCATTCTTGATACATCCTTACATGAAAAAGAGCGTACTCCACATTTTTGTGTCATGTACACTTTGTACATGAGGCCCCTGGACAGGTTTCCAGTCCATCACAGGGACACAGAGACAAACAAGACAAACAACCATTCACTCTCTCACCCAGAGACAACTTAAAGTTACCAGTCAGTCTAACATGCACATTTTTGATCTGTGGGAGGAAACTGGAGTACCTGGAGAAAACCCACGTAGCACAGAGAGAACATACAAACTCCACCCAGAAAGGCCAGGAGGCAAACCTGTTACCTTCTTGCTGTGAGGCAACATCCCTAACCACTACACCATTACTAAAAATCAACTAATGAAAATCAATCATTGCTTTTGAATTTTAATGTAACAAAATTATATATATACAGTACACAAAAATATAAATGAATGAAATTGAACTTGATGAAAAAATGGGACCTTTAACAATATTTTGTTGTTCATTCGTTGAGACAATCCAGTGATTTCTGTAACTCTCACACTTCTGCACCTGTCCACGCATGTTCTTGTCCTCTGGTGTTCTGGTCCTCTGGTGTTCTGGTCCTCTAGTGTTCT
>NC_056498.1:7380765-7381148 GCF_014905685.2 Nematolebias whitei
CCTCTAGTGTTCTGGTCCTCTAGTGTTCTGGTCCTCTGGTGTTCTGGTCCACTCCTGATCAAACTGCTCCAGCTGTCTCAGTTCTCAAGGGTTCCTCCTCCAGATGTTTCTGCTTCTTCCACAGATGTTCAACAGGATTTAGAGCAGGACTCGGGAGGACACTTCAGAACAGTCCAATATTTGGTTCTGATCCATTCCTGGGTGTTTTAGCCGTGTGTTTTGGGTCATTAGCCTGTTAGGAAATCCATGACCTACTACTAAGACTAAATTTTTCTGACACTGATCAGAACATTTAACTCCAGAATGTCTTGAGATTTCATTGTACCTGCACAGATTCAAGACACCCGGTGTCAGAGGCAGCAAAGCAGGACCAGAACAGAACC
>NC_056498.1:7381248-7393051 GCF_014905685.2 Nematolebias whitei
AGAACCAAGCCTCGTCCATATTTTCTGTGTGTACAGGGTTCTGTTCTTTGTTTCAGTTTAGGGTCTTGAACACAGAGCTGATGGGACTTGTTGTCAAAAAGTTCCAGTTTTGTCTCATCTGCACAAAATACATCCTCCCAGAATCTTTGTCTTCTTGATGTGCATTTGGACAAACTCCAGTCTCACTTTTTATGAATTGTTGTCCTCCTCAGTCATTTTACAATAAATCCACTTTAACTCTGGGATTGATGGTGTGATCTGACAATACTATACCATAGCAGCTTTATTTATAGAGACTTTAAACACCCACAGAACAAAAGTGCTGTACACATCATAAAACTGTCAGATAATGAAAATTATTAAAAGTCAACATCTCAGATGTGTCAAAGGCCAGGGAGAAGAGATGGTTTAAGAAGGGATTTAAAAACAGACAGGGAAGAAACCTGTCTGATGTTCAAGGGAAGGTCATTCCACAGTTTAGGAGCTAATTTTAAAATCAATCCTAGAATGTACAGGCAGCCAGTGCAGGGAGGCTAAAACAGGTGAAATGTGGTCAAACCTTCGTGTACCAGTTAAAAGCCGTGCAGCAACATTCTGTACCCTCTGAAGCTGAGCGATACATGAGTCACTGATTCCTGTATAGAGTGCGTTACAGTAGTCCAGCCGAGTGGTCACAAAGGCATGAACTACTGTTTCGAAATGCTGCTTAGAAAGAATCAGCTTCACCTTAGCTGCCTCAGATGGAAAAAACTGGATTTAACAACTGCTCTGATGTAGTTTTTTAACTTTAGTCCAGCATAGACTTTGACCCCCAAGTTTGTAACAGTTGGTCTGATGTACTGGGCCAAGGAGCCAATATCTACACTGGGAGTGTCAGTGGAGCTTCCAAAGACCATCGCCTCAGTCTTTCCCTCATTGAACTTTAAGAAGTTCACAGCCATCCAAGCTTTGATGTCCTCCAGACATGAAAACAGAGGGGCCAGAGAGTTGAGTCCTTTTTCTTTAGGACATATATCTATGTATCATCCCCGTAACAATGAAAGGAGATCCCATATTTTCTAAATAGAGCCAAGAGGGAGCAGATACAGCGTAAAGAGGAGGGAGGCCTAAGACTGAGCTCTGTGGAACCCCACATAAGAGAGGAGCAGAGGAGGGCACGTGGTCACCAAGGCAAACAGAAAGTATGTTCAAAGCTGTCAAAAATAGCAGAGCAGGGCACAGAGACTGAGGGGTCATGAGCAGAACATGAGACCTGGACCCTGGTGGTAGTGACATTAAACAAAGAAATACAGAAAGTTTTCACAGGCAGCAGCTGAAGGTTCCAGTCCATATGTGGGGCATTAAGAACATTGGTGATGAAAATGATTACCTTTGACCTTAGAGTTCATTTCTAATCTCTTTGGAAGTTGTTCTTGACTCTTTGATTACCATTCATCTTATCTGTCTCTTCAATTTGTCCTCTTGAGGACATGTCAAGAGAGGTTGTCTCCAGTCCAGTGGACCATGACCTTCTGAATAATCTGTGCAGTCAGAGGAACATCCAGCTGCCTGGAGGTGGTCTTATAGTCTTTAACAAGCTGCTCAATATGGCTTTCTAAGATCTCTAGATTCCTCAGCTTCCTGTGGTCCATGTTCAGTGTGTTACACACCATGATACCAAACAGCCCTGGGACTACCTGTTACTCATTAAATAGGCAGACTGGGTCATTGTTTTTTTTTATATCATTCCGTTAAACCAGATTTCAAAGGCAGTGACTGATTTTCTTCAGATTTGCATTTTAGCTGTATTTTACTTCTGTGGTTATTAATGAAGGCTAAAAGCAGCAGCAACTAGCTGTGGCACGTCTTGCTGGACTTTCATAGAATTTCTGTAGACATACAGTGCCTTGCGAAAGTATCCGGCCCCCTTGAACTTTTCAACCTTTTGCCACATTTCAGGCTTCAAACAAAAAGATATAAAATTTAAATTTTTTGTGAAGAATCAACAACAAGTGGGACACAATCGTGATGTGGAATGAAATTTATTGGATGTGTCAAACTTTTTTAACAAATAAAAACTGAAAAGTGGGGCGTGCAATATTATTGGGCCCCTTTACTTTCAGTGCAGCAAACTCACTCCAGAAGTTCAGTGAGGATCTATGAATGATCCAATGTTGTCCCAAATGACTGATGATGATAAATAGAATCCACCTGTGTGTAATCAAGTCTCTGTATAAATGCACCTGCTCTGTGATAGTCTCAGGGTTCTGTTCAAAGCGCAGAGAGCATCATGAAGACCAAGGAACACACCAGGCAGGTCCGAGGCCTTTATGGAAGAGTGGCAAGAAGAAAGCCATTTCTCAAAGATATCCATAAAAAGTGTCGTTTAAAGTTTGCCACAAGCACCTGGGAGACACCAAACATGTGGAAGAAGGTGCTCTGATCAGATGAAACCAAAATCCAACTGTTTGGACACAATGCAAAACAATATGTTTGGCGTAAAAGCAACACAGCTCATCACCCTGAACACACTATCCCCACTGTCAAACACGGTGGTGGCAGCATCATGATTTGGGCCTGCTTTTTGTCAGCAGGGACAGGGAAGATGGTCAGAATTGATTGGAAGATGGATGGGGCCAAATACAGAATCAGAATAAACTTTATTTGCATTGCACCGAGATACAACGTGAATATGTACGTACAGTCGTCCAAAGATGGGCGGAGTGCAAGAAGCTGCGGCTATAAATAATTAGCGCAGCCTTCTTATTCAGAATAATATTTTGCTTAGATAAAAAAAGGAAAGAAAACACGAGGAGAGACGATATAAAAAAAGATTTCTCACGCCGTGTCCTAGACAGGGCACAATTTGAGGAAGGCATCAAAAAAACCTACCAAGCAAAGCAACATAAACAGACATTATACATTTACATATAGGCGGTGAAGACATTGAATTTTTAACAGAAAGTCGTAGCATAGTCCAGATAAGAGGTGACGTTCATCTTCAGCTCAGTTGAGGTTCTGTCACATGTCCACAGCCTTGGGGAAGGGAGGAGTGAGGAAACAGTCAAAGCATCGTTGTTGTTTTCCAAACATTCCAGGAGGAGTTGAGATAAGTCCGGCATCAAGGCCACAGTTTGGGTCAGGCAGAACTCGTAATTGTTGTTTCTGCCTTTAAAGTCTCGCTGGTACATATTCTCTGATGGAAACTCCATAACAGCTGAATTGATCCTTTACTCCAAAAGTCGAGCTCACAGCTTCTCCAGATTATTCCACCATTCATGAGTGCTGCCAGGGAGAACACTGTCCTGAAAACAGCTGCTCCAATTCCCTGTCACAGCTCCACATTCAGTCCGAGCACTGTCAAGCTTCAACACCTCCACATGAATTTGTAGACAACCAGATTCCACCAACGCAAACAGTAGAATCTAGTCGTCATCATGAATCCAATTTGTTCCTTGGAGGTAGAGGGTCCTCCTTACCCTGACTCCTGTCGGGAGAAGTTGATCGATTTTGTTGAGAGACCAGCTGATCCTTCCAATTAAGAGGTATGCAGGGAAAAAAAGAGGCTTTTTAAGGGTTCACAGGACAAAAGAGCGCAGCAGGGAAGCGTGTGGGGGGGAGGGAAAACACGTCTGGTTTCACCGTAGAATAGCAAGAAAAATAAAATAAAAATTCTGGAAGAAAACCTGTTTGAGTCTGCAAGAGACCTGAGACTGGGACAGAGATTTATCTTCCAACAAGACAATGATCCAAAACATAAAGTCAAATCTACAATGGAATGGTTCACAAATAAATGTATCCAGGTGTTGGATTGGCCAAGTCAAAGTCCAGACCTGAATCCAACCGAGAATCTGTGGAAAGAGCTGAAGACTGCTGTTCACAAACACTCTCCATCCAACCTCACTGAGCTCGAGCTGTTTTGCAGGAAGAATGGGCAGAATTTCAGTCTCTCCATGTGCAAAACTGATAGAGACATACCCCAAGAGACTTGCAGCTGGAACTGCAGCAAAAGGCGGCGCTACAAAGTATTAACGCAAGGGGGCCGAATAATATTGCACGCCGCACTTTTCAGTTTTTTATTTGTTAAAAAAGTTTGACACATATAATAAATTTCATTCCACTTCACGATTGTGTCCCACTTGTTGTTGATTCTTCACAAAAAATTTGAATTTTATATTTTTATGTTTGAAGCCTGAAATGTGGCAAAAGGTTGAAAAGTTCAAGGGAGCCAAATACTTTCGCAAGGCACTGTAACAATGTCATGTAAAGCTGAAGGCATTGTAAAGGTTTAAATGTGTGTTTGCAGGAATAAAAATTCAAAGATTGGAGCTGTGGCTCAGAGTCAGTCCACATTAACTCTGTAGAATGACCTGTTTTCAAATAGAACCGTATGAGACGAGCACTTTGTTGGACCGACACAAACATTATCTTCAAACAGTGTCGTGGAGCTCAGGGTGGTTCTTAGTTAACAATGAAGTGCAAACATTTCTGGGTAGAATTGTTCTGGAAAGAAAAAGTGCCTTTTGTCCCACGTTTCCTTCTTACCCAGAGCCAGAAGAGGCAGGTAGAGCATCAGCACCAGCGAGGGGTGGACGTATGCAGAGGGAGAGATCGTCTGCTCTATGTAAGGCAGGGCATGGTAAAAAGTCACACCTGAGGAGGAGACAGTATTATTCTTATAGATAAACACACAACTCATATCAGTTTGTTTATATAGCGCCAAGTCACAACAGAAGTCGTCTCAGGGCACTGAACAGAAACATTCACATATAAAATAATAATTTAACATTATTTATCTGAGGAGCAGACTGTTTTGAGTTTAACTCCATCACAAAACTCTCATCTTGAACAAGCATGAAGGCGACAGTGGAAAGAAAAAACTCTGTCATGAGGAAGAAACCTTTAGCAGAACCAGAATCGGGACAAGTGGCCATCTGTTTCAACCGGCTGGGTTTGTGAGGAACAGATACACAATGGTAGGTCAAGAATCATGTTAAGATAGAAATAATATCAAATGAAAACTATTCAATTTTAGCAAATCATTTAAGGAAATGAGGTCAATTTGTCCTCCAGTAGCTTAAGCCTATGGCAGAATAACAAGTCAACCCTAACTATAGGATTTATGAAAAATAAAGTCTTAAGTCCAGTCTTAAAACTGGACAATGTGTCAGCCTCACGGACAGAAACTGGAAGTCGGTTCCACAAGAGAGGAGCCTGATAACTGAAAGATTTTCCCCCATTCTGTTTTTGGAAACTATAGGAACCACAAGTAAACCTGCAGTCTGAGAGCGAAGTGCTCTGTTAGGAAAATATGGAACAATAAGATCTGTAATATAAGATGGAGCTAGGTTGTTGAGGGCTTTGTAGGTTAGAAGTAAGATTTTGAATTCAGTTCTGGATTTGACAGGGAGGGCAGCACGGTGGCACAACTGGTAGAACTGCTGCTTCTCAGGGAAAAGGTTGCCGGTTCAAATCCCGGTCCGGGGGCTTTTCTGGGTGGAGTTTGCATGTTCTCTTTGTGCATTTGTGGGTTTTCTCCGGGTACTCCAGTTTCCTCCCACAGACTAAAAACATGCATGTTAGACTGATTGGTAACTCTAAATTGTCCCTAGGTGTGAGTGAGAGAGTGAATGGTTGTTTGTCTCATTTGTCTCTATGTGTCTCTGTGATGGACTGGAGACATGTCCAGGGTGTCCCCTGCCCCTCACACAGTGATTGCTGGACATGGGCACCGGCGACCCCATGACCCAAAATGGAAGAAGCGGGTAAAAGATAATGGATGGATGAAGATGTGTTAAGGAAGTATTTGGACATCCAGATAATAAACCATTGCAATAGTCCAGTCTAGACATGACAAATGCATGGACCAGTTTTTCTGCATAATTTTTAGAGAAGATGTTTCTAATTTTAGTGATATTACGCAGGTGGAAGAAGGTGGTTCTAGTAATGTTTTTAATGTGGGGGATTAAAAGACATGTCCTGATCAAAAATAACACCAATATTTTTAACGTTAGAGCTGGAGGACAGATTAATGCCATCTAAGGAGGGAGAAAGACTGAAAAAATCATTCCTAAGGTGCTCAGGTCCAAAAATCAAAACCTCAGTCTTGTCTGTGTTCAAAAACAGAACATTTAGGGTCATCCAGGTTTTTATGTCTTTAAGACATGTTTGTTTATATACAAGTTAAAAAAGAGTAATGGTCCAAGCACTGAACCCTGAGGAACTTCATGACTAACTGGTGTATGATGAAGATGCATTATTTACATTTACAAATTGGAATCTATAAGATAGATATGATTTAAACCAATTTAGAGCCATTCCTGTAACTCCAATGTCAAGTCTGTGATTGAATATTGTGATCAACTGTATGAAATGCGGCACAAAGCATTGTAGTGATGGTTTTTATTGCCCTCTACAGTAGAGCGAAAGCTGGCCGAAAAATGTTGAGCGTGGGTGCATTTGTGTGTGTTTGTTTGTTTGTTTGTTTGTTTGTGTACAATAAAATGTTTTAGACCACTTTGGCCTTGGTTGTCCTCGGGCTGTTTCTGTGAGTAGCAAGTTGGCCACCTGTCCTAAAACATTTGATGGTTGTAGATGATGATTGATTGTTTTGGATGGGTGTGCTCTGTTTGCACGTGTTGAAAGTTCATTTTTGAGATTCCAACAGGAGGTTGACGTGAAACACAGCAGTGAAGGCTACCTATGAGACAAATCTGGTTGGCAGGCCGTAGACTGATGAAGTCCTCTGGATGGGGGATGAAACTTTTCTCACTTAAAGAAACTGGTCCAGCTGACATGATTTAACCTTTTTTGTTGTTATCTACCTGGATGATTGAGCTTACAAACCTTTTCTTGTAGTTAAAGTTGGTTTACAAAAAAGAGGACTTGCTGAAAGAGAAACAGTTCCCATCCACCGCCGGCCTGCAGGGATCAATGCATTGTCCTCACACACTTCCTGACATTTTATCAGCCACACATTTGCCAGCTCGTTTCCTGTTCTCCCCTACCCTTCACTTACACAACAGCCTGCGACACAAAAACACCACGTCTGCTGCTTGTTGTGACGTCACGAAGCCTGAGACGCTGCCTCACCTTCAGTGAAGACTGACAGGATATACAGGGGGATCCAGAGGGTGTAGCGCGTCCACAGCATGCCGATGGACGGCGTGTCCATCACACACAGCAGCTCATGAGGATACCTGTCATCACACACATGTCAACATGTTAGTAAAGCATTAAACTGTCTCTGACTGAATGAGCTAAACTGTAGGCTGTCACCGGCTCACACTGTTTTCACTGGAAGAAGATCAATGTATTAACTCTTTCGGATGATTGATCAGCACCGCAGCTTTCTGTCTCAGGAATGAGCCACACTTCTACGGTGTCATTTTATACGCTCATCGAAGGCTGGACGTATTATGGTCTAGTCTACGTTCGTCTTGTTCCACCTATAGCTTCTGATCCGCTCAAAGATAATTTAATAAAACTTCACACACATATGCAGACAGAGTGACACTTTTCATCACCCCGGCTTCAAGCACAAGGTCACATATTAAGATCAAATGTTGGACGAGGTCTGTGCTTGTTCGGGCCATTGCTATAGATTGCTGTATTTTAGACAGGCATATAATGCGCTGTATGCAGCAGTCTTGTTAATCTCTCCAAGTTCTGCAACTTTATTTACTGTTTCTCCATCACACACACACACAGTGCCAGCTGTTATATAGTTTTACATACTATATACAGTACTTTTTATATTCTCACTCAAACATTAATAAGCAGTTCAGGGGCAGCGTCTTGCTCAAGGATACAACATGTTGCAGAAGCCTGGGCATCGAACCTTCAACCATCTGATTGGAAGATGAGCGCCCTGCCAGTGGGCCAAATTATCCCACAGGTTGATGTTTATCAGCAGATGTTTGAAGCTGCAGATGTGTAATATTTTGCTGTACAAGAGCATAGAAACATCCAGTTTTAGCTACAAGCACGTCGTGTTTGGATCAGTGTTCACCGGGACATGAAGAAAATCTCCTGCCTCACTTCAACAAGCAGCTTGTCTCTGGCCTGCACACAAACTGAGGAGTTAGTTTAAAGTGGTGCGGAGCTCGTTCTGTGACCATCAGAGATCATTTAACACTTTCTTATCAACTTCTGCCTTAAAACTCCTCTCCTGGGAGGAACTCTCCCTGATGTTTCCTTTAATACCAAGTCCTTTAAAAACAATAGGATTTCAAGATGTGCAGCAGGAAATGTTACCTTTTCAATTTTTTGTTTATATACGGTTAATGCTTTCACGTTGTTTTTCTGTCTCCCACCGCAGAGCGAAGAGGGGGAATTAAAAATACTCTCCATCCATCCATGTTTTTGTTGTGAGCATGATAACCAGAAAAATAAGTAAAGTACTTATACACAGTGGTGCTTGAATGTTTGTGAACTCTTTATAATTTTCTATATTTCTGCATAAATTTGATCTAAATCATCATCAGATTTTCACACAAGTCCTAAAAGTAAATCAAGAGAACCCAGTTGAACAAATGAGACTAAATATTATGCTTGGTCATTTATTTATTGAGGACAATGATCCAATATTACATATCTGTGATGGTAAAAGTACTTTGTATATGAACCTCAAGGATTATCAGTTAATTTGAAGGTGAAATTAGAGTCAGGTGTTTTCAATCAATGGATGATGATCAGGTGTGAGTGGACACCCTGTTTGATTTAAAGAACAGGATCTATCAGAGTCTGCTCTTCGCAACATGTTTGTGGAAGTGGATCATGGAGGAACAAAGGAGATGGATGAGGAGCTCAGAAAAAGAGTTGTTGATGCTCATCAGGCTGGGTCCTCACAGAACATGTTGAATAACAGAGATGTCATTTCCTGCATTCTGGTGTATTTTAATGGGTTGTTATACATCAGCATTCACCTACATTTGTAAACACTTAATAAAATGATTATTTTGGAGAGGAACAGCAGGTTGTGTGTGAATGAGCAGCTGTGATTCTGTCAGGTCCTAACCCTCCTCCTCCCCTCACTTCATGGGTCTGAGCTGAACTCCTCTCCGCTCCTGCTCCAGTCTCGTGGCACCGTTTGAAGCACCTGAAGGATTCAATTCTCTGTTGTCTAACTAAGGTCAATCAATCAATAAATCCATCCATCCATCCATCCATTTTTTATTAAAGTAAATGGGACTGTCTTTTTGACATTTTGACTGCTGTTGTTATTTTGACAAATTAGCGCTGTTTTGAAACGTGACGTATAATGTAAATAACACATCAAACATTTCTATCTTTGTATTTTTAATGTATTTATTACAGTAAGCTTTTTAAAAATTTATTATATCTAAAATGTAGCAGGAGTTCAGACACCTGCTGATGTTGTGCGCTCTGTAGAGCTGTCTGGAGATGTTTCTGTGCGTAACGTGCACTGTCCACATGGCATTTATTTATTCCTTTGAATAAATTATCGTTTCTGTTTCGGGGTCAGAGAGGAGGAAGGGGGGGGGGGGGGTGTTTTTCAGTGTCCAGTAAGTAAGGATAATATTTGGAGAGGAGGAGAAGAGAAGGATTCTGTGCAGAATCTCTGTGCGTAAGACTGTCTGCCCCCCCCCCCCCCCCCCCCAGCTCCTCCCAGGAGCATGTAGCTGGTTTGCCGCATATGTTGCGGCTGCTGGAACATCCACAGACTGGGTCCACCTGGCTAAGGACAACGTCTCCTCTCGTTGTATTTTTTAATAAATAATCAAAATAAAAATGTGCGATGACTTTGAACTTTTAGGGGCGGAGCTGCCAGATACAAACAAAGAGCTGCCGAAACAGAACGGGTCAAAATGAGAGAGTTCCCGGATCTTGTTCTGACAGGATCCGGCTCAAATTAACCACTAGAGACGAGGAGGCCCATAGCACGGACCAGTGGAATGCTCACAAGTCTGGCCATTTTGGATCAAAAGTACCAGCAGGACTCAAGGCTGACAAGAAAAAAAACAGTCTGCCTGAAGAAATCAACAATTGTGGCTCATCTGAATCTGACTCCCCCGTTTGGCCTCGAAAACAGGCCGACTATCAAATTTCTCCTGGAACATGGATAAACTAAGGAAAAGCTTTGTCTATCACAACACCCCCCACCCCCCACCCCCCCCAAGAACTTCTGTGCAGGCTTATCAGAACTGCCAGCTGACCAACTGTATCAGGACTATGGCCTGTCTGGAAGTGCTTCATGGACAAATCTCACCGTCTTGACGTCAAATGCATATGTAATGTTTTCTTTCCTCACTCGCTCTGGTACGAGGTGGACACATTCTCTTCCCTCTCCTATTCTCCTCCTGCTTTTTTTGCTCTCTGTGTATCAGAGCTCCTATTTTACACATCTTCCGAAATGAAAATTACTGTTATGAATCTGACCAACTGGACTTTCGACGCAATTGACAAAATCTTTTCAACTAAGCAACAGGGTCCTGGAGAGCACTCATGTTCCGCTGAGAATCTGAAGAGGACGCCAAAGACATATACAATTGAATTTATGATTACAGGTTTCTTGCTTTTTGGAATCAGCTGGTTCCTGGTCTATCAACATACAAGAAGACAGCTGCAGCTAATTTGGTTCTCGTCAGGCTACTTGCTTGTAAAGGTTTGGTTTGTGCTTTGAGGACTCAAAATCAGCTGATTTACAAGCTAAACCATAAGATGGAAGTGATTTGTGAGAATTGCAGGCCACATGCGGCTTCACTCGCCAACATGAAACAACCTTGGAGGGGCACGTAAGCATGGACCAGTGGAATGTCCACTAATCTGTCCATTGCAGAGCTTGAAAGTACCAGCAGGACTCAAGGCTGACAAGAAAAAACAGTCTCCCTGAAAAAAAAAATCAACAATTATGGATTATCTGAATCTGACTCCCCAGTTGGCCTTGAAAACAGGCTGACTTATCAAATTTCTCCTGGGACATGGGTAAACTAAGGAAATGCTTCGTCTATCGACCCCCCCCCCCCCCCCCCCCCCAACTTCTGTTGATGCTCATCAGAACTGTGCCGGCTATATTCTTGCTGTATCTCGGTGCAATAATTTTAAAGCTTATTCTGATTCTAATGTGTTTATAAATTAGCTTGCTGGCAGAGTTTTTTGATGTCTTAAATTGTGTCCTGATAGGACAAGATGTGAAGAGATCTTTTTTGTAATACCACTATTCTATCTTCATGGCCTTTTCCCCTTTTCTAAAGTATTCTGATAAAGGATAAGAGGCCATGCTCCAGTAGCAACAGCTACGTGCACTCCCATCTTTCGGACAACTGTATGAACATAATCTCACTGTATCTTGGTACAATGATGATAAAGCTTATTCTGATTCTGAAGGAAAATCCATCCATTATCTTTTACCCACTTCTTCCATTTTGGGTCATGGGGGGTCGCCGGTGCCCATGTCCAGCAATCACTGTGCGAGGGGCGGGGTACACCCTGGACTGGTCTCCAGTCCATCACAGGGACACATAGAGACAAACAACCATTCACTCTCTCACTCACACTTAGGTCGTTTTCACACCAGATAGTCCGGTAGACTCGGTTCGGTTCGGGACCAATATTCATGAGCTTTTGTTTACATTTGAGCTGGTGCCTTTGCATTCACACTGCACTGTGCAGTCGAGTCAACCTGTTGAACCAACCTATTCCCCCGCTCGCCTGTGGGGGCGCTGCACCAAGAACTACTGAAAGAAACGACACAAAAACCTATGAAGACACATCTTCTTCTTCTTCTGTAAATAAAAATAAAAATGAAGTGGCATCAAGTTTTAGCAGTTTTAGGAGTTATATTTTGTCATTTTTCAAAAAT
>NC_056498.1:7393151-7396518 GCF_014905685.2 Nematolebias whitei
AGGTTGAGAGAGCAAACAGGACTGTGGTGAGTATTTTGAAAAAATACATAGCCACAAACCACAAGGACTGGGACGTGAAACTCCCTCTGGTCCTCATGGCCATAAGGGCCACTCCACACACGTCGACTGGCATCTCTCCTTTCGAGATGATGACGGGTCGACAAATGACTCTCCCTCTACACCTTTTGTACCAACCAGGCGATGCTGCCATGGCAACAGCCTACACTACACAACAATACATGAAAGACTTGGAAAAACACCTTAGAAACACTTTTGCTTTCGCTCAGAAAAACCTGGAAAAATCAGCCGAAGGACGCAAAGCGTACTACGACCAAAAGGCCTCTCACGAGGAACTCCAAGTGGGAGACAGGGTCTGGTACTACACGTTTGCCCTCACAACTGGGAGAAGAGAGTCCGGGACCGGAACTCTCGCCCGTAAACTGATGCCCAGATGGACTGGACCCCATCTGATAACAGACAAACTGTCTCCAGTTGTCTATCAGATAAAAATCAGTAAAGGCCAAAAAGAGCCAATTGTTAAATGGGTACATCGAAACCAGGTTAAACCACACAAGGTGTGCAAAGAAACAAACAAACGGGACAGCGTGACTGAATCTGACAACCAGGGTGAGGTGAAGCAGTGAAACAAGGTTTCTAGTTGCTTAGTCACTACTCTTGTCGATGTTGAAACGTTGTTTAATTGGTTTTGGTTTTGTTTCTGAGGTAAGAATGAATTTTGTGTGTAAGTTAAGTTAGAGACTAAGAGGCCTTTAACTATGCCACCATGCAGTTCATTCGTTAAATTGTAATCTTTGCGGAGTCAATGTATATTATTGCTACCTTAAGTACCATAATCTACATTGGTCTCACAATGCTTAAGCCGAACCTACTCGAACAATTCTATTCGGGGGGATAGCTAATTCTTTTTGATGAGTGTAGTGGACTAGGCCTATGTCAAAACTGACCAGATGGACAGAGACTGTTATTTCATTGATCTGCATCCAGAAATACAGTTTGAGCCATCTGGAGACTTTCTTTCTTGAATTAATCAAGTAGAAAAGACAATCCTCTATAATCATTACTATTTTACAAATGTTTGATAATCAAATTGTGTTAGTTCACTCAATGTTTACAGGTTGAAGAGAACTACTCATTTTATTTACATAAACAGTAAGTAATGATTTTTACTCCTCATTCAAAGAAGAAATCAGGGTAATATGCATTTCTTGATTTTTCTGTCTTCAATGAGCAAATTTGTAAGTATGTTAAAGGTCGAGTTTCGGTCAACTAAAATGTTTACTGAGAAGAAATGTCATGTTTAACTTTTACAGCAGATAATAGGAGTAGAGACTCCACGAAGTCTGGTTTTCTCCAATAATCTTTCTGTCTGTTTTAAACAATCTCAATCTCTGCCCTTGACTTTGATAACACCTTACATCACAAACCACACCTCTGATCTGGTCCGTCCACCAATCAGAAAGCTCTAAAATGACCCGGAAGTCAACCCATTTAAATGTGGCAACTTCCCGGTTCTCGCCTGAGTTAAAGAGTTGTTGGTGTTGCAGAATGCTCGAATGCAGCTCATGGAGAAGTGTCAACAAGGGGTCTGATGTCTGTGTCGAGTCTCTGTCAATGAGAGACGCGACGAGATGAAAGAGCTTAAAGGAGTAGAGTTCTGAAGGAGTTCAGAATTCTGACAATCCAGGATGCAGAGAGGATTTTGGGAGTTATAACTTCTGTTTGGATAACCTCACACGACTCCTAAGGGTTTGGCTGTCCTCATGGAGACGCTGAAAGAATCAGAAAGGAACCCTACGCCGACGCTGATTTTATCATCAACCAGGTAAAAGGTTCTATTTCGACCAAGCGTACCGTGGCCAAGCTGATTCCCCAAAGAGCGTGTTGTTCTGGTACTACAGATAAATTCCCTCACACATCTCTCTGTAAGATAAATCTCCATTTTCCATCTTAAACTCTCCTTTCTCCTAAAATCATTACAGATATTTTAGAAATATCTGAAGCAAAGTTTCTTGATCACCGCCGTGTGATTGATGTCTGTTGTTCTGCTGAGAAGTGAGGACAATAGCCTTATTGTCCCACTTTCTGTGAACTTGCCATGTTATTGTTTTCATATTTTGCCAAATTAATGTAAATGTTTGATGTTAAACTTTGATTCTGCAAATAAATGACCGCATTCATTTGATGGGTCAAAGATAATTAACGTCTCTCTCGTTACATTTTTGTTAAACTCAATGCACGACATTTACACAGTCAGAAAAATGAAGAACTCGTGAAAATGTATGAATATATCCTGCATATGTCATACTACACGAGTCTCGCCATAGACTTCCAAAAACATTTATGGGGAAACCAAACACCCAATCTCAAGTCGTTCGTCTAAAAGACAACAGACAATTGAACCAAACTATATTTTACCATGTAAAGCTAACTTAAACCAAGTTAGGAATGGAAAAATAGTTTAGAACACCCTTCTATAGGTATAAACCCCTATAACTACCCTTTTCAGCATGTTCCACCCCTTAACTGGTAGTTGTAGCTGTTCCCAATCATAATAGCTTACACACCAGGTGCATATAGTTTAAGGCCTTATGTAAAATCCCCTTCATAAGCCCACCTTAAACCACATAATTGCATGTCACATTGAACCAGAACGGCATCGACTGGACGTCGCCCAGAGACGACCTTCGCTGGAGGAGACCTGCAATCCTGACGTTGGTCTCCACTCTTCATCCAGTGGCCGCATCTTCAGTTCAATCCAAGGGAACCCCTCTGTATGCTGATCAATCAACACCTCCATTCGTTGTGGATTTACCGTTGTGGATTATATGACTTTTTCCAATGGATTACAGACTCTGTTTCCAAGGGGTTAAAGCATTGCTACAATGGAATTACCAACAACATTATGGAATTACCATCAACACAATGGAATTACCAAAAACATTGTGGGATTACCTCCTTTGACTTTTGTTTTCCTTGCTGGATTACATCGAGCTCAAGGACATTCGAAGGCGTAAGTTCGTGTTGGAATTCATCCCCATGGACAGGCGATGATTTCCAAAGGGGGGACTGTAGTGAACTAAGCCTCAGGTCAAATCTGGCCTTGAGGGCCTTCCTGGGACAAGAACTGTATTTCATTGATTTGAGTCCAGAAACACAAGATTAAGTTCATCCAGAGACTTTCTAAGTGTCCTACACTGATCAATTGAAAGAACACTCTCTTTTTATTATCATTACTATTTTCTTGATAATCAAAGTGTGTTTAGTTCAAACCATTTTTAAATGTTGAAGTGAACTACTCATTTTAAATCAACTGTGAAACAGTATTAATGATTTTTTAATCCTCATT
>NC_056498.1:7396618-7401322 GCF_014905685.2 Nematolebias whitei
CAAAAAAAAAAAAAAAAAAAAAAAGGTGTACAGAGAAAAGTGTAGAGGCCACCTCATGTCCACTAGGCGACGTGCTGTCTTTTCTGCAGCAGCTGATGGACAGAAATCTGGCATTCAGCACGATTAAAATGTACGCTGCAGCCATCTCTTCCTGTCACGAAGGTTTCGGAGACAGAACAGCTTTTAATCATCCGCTGATGAAGCATTTTTTAAAAGGTGTACAGAGACGCAGGCCTGTTTCACGCCCACTTGCTCCACAGTGGGATTTAACGCTGGTCCTGCGGGCCCTGATCAAGCTCCATTCGAGCCACTGAATCAGGTTCCAATTAAATTCTTGTCTCTTAAAACAGCCCTGCTGCTGGCTTTAACATCCGCTAAGAGGATGAGTGATTTATCTGCCCTTTCTGTCACTCTGTCATGTCTTAGAATTCAGGCTGATGGCAGCTCAGCTGATCTAAGACCGAATCCAACTTTTATGCCTAAAACATCACAAGCTCTTTTCAATCAAGAGTGATATCATTGGAGGGTTTCCCCCCTCCCCCCATAAATCAGACAAACATCTTTCCATCTGCTCTGTCCTGTGCAGAAGTTGACGTGTTACGCAATGCACAATTTTTTTTACATATTCTCGTGTGAACTTGATGTATTTATCCACAGAGTTAATGTGGTCAGTAAAATGTTGGCCTTCCTGAGATTTAATTTAACCCAGGTGTCATCAACATACCTGAACCAATGACTTGGTGGTGTCCCTGAAAAGGACGTCAAGGCTCTCTTTTCTACCTCCTCCATTTACAGGTTGGCAACAATAGGAGAAACTGGAGACCCCATAGCACACCCATGTTTCTGCCTATAATATTGCTCCCCATATGTGAAGTAGGTTGACTGCAGGCACAGTTTCAAGAGTTGGCACAGTTGTTCTGTGGAAAGCGTGGTCCTGCTGCTCAGAGTGGTGTCTGATTTTAATCTTGAACTGACCACCTCTACTGCATCCTCAACAGGAATGCACGTAAAGACTGATGTGACATCAAAAGAGACCATTGTTTCATCAGTCTCCATGATGACATCCCTCACCTTATCCACAAAGTCCATGGTGTTCTGTATGTGGTGTTCTGAGCTGCCAACTAATTTTCAGGGACACCACCAAGTCATTGGTTCAGGTATGTTGACGACACCTGGGTTAAAATTAAATCTCAGGAAGTCCAACATTTTACTGACCACATCAACTCTGTGGATAAATACATCAAGTTCACACGAGAAGATGTAAAAAATGGCAGGTTGGCTTTCTTGGACTGTGAGGTCTCAGTTTCTGATAGAGGACTTTTGCAATCCGAGGTGTACCGCAAACCCACACACACAGACCAGTATTTGCAGTTTGACTCCCATCACCCTTTGGAGCACAAGTTAGGAGTTATCAGGACTCTGTATCACAGAGCAGACAGCATCCCACTAACTCAGGAGCCAGGCAGAAGGAGAAATCCCACATAAGACAGGCTCTAGAGCAATGTGGATATCCTAACTGGGCCTTCCTGAAAGCAGAGAAGAAACCAAAACAGGACTCCTGTCAGCCATAAGGTGAAAAGGAGGAACCCAGGCCCAGACCAGTGGTCATTCCGTATGTTGAGGGAGTATCAGAGAAACTGAAACGATTATTTTCTAAACATAACGTCCCAGTGGCTTTTAAACCCCAAAATACATTACGGCAAAGACTGGTTCATCCCAAAGATCCAGTCCCCCGGCACAAACAGAGTAATATTGTGTATGCTGTTCAGTGTCAGGAGGGCTGTGATCAGTCTTACATCGGGGAAACTAAACAGCCACTGGTCAAAAGGATGGTCCAGCACAGAAGATCAACATCATCAGGCCAGGATTCTGCAGTCTACACTCATCTCCAGGCCAGCAGTCACTCTTTCAGGGATGAGGATGTTCACATCCTGGACAGAGAGGAACGAAGGTTTGAGAGAGGAGTAAAGGAGGCTATCTTTGTGAAAAGAAACCGTCCATCATTAAACAGGGGTGGAGGCCTACGTGTTCAATTGTCCCCCTCTTACAATGCTGTGATTGCTAGTATCACTCAACCCCCTGTGAATAGTAAACAGCCATCAGTGTGCTAATGATCCATTGTTAGGCTGATGGTCCTTCTTGACCATGTGATCAGCTGGTTTTGGTTGTCAGCAGCAAACTGGTTGATCCACTCTGAGAAGGTGCTATTTAAGAGACTGAGCTGAATACAGCACCTCAGACTGAGGAAGTCTCTCGGATGAGAGACGAAACGTTTCTACATTTTTTTTTGCTTTGTTTTGTTTTTTGTCTTTTTTGTTTTCTTGTTTTTTGAATGTCCAGAGGACCAGATTGAACTTTTTTGGAATGAATATTGTTGTTTCAGGGAACCCCGTTTAAACTCACATCTGACTGCATGCATTACAGTGTGAGATGTTGTTATCAGCACAAGTTGTGACTGTTATTTTGGTTCTATTGTCACTAATCAGTTCATGACTATTGTTACCAATCAGTTCATTTGATTAATAATCAGTTCACTTGTTATTATTAATCTGTTCATATTGTTCAGCCGTGAATCTGTTGATTCATGACCCTTTTTCAGCATCTTCCTTTTTCCGTTGAAAGTTTCCAGGGCGTTCATGCACTCAGAACGCATAACTACACAGCATGCGTCTGTGCATGGTACGCATAATTATGCAACACGTAATTATGCACATGGAGAGCTGAGTAACAAGACGTTTTTTTGGGCAAGCTGCCGCTTTGTATGGTATTTGAATGGACCCAGTGAGGCGAGGACCACATCTGCTTCGCCCTTAACCCACTAAGCGACAGCTCTTAAAGGGTGAAGCCTATACGAAATAGAACGTTGGTTACGTACTGTAAGCCCAGATTCTATGAGTATAGGCATAGCCCTTTAAGCATCTGGCCTCACTGGCTCCTAAATGGCTGAAGAAAAGCAATTTGGGAGCCAATTACCCGCTCTTAACGTAATTTATACGGACCGGGTGGGGCCCACACAGCAGGTGGGCGTGGACTAAATTTGTCAGTGCAATGCTTTGCATGATGGGATAAACCCACTAAGCAACAGCTCTTAAAGGGCTACGCCTATAGTCATAGAATCTGGGGTTACAGTACGTAACCAACGTTTTCTTCACTGTAGACAACGAGACTACAGATATACAGATATTTATTTTTTCTAGGCACCTACATTTCTGCCTTGTTATGATATGAAGTTGTAGTTTGTTAAAAGTTATTCTAAATCAACTCACCTGAGTGGAAGACTGAGTGATTTGCCCATTTGATCCTTTTTCCTTTAAGACAGCAGCAACAAGATTTCTCACAGCCTGGAAAAACGAGCAGAGTTTTTTTTAAATTATTATTATTATATTATCCACCGTTTCCTGGGGGTTCTACTGTATAAATGATTCTGGGTACAACTTCCTGTCCAGCACAGGAAGTAGCAGTAAGCATTGGTTTAAAAAGAAAATTTAATTTGTATGCATCCTTTATGATTGCCTATTGTTGTTGTCCACTGTTGCCAACACTCTGTTAAAATTCAGGTCTCTCCTGTAAATGAGTCCCTGAGGCTCAATGGGACTAACCTGTATAAATAAAGGTTGAATGAACCACGGTAGCGGAGCACGGACTGCACTTTATTTGAAAATTACTGGCACTTGCATTCAGTTCAACAGTTTGTTCACATTTATTTAACAACAATAAAGTTTACTAAAAGAGCCGTGGTGAGTTCAGGTACCTGCTGTGTTCACGGCTGCAGAACAACCAGACCAAACTAAATCAACGGCTACAACAACAGATTATTGAACATGGACCCAAAACAAAAAGAGTGTTTCTGGGAAAAGTAGTATAGTTTCCATCTCCTACCTACAGATGAGGAATTAAGAAGAATGTGGTTGAAAAATGTGAACTTGAAGAGACCACCCAAAACGCTGGATGTGTGCTCATTTCACTTTGTTGACAAATGGCTGACGGAGGAAAACCTGCATCCTACTTTGTGTGTGGACTACAATAAACCACCGGAGAAGAGATGCTGCATCCTCAGAAAGATTGAAAACAGTGACGAGAACATCAGGGATGATTCCAAGTGTATGGAGGTCACAGCTTTATAGTATTTGTTTGTCTTCAGTTTTATGCTTTTATCTGCAATTAACCCAAGCTCAGTGATGGAGGAATTTAAGGCTTTGGCTGGACTCTGTGTTTGCTTTAAGGTTAATAAGATTGTGTCCCACCTCTTTTAACAAAACACCACCGAACTTATTACTGTGTACTGACACACCTCAGAGCTTTTCAGGTTGTTCATCGCTTCACCGTTCACATGTTAGTAGATATAGATAATGTGCTAGTAGATGTAGCTAAATATGTTAGTAGATGTAGCTAAATATGTTAGAAGTAGCTAAATATGCTAGTAGATGTAGCTAAATATGCTAGTAGATGTAGTTGAATATGCTAGCAGAAGTAGCTAAATTTTCTAGTAGAAATAGCTAAATATGCAAGTAGGTGTAGCTAGATATGTTTGTAGATGTAGCTAAATGTGCTAGTAGATGTAGTTAAATATGTTAGTAGATGTAGCTAAATATGCTTGTAGATGTAGCTAAATGTGCTAGTAGATGTAGATAAATATGTTAGTAGATGTAGCTAAATATGCTAGTAGATGTAGCTAAATGTGCTAGTAGATGTAGCTAAATGTGC
>NC_056498.1:7401332-7401735 GCF_014905685.2 Nematolebias whitei
AGATGTAGCTAAATGTGCTAGTAGATGTAGCTAAATGTGCTAGTAGAAGTAGCTAAATATGCTAGTAGGTGTAGCTAAATATGCTAGTAGGTGTAGCTAAATATGTTAGTAGGTGTAGCTAAATGTGCTAGTAGATGTAGCTAAATGTGCTAGTAGATGTAGCTAAATATGCTAGTAGATGTAGCTAAATATGCTAGTAGATGTAGCTAAATATGTTAGTAGATGCAGCTAAATGTGCTAGTAGATGTAGCTAAATATGCTAGTAGATGTAGCTAAATATGTTCATAGATGTAGCTAAATGTGCTAGTAGATGTAGCTAAATGTGCTAGTAGATGTAGCTAAATGTGCTAGTAGAAGTAGCTAAATATGCTAGTAGATGTAGCTAAATATGCTAGTGCATGTA
>NC_056498.1:7401745-7401860 GCF_014905685.2 Nematolebias whitei
TAAATATGCTAGTAGAAGTAGCTAAATGTGCTAGTAGATATAGCTAATGTAGCTAAATATGCTAGTAGATGTAGCTAAATATGCTAGTAGATGTAGCTAAATATGCTAGTAGATG
>NC_056498.1:7401960-7402346 GCF_014905685.2 Nematolebias whitei
ATGTAGCTAAATATGCTAGTAGATGTAGCTAAATATGTTAGTAGATGCAGCTAAATGTGCTAGTAGATGTAGCTAAATATGCTAGTAGATGTAGCTAAATATGTTAATAGATGTAGCTAAATGTGCTAGTACATGTAGCTAAATGTGCTAGTAGATGTAGCTAAATGTGCTAGTAGATGTAGCTAAATGTGCTAGTAGATGTAGTTAAATGTGCTAGTAGATGTAGCTAAATATGCTAGTAGATGTAGCTAAATATGCTAGTGCATGTAGCTAAATATGCTAGTATATGTAGCTAAATATGCTAGTAGAAGTAGCTAAATGTGCTAGTAGATATAGCTAATGTAGCTAAATATGCTAGTAGATGTAGCTAAATATGCTAGTAGATG
>NC_056498.1:7402356-7404850 GCF_014905685.2 Nematolebias whitei
ATGTAGCTAAATATGCTAGTAGATGTAGCTAAATATGCTAGTAGATGTAGCTAAATATGCTAGTAGATGTAGCTAAATATGCTAGTAGATGTAGCTAAATATGTTAGTAGATGCAGCTAAATGTGCTAGTAGATGTAGCTAAATATGTTCATAGATGTAGCTAAATGTGCTAGTAGATGTAGCTAAATAGGTTAGTAGATGTAGCTAAATGTGCTAGTAGATGTAGCTAAATCTGTTAGATGTAGCTAAAGATGCTAGTAGATGTAGCTAAATGTGCTAGTACATGTAGCTAAATGTGCTAGTAGATGTAATCTGCAGCCACTTCTTCAGGTCAACCTCCATCCCTCGTCCTCAGCAGGCAGTGGTATGATTAAATTGTCTTGTTTGAGCTCTGACAGGTGGTGTTCCTACATGTTTAAATTAAATCCACAGTTGAAGAAACTACATTTGCTCGTAATGTTTGCACATAAATAAATGCAAGTTCTGGTCCGCATTGGAAGTCGCGCCCACAATTCCCACAAGGCAGCATGGGGGCGAGGAATAAGGTGGATAGGAGACACAAGCAGCAATTCCTAAACGTTTTGCAGTTTCAAAGGGGACATAACATCTTTATGTTTAAAGATGATTTCTTAAAGCACCAATCTTGACCTTAAACTGCTGTGTTGGTCCTGGGGAGGAGGGTACACAATCACTTCTGCTTTTATTTTTTAGCTTTAAGTCAAGTTGCAAGCACACCTAAATTATACACTGCCTGGTCAAAAAAAAAAGTTGCCACCTGGATTGAACTAAGCAAATACGTACGAGCCTCCTATTGGATAATTGCTGCATGGGTAATTATGTTTCAGCTGGCAACAAGTTATTTAACCCCAACTGGTGCAATGAGTTGCTTCTCATTTCTTAAACAACCATGTCAAAGACACAATGCGTGGTCGTGGAAAATATGTCAGTCTGTTTGAGAAGGGTCAAATCATTGGCATCAAGCAGAGAAAACATCTGAGGAGATTGTAGAAACTACTAAAATTGTGTTAAGAACTGTCCAACACATTATTGAAAACTGGAAGGATAGTGGGGACCCATCGTCTTCAAGGAAGAAATGTGGCCAGAAAAATTCCTGAATGATCGTGATCGGCGATCACTTAAACGTTTGGTGAAATCAAATCGAAGAACAACAACAGTAGCACTCAGGGCTGTTTAATAGTGAAAGTAAGAGCATTTCCACATGCATGATGTGAAGGAACTCAAGGGACTGGGACTAAACTGCTGTGTAGCCTTAAGAAAACCACTAATCAGTGAGGGTAACTGAAGAAAAAAAAAGCTTAAATTTGCTAGAAAAGATAAAAAGATTGGACTCTGGAGCAATGGAAGAAGGTCATGTGGTCTGATGAGTCCAGATTTCCCCTGTTCCAGAGTGATGGTGCATCAGGGTAAGAAGAGAGGCAGGTGAAGTGATGCACCCATCATGACTAGTGTCTAGTCATCAATGCAAGATCTTGGTGAAAAATTAATGCAACACTGGATGGAAATAGATCTTGTGACATTGAAGAAGCTTACTGAAACAATGCCACAGAGAATGCATGTGGTGATCGAAGCTAAAGGTGGTCCAACAAAATATTAGTGTCGAACCTCTTTTTTTTGGTGGCGACTTTCTTTTGGCCAAAGAGTGTATAGAGCTTTGGAACATATGTCACAGCGTTGGGGGCGTGTGGGTGCGTTGCCGTCTCGACCACCATTTTTATAGTCCTCAAAGAAAAAAAAACAAAACTCTGGTGTTTGTCTGTGGTGTCACCGCTGTATCCTCCTTCATAACGCTGAAAAGCAGCTCAAAACAAAGTGGACTACATCATGACAAACTTCTCCCAGATGATTAAAAACGGTACTTGGAAAAAATAGGTAAAATTGGAAATGTCGCCCCTTTGAAAAAATTAAAAAGGAGCAGAGACCCGGAGTAATATTTACCTCCAATGACATTCCTAGCAGACCTGGTGTGTGTCACTGCAAATTATTTAAAGAATTACAAGTTACTGGAAGCGCTGGTCCAATGTATGAAGGGCTGGGTGGAAGATTTGTACATTTTTAAAACCCCGGATTGAGAATATGTATTGGTTTAAACAAAGGTACGTTGTTCTTGGCTACTTAATTTTACATAAATTATTAATGTGCATTATTTTAGAATCAATCAACCTTCTGCATGTTATATTAAAAAATTGTGAACCCTTAATTTGTAAAGTATGTTTTTAACTGATTTACAAAGCTCCAAGTTGAAATGGTTAATTACCTGATTTTTAATGACTTGAGCTCATTTAATCACATGGAGACTTCAAATCTTGATTAGATTACATTATTTTATATATATACATATATACATGTATATATACATATATACATGTATATATACATATATACATGTATATATACATATATACATGTATATATACATATATACATGTATATATACATATATACATGTATATATACATATATATATACATGTATA
>NC_056498.1:7404950-7409275 GCF_014905685.2 Nematolebias whitei
TAATTCTCACCCATTTGGATCTCTGTTTATCCTATTAGTTTAATTCTCCTTTCTTTCAAATTCTTAATATTATTGTTCCACTTGCCTGTGGCTCCAAACCAAACAGACCTTTACAGGCCCGAGTTAAATCCACATCAGTCCCATTAGATCAAACACTTATGTGGACTGCTTGTTTTATAAGTTCTCACTATTTAAATAGAAATATATCAGAATGGGTTCACCTAACCATGATCCACAATAAAAGAAAGTATTTTCCAGAGCCCGACCGATATGGAAATTTTGGCTATCGGCGATACCGGTATTGGGAGGGGTATGCGACCGCTGATAATTGATATAACGGCTGAAAAAATTTGCACTTTGTCCACCCCAAAAATCTAAGTCAACCGCGAGTGGAACATGGCAAGTTTATTTATTATTTATTAACCTTTATTTAACCAGGCAAATCCCATTGAGATCTGTGATCTCAATGGGAGCTGTTAGCAATCATGAAGCTAAGCTAATCAGATCTGCCTTTAATTAGTCCCACTGTGCTGCCTTTCGTTCAAAGACATTAATAAGGTCATCACGTGAGTAAGTTACATAAATGAGGTGATAAATAAATTCACAGTTAATAATTAATTTAAGAACACTCATGCTAAAAACTGTTAAAATGTTTTGGGTTTGAATTCCAGTCAGAGTGAGACATCCATCTTTCTCATATTGTACGTGCAGCACATGAGGTAGTAAGTGCTCTCACCACAGAACAATCTTTGATGTCTTTTCTCCGGTAAAACAAGTACTTCATAAAATAAGGGAGAAAACAGTTCATACACGCTAAATGTGCCCTACTTGCTTGTGCCTTGGGAGACTTTTGTCTTTTTACAAATTCATAAATTAAAGGTCTTCAGTAGCCTTGTCTGAGGACTTCTTTTATTTTGTTTGCTGCCTAGCTTCACATAGTCACATGTTGTGAGGACAGAATACCCACACTAACATTACCTTGCTAACTGGAGAGGCACGTAGCTAATGACAAGCGGGTTGAAGGATTGAAGAGAATTTATTATTGTTTAATTTTTTTTTATTTTACAGATCAAACCTACCATGCGCTGTTCAGTAAATTATGCTACACTATATTGCTCCCTGCTTCATCTGTGCTGAATGTGAAAGTGAAACTTAAGTGAACGGCCATGATTTGAAAGTATTCTTCATGCACCCTCTGGTGGATACATTGCACAATTACAGCTGTTTACAGCATTTTAGGGGTGAAAATTAGAAGTGTTTCTATCGGCGCATAATGGGACAATTATCACAGATACCGATATGTCCCCAAACGTCTAAATTGGCCTAAATTATCTGCCTTACCGATATATTGGTCGGGCTCTAGCATTTTTCCACTTGCCTGTGGCTCCAAACCAAACAGACCTGTACAGGCCTGAGTTAAATCCACATCAGTCCCATTAGATCAAACACTGATGTGGACTTCTTGTTTCATAAGTTCTCACTATTTAAACAGAAAAATATACGAATGGCTTCACCTAACCATGATCCACAAGAAAAGTATTTTCACATTATCAATCATATTCTAAAGGACCTGACAGATTCTGCCAGACTACATAATCAGATTAGCACAACTGTACAAGATCGATCTGTAAACATCCAGTACCTTACCTGGGCTTGTATGACAGGGCTGGAGAAATCGAACCGTGTTTTCAAACCCTCAGTCATGATTGCATCTCACACCTAAAGATTTAAAACAAAAATAATAATTTTACAAAAGAGCAGTGGACGACTTCAAAGAAAAATAAACCTTGAAGATCTGATTTGAACATGATTTGGCCCAATCTCAGACCAGTGGTTGGGATGTAAATTATCAGAATTATAAGGAGGTGAAGTGACACATCTGGAACAAGCACTAAGAACAAAGTGTTATCAGGCAGTTGCCTGAGCATTGGAAAGGCAGTCAAAACAGTGAGTAAGTAAGCAGACACAGACGAGAGATGCGTTGAATAAGCATTTTGCCAGCACTTGGTAGTGTTTAACATGGGTCATTTTGCATGAAACCAGTAACATGAAACAGCTCAACATGTGAGGGTGTACATAGGTCAAGTGGCCTGTTGTTGGACCCAATGAGTGCATGAGGTTCTTCACCCACACTGTGAAACTTCTGAACGCCCAGAACAGATCACACCAAGGGAGTATTGCTTTCAAAATGCACTGAATCGCCTGTATTTAGCTTTTTATCCACAGTATGTTTTGGAGCAGGACATGTAGGTGGTTGCCAATGGTGCCACCTGCAGGATGGGAAGCTGAAGAAAGCCCCAATATAAAATAAATAATGTCCTGAAGAGGTGTAATATACTTGCAGAGATCCCTAGAAACTGCTGCAGAGGAGCATTCACTCACATCAAGGCTAATCACCAAAGAATGTAAGTTTAGCCATTTGTGGTCTCTGATGGTGTGATGGTCTACTCTATGGTACACTCTTATTTTTGTTATTATTACTATTACCGGGAATTTAATGTTAACTTTGTTACCAGGGTTTAATTTGAGCCAGATCTTGCCAGAATAGGATCCGGGAACACTCTTATTTTGACAGGGTGCATTCCAGTAACTGTTTGCTTGGATCCAGTAACTCTCAGGCTTACTAATAATAAAGGTATGAAAAAAATTGACTGTCTTGAATGAATAAAACCTATACTGGATATTTAATCTGAAAATAATTACATAAACACTCATTTTAAACACAAGAGCCACTTACGAGCTTCCTAATATCACATTCAGAGCTGTTCCTTCAAGTAAGCATTTCCGCATCTACTCTTAAAAAATCTCTGCACCAAAAAGTTCAACATCATGGGCAATTATATAAAAAAATTAAAAAAAACGAAAATATAATTAATCATTTTGCACTATGCATAAATTCCTGCGCTTTTGTGAACAATTTGGACATGATGTGTGATGCACTGCAGGATTTATCTGAACTGCAGAAAAGAGATGATGATCTCGCCTCATCAAGCTATTTGTCATGCAGTCAGAGTATATGAAGTTATATCGGAGCGACCAGGACATTTTTATGAATTGAGCAGGAGGATTGAGAGCAACTTTTTTCTAAGCCAGTGACAAAGAGCAGGCAGTTTTTTCTAAGTGTGGCCAAAAACTTAGAACAGCACTTGCGGTCCCATGGTGGGTGTCATGGTTTGGTGGACAGGAACAAACCCAGTAGTGCAGACAGGACTCAACTCGGCAGATTACAAAACCAAATACTTTAATGATGAAAAAAGTAACAAAACAATAAGCTGACGTGGCAGCAACACTTACATAAACTAGACGACTCAGGAGGGATACTCAGACGGGACTCAGGAAGCTCAGGAAAACTCAGGAGACACAGGAGAACACTGAAGACCCAACGAATACGACGCGACGAGGAACAAGACAGAACAGACAGCTTTTATACAAGGACAAAACGAGACGTGATTACAAACAGCTGTGACGAGACAAGGGTGACAGCAATTAAACTGAAGAGAACACACAAGGGAAACACAGACACAAACAGAGCCAGTAAATGGTACCATCCTTACAGTACCCCCCCCCCTCAAGGACGCCTCAAGGCGTCCCCAAGAAACCCCCCTCCAGAAGGACTAGGGCGGGTGGAGGGCGGCACTGCAAGGGTGGAGGGCCAGAGGAAACACAAGGAACACAAGGAACTGACAAAAACTAGGGCAAAACACAAGAGATCTAAACGGTCAAGAGACCGTCCCTAAAGTCATTGTTCAGGGGGGCGGCCGGGAGACCGTCCATCACGGGACCAACGTTCAGGGGGGCGGCCGGGAGGCCGTCCATCAAGGGACCGACGTTCAGGGGGGCGGCCGGGAGGCCGTCCAACACATAGGACCTTGGAGGCCGCGGCAGGCGGCGTAGACAACTTGGAGGCCGCGGCAGGCGGCGTAGACAACTTGGAGGCCGCGTCCGGCGGCGATGACCACTTGGAGGCCGCGTCCGGCGGCGATGACCACTTGGAGGCCGCGTCCGGCGGCGATGACCACATGGAGGCCGCGTCCGGCGGCGATGACCACGTAGAGGCCGCGTCCGGCGGCGTAGACGATGAGGAGGCCGCGTCCGGCGGCGTAGACGACGAAGAGGCCGCGTCTGGCGGCGAAGACGACGAGGAGGCCGCGTCTGGCGGCGAACACGACGAGGAGGCCGCGTCTGGCGTGGAAGACGACGAGGAGGCCGCGTCAGGCGGCGAAGGCGACGAGGAGGTCGCGTCTGGTGGCGAAGAGGCCTTGGAAGCCGCGTCTGGCAGCGAAGAGGCCTTGGAAGCCGCGTCTGGCGGCGAAGAGGCCTTGGAA
>NC_056498.1:7409285-7416999 GCF_014905685.2 Nematolebias whitei
GGCGGCGAAGAGGCCTTGGAAGCCGCGTCTGGCGGCGAAGAGGCCTTAGAAGCCGTGTCTGGCGGCGAAGAGGCCTTAGAAGCCGTGTCTGGCGGCGAAGAGGGCTTGAAGTCCACAGCTGGCGGCGAAGAGACCCCGGAGACCGCGTCTGGCGGCGAAGAAGGCTTGGAGTCCACAGCTGGCAGCGAAGAGACCTCGGAGGTAGCGTCTGGCGGTGAGGAGAGCGTAGAGGCCAAGTCTGGCGGCGTAGACGGCGTAGAGGACTTGGGGCACTGGAGAACCGCAGCGTGCGACGACCATGGAGGCGACCCCTCTGGAGATGCGGAGAGCGCCGACCCCTCTGGAGATGCGGAGAGCGCCGACCCCTCTGGAGATGCGGAGAGCGCCGACCCCTCTGGAGATGCGGAGAGCGCCGACCCCTCTGGAGATGCGGAGAGCGCCGACCCCTCTGGAGACTTGGAGAGCGCCGACCCCTCTGGAGACTTGGAGAGCGCCGACCCCTCTGGAGACTTGGGAGAGCGCCGACCCCTCTGGAGACTTGGAGAGCGCCGACCCCTCTGGAGACTTGGAGAGCGTCGACCCCTCTGGAGACGTGGAGAGCGTCGACCCCTCTGGAGACGTGGAGAGCGTCGACCCCTCTGGAGATGTGGAGACCTGTAGCTCTGCATCAGACGGCGAAGAGACCTGTAGCTCTGCAGCAGACGGCGAAGAGACCTGTAGCTCTGCAGCAGATGGCGAAGAGACCTGTAGCTCTGCAGTAGACGGCGAAGAGACCTGTAGCTCTGCAGCAGACGGTGAAGAGACCTGGAGCTCTGTAGCAGACGGCGAAGAGACCTGGAGCTCTGCAGCAGACGGCGAAGAGACCTGGAGCTCTGCAGCAGACGGCGAAGAGACCTGGAGCTCTGCAGCAGACGGCGAAGAGACCTGGAGCTCTGCAGCAGACGACGAAGAGACCTGGAGCTCTGCAGCAGACGGCCAAGAGACCTTTGGTGCGGTGAAGTTGATGGGTGCAGGATGAGTGATGGTGACCTTGGGTGTGCTGAGAGTCCTTATTTCTATTAATAATTTATTGTACTCTGGGAGCTGAACGAGACCAGGCCATGAAAGCAAAAACTTCTCCATCATAGATAATATAACTTCTGAACTGTCCGGGTTATTTCTTGCAGTAGTAATTGAATCTAATAATGACTGGTTTATGAAAGCGAGATCCTGGGGTGAATATGAGATTGATGGGCCAGTTTCTTTAAGTGAGGGTGTGGAGTCAGGTGACGCCCCCACCGGAAACCTGAGAGGTGGGGCAGCGGAACACGCCCCCACAGAGTCACTGGTAGCATGCCCTATAGGTACGGTCAGGCCGGGTGGGACAGCCGTGGCACGGTGTGACGGCGAGAGGCCGGACTCCGTCCCCACCAGGAACCTGGAGGGTGAGGCCACGGAATCCGCCCGTGACGCCACGTGGACCGGACCCGCCGAACTGAACAGGAGTGGACCGGAGCTCCCGCGGGACGTCGGACCTTGCCCGCACCGAAAACCTGAGAGGTGAGGCGGCGGATCCGGCTCCCACAGAAACACCAGAACCAACTCTAAACTTCTGCTCAGCCGACGAGACCGGCCCGGTCGCCGCGGGCTGCCCTCGGGACCGCTTCCTACCTCCCCGGCGACGACGGGTGAGTCGAGGGACCGGAACAAAACCGAACTCCTCCTCGATCTCTTCGTCCTCCCCCGACGTCCATCCCGAGTAACCGGGTGAGGCGGACTCAGAAACAGTGGAGCGGTGGCTTCCCCGGTACCGAGCTCTGTCCTCCTCGAGGACCAGGAGTGGAGAGGACAGGATTTCCACCTCCTGGTCATAACATCCTTGTGGGCGGACGGGCCTAGTCCAAAACCCGCCGCACCGGATTGTGGATTTACTCATCTCGAGAGGCTCGGAGGAGAAAAAGAAAAAAGGTGAGCTGCCGAGAGAGCCCTGCCCGCTGGGTTCTAATGTGTGGTCGCGTCGTAATGTCAGGGTTTGGTGGACAGGAACGAACCCAGTAGTGCAGACAGGACTCAACTCGGCAGATTACAAAACCAAATACTTTAATGATGAAAAAAGTAACAAAACAATAAGCTGACGTGGCAGCAACACTTACATAAACTAGACGACTCAGGAGGGATACTCAGACGGGACTCAGGAAGCTCAGGAAAACTCAGGAGACACAGGAGAACGCTGAAGACCCAACGAATACGACGCGACGAGGAACAAGACAGAACAGACAGCTTTTATACAAGGACAAAACGAGACGTGATTACAAACAGCTGTGACGAGACAAGGGTGACACCAATTAAACTGAAGAGAACACACAAGGGAAACACAGACACAAACAGAGCCAGTAAATGGTACCATCCTTACAATGGGCACCTGCCCAACAAAAGTGGCCATGATGATTTTATTAAGGAGCTGCGGGAGTTTTATCCACAGTATTGGCCTGAGGATGCAGGTCTATGGACAGACTGAGGTCAAGTCCCTCTGTGCTTCAACATAAACTGTCATCACGCAGTGATCTGTGTCCACAAAGAGTACATGGAATCGGGAGGAAAAAACATGATAAACTGAAAGAACTGTTTACAGCTGTGAATACCAGCCCCATATCAAGCGCAGAATGTGAATTTTCCCAGATGAGTCTGATCTGCACCCTAAACTGAGCTTCTCTGCACACTACCACCATCTCTGACCTGCTCTTTCTCAGTATTGTCGGACCTCCTTTGACCAAGTTCAATCCAGTCCATTATCTGAGTTTGTGGGTGGCTAAAGGTGTATGAATGTGATCTAAAGCACTGATTAGTCTCATTAGAATGATTTGTTCAATTAGCTTTGTAGAGATCTTGTAGAGTGCTGGGGGAAGATGTCCACCTCTGCTGTCTTCGCTACTTGTGTTTTTGCTTTTCTTTGCATTTTTACCTTCAGTATGGTCTCTGTCAAAGCTACTAGCGTGCGATGCCAGGCACTTTTAAATATTAGAGACTTTATGCAGAACTTATCAACTAACTTTGGCAAACATTCTCAGCTTCCACCACCGCCGCTGCGCCTTGCCTCGGTGCCTTGCCTCGGTGCCTTGCCTCGGTGCCTTGCCTCGGTGCCTACCTGTTTATGGCGTTCTCTCGCCACGCTGCCCTTAAGGAGCTGCTGCCGACGATGACGTGGAAGGAGAAGTGGACTTCATGTCAAACTCCGGATACGGGATTTTAACTTCCATGGCTTTCACAACCAGCTAACAAGGGATTGCTATCGTTGGCTCCGGCCAGTTGTCCCGTTGCCCACGCCCCCGCAACTGGCTCGTTGGGACCCGCACCCGGGGCTGCGTTCAGGAGAACCTCAGTCCGCTTGACCGTGGATGTCAGCAAACTGTTAGTAACTCCGTTCGTTTGGCATTGATTAACATCAGATCACTAACTAACAAAACATTTATCATGAATGAGTTTTTCTCCTCTCACGCACTGGATTTTCTTTTGTTGACGGAGACGTGGATGAAACCAGATGAAAACAGTGCCTTCTCGGAGCTACTCCCACCTGGCTGCTCCTTCCTCAGCTCCCCCCGTCTCACGGGTCGAGGTGGGGGCATTGCCTCAGTTTTTAGAGACAATTTCAAATGTAGACTTCTACCTGCCAGAACATATTCTTCTTTTGAGTTACAGCTGGTCGTGGCTGAGCTGACACAGCCTGTATTATTTGCAATTGTCTACCGCCCACCTAAATATAATAAGGACTTTATTCAACAATTTTCTGAATTTTTAGCTGACTCCATCCCCAGATTTGATAATCTGTTGATCTGTGGAGATTTTAATATTCATGTTTGCTGCCCGTCTGATCAGTTAGCTTCTGATTTTAACAATCTTTTAACATCTTTTAACTTAACACAGTCTGTACATGGGTCTACTCATCTTCTTGGACATACCTTGGACCTTATTATATCTCATGGGCTGTCCATCTCACTCTGTGAAACATCTGAAACAGCCATCTCAGATCATTTCCCCATCATGTTGGAGTTTCAGCCCCCCTACCAGTCAGTAGGCCTGCCGTTGCAGGTCAGTGGCATCGTATTTTTACTCCTGAGACAGCTGGACTGTTTACCGCTGCTTTTATGGACTTTCAGACTTTTGTTTCCAATGAACTTTGTCCAGATGGCTTCCTTCTCTCTTTTCAAACCACTTGCTCTGAAATTTTAGACTCCATCGCTCCTCTTCGGTTTAAATCCACCAAACCGAGAGCTGAACCGTGGTTAAACGATGCCTCTCGCGCTCTCAGGAAAAAATGTAGGAAAGCAGAACGACAATGGAAGAAAGACAAACTTCTTTCATCTCTTAAATTTTTGAGAGAATGCCTTATAAACTACCAGAAATCTGTAAAAGAGGCAAAATGTCTATATTTATCTGGTTTAATTTCAAATAGATGCCATTGTCCTAGAGTGTTATTTAACACAATTAATTCTGTTATTAACCCAGCTGTGCATATTTCACCAGATGCCACAGCCACTAACTGTGAAAACTTTCTAAAATTCTTCCAAGATAAAGTGGCCTCAGTCAGACAGGTCACTAGTTCTGTTGCTCCTGACTCCTCTGTTGCCTCTGTAGCTCCAGTCGTGTTTGAACACTTTCAACCAGTGTCTCTTGCCACTCTCACTGATGTTGTTCAACACATGAAGCTCACTAATTGCCCACTGGACATTCTTCCTTCCAAGTTTTTGAAAGAGGTTTTTAATTCTGTGGGTTTCTGTATTTTAACATTTTTAAACTCCTGCCTTCATCTAGGAATTGTCCCTGCTGCATTTAAACATGCTGTGGTTAGGCCCCTTCTTAAAAAACCTCACCTAGACCCGTCACTTTTATCAAATTTTAGACCTATTTCGCATCTGCCTTTTTTAGCTAAAGTCTTAGAAAAAGTTGTTTTTATGCAGTTACAACCTGTTTTAGAAAACCATGGTATCTATGAAACATTTCAGTCTGGATTTAGAACCCGTCATTCTACCGAATCAGCCCTGTTAAAAGTCCATAATGACATTTCCATGTCCATGGATGTCAAGTGTCCCGTTGCTCTGGTGCTGCTGGACCTTACAGCTGCGTTTGACACAGTGGACCACACTGTCCTGTTGTCTCGTCTCCAACATTATGTTGGAATTTCTGGTACAGCTCTCAAGTGGTTCACTGCTTATTTGACCAACAGAACGTTCTCTGTTATGCTGGATAATCTGTCTTCCTCCACTGCCCCTCTCTCTTGTGGTGTGCCACAGGGTTCTATTCTTGGTCCTGTCCTCTTCTCATTGTACATGCTGCCCCTTGGATCAGTGATAGCCAAACATAATTTTTCTTTTCACTGCTAAGCTGATGATGTACAAATTTATTTACCAATGAAACCTAAAAACAGTAACCTTCTCACACCTTTCGCTGATTGTATTGCCGACATTAAACAGTGGCTTCATCTTAATTTTTTGTTTTTAAACGAAGGAAAGACAGAATGCATCTTCTTTGGTGATGATGCTCCTTGTAACTTTGGTGCTCTGACATCCAAGTTCAGATCCACAGTTAAAAACTTGAGAGTGACATTTGATAAGGACTTAAAGTTTGATAAACAAATATCCTCTGTAGTCAAGGCCTGTTCTTATCAGTTACGTCTTTTATCCAAAGTTAAGCCTTTTTTAAATCGTTCTGACTTGGAAAAGGCCATCCATGCTTTTATAACTTCAAGGCTCGACTACTGCAATTCCCTATATGCAGGAATCTCCCAATCCTCCATTAGACGCCTGCAATTGGTCCAAAATGCTGCAGCTCGACTTTTAACCAACACCTCCAGATGTGAGCACATCACCCCTGTTTTATTTTCTCTCCAATGGCTTCCAGTCGATTTTAGAATTAAATTTAAAATTTTATTATTCAATTTTAAAGCTCTCAATGGTCTTGCCCCACTATATTTGACTAATCTTGTAGCTGTCCGTGAATATAGGAGAACACTGAGATCTTCTAACACATTTCTACTCTCTGTCCCAAAATCCAACTACAAACGATGGGGTGACCGGGCCTTTTCGGTTGTCGCACCCAGACTCTGGAACCAGCTACCTCAGGACTTGCGCTCCATCACTGACATGGAGCATTTTAAATCTAATCTTAAAACCTTTTTATTCAGGCAGGCTTTTAATACCTAGTAGGTCTTTGACAATTTTGCTATGTTTTAATTGTAATTGTTTTTGTTTTTAACTGCCTGATTTTTTTATTCTTGTTTGTTTTTAACTTTTGTACTGTGCAGCACTTTGTGCACCTTTTGGCTGCTGGAAAGGGCTCTATAAATAAAGTTTGATTGACTGATTGATTGCTGTATGAATGGGTAAATGAGGACACATATTGTGTTGTAAAGCACTTTGAGTATCTTGAAATAAGATAGAAATGTGCTATATAAGTACAGTCCATTTACCATTTACCATAAAGGACACAGGACTGAGACAAGGAGTAAAGTGCAAAGCAGGAAGGAGGATGAGGAGGCGCACCTGACCGCGGTGTGTGATATACTGAGAAATGATCCTGCACTGAATACACTTATAAATCACGCATAAATCATTTAAAAGTAAATTATACAGACCCTTTCCAAAAAATTAGAATATAATGGAAAAGTTGTTTAACTTCCATAATTCCATCCAAAGTTAAACTGTTTTAGATGATAGATTCTGGACTCGCAATTTGAACAATTTCAAGTATTTATTTCTTTTTTACATAATTTGGGCTTCCAGCTCATGAAACCCACGAAAACAGGAATTCAAAAATTTAGAATACTGTGAAGACATCAGCCCACACTACTCAGTTTTTGCAGAAAAAAGAAATAAATAAATTAGGATCACAACAAATCAATCAAAATATGGTACTTTCAAAATTATATGTCAATCTTTAATACTTGGTTGGGAATCCCTTTGCCTTAATCACTGCCTCGATGCGAACTGATATTGAGGCAATCAACCTGTGGCATTGCCTGGGAGTTATGGAAGCCCAGATTTCTTTGATGCTTACTGTCAGCTCTTCTTTGTTGTTGGGTCTGGTGTCCCTCATTTTCCTCTTGAGAATACCCCATAGATTCTCAATGGGGTTTATAGGTCTGGTGAGTTGGCTGGCCAGTCAAGCGCTGTGATGGCATGGGCATCAAACCAGGTTTTGGTGCTTCTGGCGGCATGGGCAGGGGCCAGGTCCTGCTGGATGATGAAATCCACAAAGAGCATATGGACGTAAGAGTTTTTCTGCTCCAGGTGGTTGAGCGCAGTGTGGACCACAGAGGAGATGGCATCCTCTGTTGATCGGTTCTCATGGTATGTGATATAGAAATTATTATTTTAATGCTTTTATGTCAATCTAGACCTATATTATACTTATTTAAACACACTTATACTCACTTTTGATGCAGCTTATCTGCTTATTCAGTCATTCCTGTGCTGCAGATGTGTTTTGGAGTAATTAAAGTCCTCCGGGGGATGCTCTAACCAGAAGATGGGGCCCCATCTTCAGGTTACAGTGACCCAGGTTTTGAAGGACATGTTTATATGAAATCATCGCTCTGTTGCACAGATTGCTTTGATGAAGGAAAAACAGATTTAATTAAATCTGTTCTCCTGGCAACCATCAAAACTTGCTTTGATCTGCTCTCACGCGATCAGGGAAGCCTTTATAAGAAATGTATCAGACAACAGAGAGTTGGGAGTCC
>NC_056498.1:7417099-7421981 GCF_014905685.2 Nematolebias whitei
AAACATGTTTAGTTGTGTTAACTTGATAACCTCAGTACAATGTAGTAGTCACTACTAAAATTGATTAGTAGTGACTACTAAATGTATTTACTACATTGTACTGAGGTTATCAAGTTAACACAACTAAACATGTTTAGTTTCTTCTTTGTGTAAAAACTAGAATGGTTTAAGGCAACGGGTTTCCACACGATTTTCTAGTAAAGTCAACTAGTTCGGGTTAAGAGTGTGCAGAGAGCACGCTGACTCAGCGTTTGCACGTTTTACGCTCCATGTCTGCAGACCTGGTGCAGTTTTCATGGATCAAACCATTCAGCTCGATCTGGACCGGTCTGCCGTGACTTTACTCTTCTGTACATTTATAATAATTTTACTTGTGAGGTGAGCTGACGCGCACTGAGAGGAGGCGTGAGCGCTTTCTGAGTGAGACGCCGTTTAGTTGGAGGCTGCAGCTGTTGTGGAGAAACACTTTTACTCCCTCTGCGCTGTGAGTGGACAGAAAAAACAGCAGAAATTAAAAACGGGCTCTGGCTGAAAAACGAGGGATTTTACTGGAGTCGGTCTACTGAACAAACATAATTTTAGCTGACGTGGCAGACGAGTGTTTTGTGATATTTACTGAACTGCAGTGTCATTTAAAATGCTGTTTAGAGGTTACTGGCTCGTTCTGTGTGGGGAATGTGTGAAGAGAGGCAGCTGTGGGATCAGCTGATCTGACAGTCTCAGATGAAAACTACTTTCAGAGGTGTTTCTGTTTTATATCAAAAACATACATCATCAAAATACATACCTTCCCCTCAAGGATCTGTTACCTGGTGGAGGGGGCCGGCGGAGGAGCGGGGTGGGAAGTCGCTGCCACAGCTGTGGAGCGCCTCTACTGCTGTTGCTGGCCAAGGCGGTCCCTCCAGCGGCCGGAGAGGCGGGCAGAGGACTGTGACGTCACCAGATGGTGTACAGTCTCTGAGACCTCCTCGGACATCTGCGTTTTCTCAAGGATGGTCCTGAAGTTGGCCCTGAACAGCGCCTCTGGGGTGATGTGGCCCTCCAGCAGGTCTTTCTGCAGCATCTCAGACAAGAATGGCGAGAGGTGGAGCTAAGTGGTCCTCTGGATCATGGTTATCCATGCGGCGATGCGGGACAGGCAGACCGCAGAGGTGGCACATGTTTAAGATGACATCAGCAGCTTTACAGAGAGAGCTGTTTGTCTCCTCCAGCAGGTCTGCTTCCTCCAGCCTCTTAGAGATGCTGTAGGCCAGCAGGACGACGTTGTTGTTCGCTGCGGCCGTCTGGAATATGCACTGGTGAGCTCGGTTGGAGACCATGTCACCATCTGATCATGCTTCGCTGGAGGGGCAGGTTGCTGGTCCAGCCTGTAAGCTTTTGCCCCAAGTGCCGCCGCCAGGCTTTGCACCGGGGGGGGGGGGGGGGGGGGAACTGAGGGATAAATACAGATCGGTAAAACTCTCCACTCTGGAGAATGAGGCGAAGGTGGAGATGGATGTCTTTAGCTTGCCGGGTCCAGCTGCAGCCTCGTTCCTATGTGACGTCACAGCTGGACAGCGAGGCCAGATGGGGTCAGGGCGATGAGCCGGGGCGGAGCCAACTTTGCCGCCAGATCATCCGATCAGGGCGGAGGGAGGCGAGGGATGGAAAGTCCCTTGTGTTAACATCCTCCTGGATTATGCTGGGCAGCTCCGAGAGGAGGGCGCCGACGGCTGGGAGCGGTGTGGTCGCCAACGTGGGAAGATCCGAGGTGGCTGAGCATCTGCTCGGCCACTCGTCTTCCATCACTACGCTGTCCAGGAGGGAGGGGGCAGCTCCGCATCGCCTTTCTCAGAGGAATCATTCGATTCACTGTGTGACTCTGCGTCAAAGAAGGGGGTGGCGTCGTCCCGCACATAGTGTCCCGCCACAGAAAAAAACACTCAGCGGAGCTGCTGCCAACAACGCCTTTTTCCATGGAATCATCCAATTCACCGCGCGAAAAAAACACGTTAGAAAAGGTGGTGGCGTCGTCCAGCGAGCAGCAACCCTCCACGGAAAAACATTCAGCGGGGCTGCTACTACCATCGCCTTTTTCGAGGAAATCATTTGATTACCACAAGGAAAAAAACGTTAGAAACTGCGATGGCGTCGTCCAGCTGGTATCAGCCAACCACGGAAAAGCACTCCTCGGCACTTACCTTGAACAAGGCTGCTCGTCTGTGTAATGAGCATAATACCTGATAGATATTATCCATAAATTAAACAGATTCTTTCATTTTTCTGGACTGAGTTCTATCGTGCATTGAATGATTAAATGTGACGTGAGACGTTAATTTTCTTTGACCCATCAAAATGAATGCGGTCATTTATTAACAGAATCAAAGTTTAACATCAAACATTTACATTAATTTGGCAAAATGATTACAATAACACATAGCTTAATTAGCAAGCTTTACAATTAGAAACCATACGGCCATGGTTTCCACTTCAAGCTTTACAACAGACATTTCTGAAAATATCTGGATTAATTACTGGCAGATAGAAGAGTTTTAAAGGTGGGAAATGAAGGAGTTTAAATGGAGAGAGATGGGTGAAGATGTGTGTCTGTATAAGATGTAGGTCTGTAGACCAGAACGACAACACACTCCTTTGGATGCAGCTTAACCCACGGTACACTTTGGTTGAGATCGACTCTTTACCTTTGCAGATGATAGTTTCGGCGTCGGCGTAGTTTCCTTTCAACTCTTTCCAGCGTCTCCGTAAAAACCTCAGGAGTCGTGAGATCATCCCAGAACAGACTTCTTCATTGTTCCTCTGAACTTCTCTCGTTCAGGGACTTCTCGTTCGAGGTCCTCCCTGGAACGTTGTTCAGCTTAGTTCCCGTTGTTCTCCAGCATTCTGCATTCCAGCATTCTGCATTTTTAACACTGCTGCTCTCTGAGAACTAGGAAGTGTTGACCCTTTTAAAGAGTTCAGTTCCGGTTCCTCTGAGAACTTCCTGATTGGTCGAAACGAACCAACAGGGTGTGGTTTTAGTGATGTAAGAGGTTATTAAAAGTCAGAAAAACAATTTAATGTTTAGGAACAGATAAAGAGATGTTTTAAGAACAGACAGAAAGATGTTTTGAAGAAACCGAGACTTTGTGGAGCCAGTTCTCCTACTATCTATCTGAAAAAGTTAAACATGACATTTCTTTCCAGTAAACATGTAGTTGACCGAAACTTGACTTTTGACCGACTTACACTTGCTCATTTCAGACAGAAAATCAAAATGCATAATTACTCTTGTAACAAACATTAACTTGATTTCTACTTTGAATGAGGATTAAAAATCATTTATACTGTTTCACAGTTGATTTAAAATGAGTAGTTCACTTCAACATTTAAAATGGTTTGAACTAAACACACTTTTGATTATCAAGACATTTGTAAAATAGTAATGATAATAAAAAAGAGAGTGTTCTTTCAATTGATCAGTGCAGGACACACTTAGAAAGTCTCTGGATGAATTTAATTTTGTGTTTCTGGACTCAAATCAATGAAATGACAGTTCTTGTCCCAGGAAGGCCCTCAGGGCCAGATTTGACCGGAGGCTTAGTTCACTACATCTGCTTCTCCTCGGGGAGGAAGAGCTCACCGGGACGGCAGGATTTTGGCGTGGCGGAGACCCAGGCATCCTTAGCAAAGGTTGTGCTGGTCAAAGCTGGACAACTTTTCCTTCTTCGTTCTTCTGACAGTGCTAGCTAGCTGGCTGAAGAAAAAATAGGAGCCGATTACCCGGTCTCACCGTAATTTATACGGACCGGTGATGGGGGTGTTGTTTCAGGGACACATTGGCTCAAACTTCTATTGTGCTTCATCTTCTGACTCTCAGCATATTCTATCGAGTGGAACAAGTTAGATGTGTTCCACCGCTAGTTAAAACAACTCTCAGTCACATTTTGCAGCACACAGAAACCTGCAGTTTATTGGATCTTAGAAAGCCAAACCACTTCCACACAGCCGACTTAGTCTTTCCTTTCTTATCAATTATGTCATCTGCTTTCTCTTCGCTTGTTCAGTCACATTCTGACGGTCATGGACACTCATTTAAAAGCGAAAACTTAATGCATGTTGGAGATTAGCGTAGCCTGCTACCGTTAACTCCTTCTGGACTCGAGCTCTGCGTAACATCTACGTCACCACGCACTTGCGTATTTGTGTTGCACCTTTTTTTGTTCAGGTTGAAACTGAAGCGGCCGCTTTTACATGAACAGAAAAAGAAATGCGTCAGTGAAACGCTGTAATCCTATCGAAATATCGAAAATGTGCTTAAAACTCATATCATCGTTCTTGAATAAAAGTATATCGTGACATGTATCGCTATCTAATTATTGTCCAGCACTTACATGTCCTTCTCAAAAAATTAGCATATTGTGATAAAGGTCATTATTTTCCATAATGTAATGATAAAAATGAAACTTTCATATATTTCAGATTCATTGCACACCAACTGAAATATTTCAGGTCTTTAACTGTTTTAATACTGATGATTATGGCATACAGCTCATGAAAACCCAAAATGTCTGTCCCAAAAAATTAGCATATCATGAAAAGGTTCTCTAAACAAGCTATTAACCTAACCATCTGAATCAACAACGTAACTCTAAACACCTGCAAAAGATTCCTGAGGCTTTTAAAAACTCCCAGCCTTGTTCATTACTCAAAACCGCAATCATGGGTAAGACTGCCGACCTGACTGCTGTCCAGAAGGCCATCATTTATACTCTCAAGCAAGAGGGTAAGACACAGAAAGAAATTGCTGAACGAATAGGCTGTTCCCAGAGTGCTGTATCAAGGCACCTCAGTGGGAAGTCTGTGGGAAGGGAAAAGTGTGGCAGAAAACGCTGCACAACGAGAA
>NC_056498.1:7422081-7428994 GCF_014905685.2 Nematolebias whitei
GACCCCGTGTACATAATTTCGCTCCACCACATGTACCACATGAGGTGCGAATGACAATAAAGAAACTCTGACTCTGACTCTGGCTCTGACAGTTCTGCCTGTCATATGACTTCTGGGACGATGTCAGCGGCCCACATCGTGGTTCCGCTGGGCCTACTTCACATGAGATGCCTTTAGAGATGGTTCACCCGCCTGCGCATAGATCCTGTGCGCCAGAAGAGGTGGATTATCTTTGTGCCCTCCTCCGTGGGAACCGATCTGAATCACTGGGGAAAACCTCTCATTCTGTCAGAGGGAGTTCCCATCAGCAGGCCAACGTCACACGTCTTAGTTTTCACAGACGCATTCCTGTCAAGCTGGGAGGAATGTGTCTGTCCCAAGCAGTGGGAGCACAGTGGCTGGACCACATGTTGCGTCACATAAATGTGCTAGAATTTTTTCATGGTCTGAAACGTGACTCAGCATTTTGCCCCTGCTGCGGGATCAGCATCTTCTGATCCACACAGACAACAAGGTGACGGCAGTTTACATAAACCGTCAGGGAGACGTGCGCTCAGCCCAACTGTTACGCATCGCGAAACAGCTGCTGTGTTGGGCACACAAAAACCTGCTCTCCATCAGAGCAGTGTACATTCCCAGTATCCTGAACAGGCGAGCGGATATCATGTCGAGGGGCAATCCCCGCCACAGATACTGTAGCCTCCATCCCGAGCTGATTTCTCGGATTTGGAGCAGGTTTAGCCGAGCAGCAGTGGATCTGTCTGCCACATGGGAAAACGCCCAGTGTCAATTATGGTTCTCACTGAGCCCACGAGACGACCCACCGTTAGGAGTGGATGCCTTCGCTCACAGCCCGTGGCCAAAAATGCTCCTTTATGCGTTCCCTCCAGTCCTGATGATATCACGGACCCTGGACCGGGTCCAGGAGGAAGAACCGTCAGTCATCCATGTAGCTCCCGAACGCATATGAGCTCCATGGTTCCCGAATCTGCAGTGACTGATATCGGGTCGGCCGTGGAAACTGCTGTGGGGGGGCACTCAAATCCAGGCAGGAAAAGCGATCAGGAGTTACCCAGAAATAGGTCAGCATCTTTGGGTCTGGTCACTGAACAGATCCGTTTAGAAAAGATGGGCCTCCCACAGGATGTGTTGCGTACGTTCAGGGTGCACGAGCTGTTTCCACCACAATGCTGTACACATCAAGTGAACAGTTTTTCAGTGCTGGAGCGCAGAGAAAGGCGTGGAGGCCATCTCATGGCCACTAGGTGGCATGCTGTCCTTTCTGCAACAGCTGATGGACAGAGATCTAGCGTTCAGCACAATTAAAACTTATGCTGCAGCTATTTCTTCCTGTCATGAGGGCTTCGGTGACAAAACAGTTCTTAATCACCTATTGATGAAGCGTTTCCTGAAAGGTGTACGGAGACACAGACCGGTGTCACGTCCACTAGCTCCACAGTGAGACCTAATGATGGTCCTGCATGCTCTGATCAAAGCTCTTTCTGAGCATTTAGATCAGGTTTTACTTAAATTTCTGTCATTTAAAACAGCCCTGCTGTTAGCTCTGACATCGGCAAAGAGAGTGAGTGATTATCTGCTCTCTCTGTTGCTCCCTCATGTCTCAGAATTCAAGCTGACGGCAGGTCAGCTATACTGCGTTTTAACCCTGCTCTGAAAAGCATCACAAGCTCATTCAGATAGAGAGTGATAACCTTGGATGGGTTTTATCCTCTTCCTCATAATTCTGAGGAGGAAGCAACATCTCACCTCCTCTGTCCCAGGAGCACATTTTTTATGTTACGTGGCGCACACGGCCGCACTGCGCCGCTTTCAGCATATATTCGTGCATTACTGGGACAGCTCTTCGGGACATCCTCTATCCACCTAGCGCCTCTCACACTGGTTGTGAGGCTATTTCTGAAGCTTACAGTTCATCTGGACTGGATCCTCCAGAGAATCTCGGCGCATTCCACCAGAGGGTTTTCATCCTCCATGGATCTGTGTGGAGGAATGATCGTGGAGGATATTTGCATGGCGGCTGACTGGCCATTGCCATGTTCAATTATTCGTTTTTATCTATGTGATGTTTCTACTTTCTCCATGACCCATTCTGTTCTCAGGGTTCTGACAGAATGATTATTATTTGTTTCATGGAGCCTCACTTTTGAGCTCACACCTGCCTGCATGCAGTCGCAGTGTGAGATATTTATTATCAGTCATGAGTTCATGACTGCTGATTTTAACGTTATTAATCGGTTCATCCTGAGGAGCTGTTGGTCTGCTCTGTTTATTGTTACACTGTTAGAATTTGTATCCTCCGTTGTTCCTAATCACAGCAGCAGGTCTGCTATCTCAGCCTTTTTTCCTCACCAGAGATCTTTCTCCGGTGCGCTCCTGCGCATGGAGCACGCAATTATGCAGCGCGTAATTACGCACACAGAAGGCTGAGTGATGAAATGTTTTTTTTGTGCAAGCAGGTGCTTCATGTTGTGTCTGAATGGACCCAGTGAGGCATAGACTAAATCCTGCTTTGCCTTTAACCCACTAGCGATAGCCTTAAAAGGCGAAGCCTATACAAAATAGAACGTTGGTTACGTACTGTAACCCCAGATTCTATGAGTATAGGCGCAGCCCTTTAAGCTCTGGGCCTCACTTGTTCCTAAATGGCTGAAGAAAAAAGCTATTTGGGAGCCGATTACCCGGTCTCACCGTAATTTATATGGACTGGGGATGAGGCCCACACAGTAGGTGGGCGTGGACTAAAGTTTTCAGTGCGTAGGGATAAACCCAATAGCGATGGCCTTAAAGGGCTGCACCTATACTCAGAATCTGGGGTTACAGTACGTAACCAACGTTCTAAATAGAGGTTTTACAAACATTTCCATTTCCTTAAGGTTATATTGACTTTTTGTTGGGGGGGGGGGGGGGCGTAATATGTTTATGTGCTTTATACATGACTTGTAAAATACTACATTCAACCAAATCATAAAATTTTAATAATTTCAATTGATGAAATAATATATTTGGTGGGTGACCATATCACTTCCTACTAATAATTCTTATAGCTCTTTTTTGTAAAATGAACATAGGGTTTGTAATTGTTTTGCATGTTTTTCCACAAACTTCAATACAATAGATTAATATGCAACAATCATTACATTATACAATATATACAAAGCTTTGACATTCAAAAACTCTTTGAGTGCAGTTCCCCTGGATTGGCAGACTGGGATGGTGGTCCCCCTATTCAAAAAGGGGGACCGTAGAGTGTGTTCCAACTACAGGGGGATCGCACTCTTAAGCCTCCCTGGTAAGGTCTACTCGGGGGTTCTGGAGAGGAGGTTCCGTCGGATAGTCGAACCTCAGATTCAGGAGGAGCAGTGCAGTTTTTGTCCTAGCCATAGAACACTGGACCAGCTCTATGCCTTCAGCAGGGTCCTGGAGGGTGTGTGTGAGTTTGCCCAACCAGTCTACATGTGCTTTGTGGACTTGGAGAAGGCATTCGACTGCGTCCCTCGGGGAACCCTGTGGGGGGTACTCCAGAAGTATGGGATACCAGGCCCTTTGATACGGGCTGTTAGGTCCCTGTACAATCGGTGTTAGAGCTTGATCCGCATTGCCGGCAGTAAGTCGGGCTCGTTCCCAGTGAGAGTTGGGACTACGCCAAGGTTTTCCTTTGTCACCAATTCTGTTCATAACATTTATGGACAGAATTTCTAAGCACATCCAAGGTGGTGAGGGGATCCATTTTGGTGACCTTAGGATCGCTTCTCTGTTTTTTGCAGATGATGTGGTCCTATTGGCTTCATCAAGTCGTGATCTACAGCTTTTGCTGGAGCAGTTCACAGCTGAGTGTGACGCGGCCGGGATGAGGATCAGTTCCTCCAAATTTGAGGCCATGGTCTTGAGCCGGAAAAGGGTAGAGTGCCCTCTCCGGGTTGGGGAGGAGTTCCTGCCCCATGTGGAGGAGTTCAGGTATCTCGGGGTCTTGTTCAAGAATGAAGGAAAAATGGAACGTGAGATCGATAGGCGGATAGGTGCAGCGTCTGCAGTGAAGCGGGCGCTTTACCGGTCTGTCATGGTGAAGAGAGAGCTGAGTCAAAAGGCAAAGCTCTCAATTTACAGATGGATCTACGTTCCCACCTTCATATATGGTCATGAGCTTAAGGTTGTGACCGAAAGAACGAGATCAAGGATACAGGCGGCCGTAATGAATTTTCTCCGCAGGGTGTCTGGGCTCTCCCTTAGAGATAGGGTGAGAAGCTCGGTCATCCGGGAGGGACTCAGAGTAGAGCCGTTGCTTCTCAACATTGAGAGGAGCCAGTTGAGGTGGCTCGGGCATCTGGTTAGGATGCCTCCTGGACGCCTCCCTGGTGAGGTGTTCCAGGGATGTCCCACCGGGAGGAGAGCCAGAGGAAGACCCAGGACACGATAGAGGGACTATGTTTCTCGGCTGGCCTGGGAATGCCTTGGGATTCCCCCGGAGGAGCTGTCCCAGGTGGCTAGGGAGAGAAAAGTCTGGGTCTCCCTACTTAAGCTGCTACCCCCGTGACCCGACCCTGGATAAGCAGAAGAAAATGGATGGATGGATAATCGCTGAATGTCTGGCTCCCGAGCTGCTGGCTTTCAGAAACTGTGGCCCCTGAGCAGTTTTGTTGAATAGCCCTGGTTCAGAAAATAGCAAGAGTGTAGGAAGGGTTTAAAAGGGTTTTGTCACTCATCGCGGGGGGTGAGGGTCCGTATCACTCGCAATAACGAGGGACTACTGTAACTCACTTATTTTTCAAGTTAATGCGCTCGCAACATTCACGGACAGACAGAGGAACAAATGGACAGAGGGCACCTCTTTGCACCACCACAGGGCACAAAAAGATGAGTTTTGTGTGGACAACTCTCTGCCCCCACTCCTCACCCAACCCCTTCTCCTGATGTTTTTAACAGATAAGCCAGACTGACTCATGCTGTCACCATCCTGCTGCTGCACGCTCCACACTGGCTTCTCTTCAACTTTACCACAGAAAAGGTAAGGCAGCAGCATCTCCTTACAGGTAAACATACTTCAGATTGACTTGAAACTGCATCTGTGCCCATTACCTCCTGTTATAAAACCACGTGGTCTCTCCATTATTGTTGCACTCTTTGGCTTGTTTAGAGTTAATTTCCAACAACATAAATAAAAACTAGTATTTATAAGCTTGTACATTTCTAGATTTTTAACATCCCCTGTGGTCTGTTAATCATGTGAAAGTTTATAAGCAAACCGTTCCAGCTGCTTCTGCAGCATACTTTACAGTAAAACAATATAAGCTGGCTTGTACTGCAAGGTCTGCATTAGCAATACAAATGAGGACAATGAACGAGCACTGTTGAGCCAACAAGTGCTTTAGAAATGCACACACTGCGCAGACACGTTTATTTTCACCGAAAATCAGAAAAATACTAACACTGACTTTTGTAATTCCAAATTAAACTGTCTGAAAAGACATACGACCTGCTCCTTTGTTCAAGGCTGCCCAGGCCTAAAAATCCCTCGGTTAAGGAGTTCAGATTACATTACAAACATTTGCTCTACCTTAAACCTGGGGCATGGTCATGGTCACCTCCTCAACCTCATGGTAAGAGCCACGAGGAAGAAAACTATGCGCTTAGAGAGGAATGATTGAAAAATATAAACAAGAACATATGTTCTTGAGCTCAAGGTCAAGAACTGATGGCATGATTTTGTGGTAAAAAACAGAATTCATGATTCCACCTTTTATGGCAAGCTGTCCAGATCTTGAAATGGTAAATGGACTGTACTTATATAGCTCCTTTCTATCATTTGGGGCAGCTATGGCTGAGTGCTCAGAACAGTCACCCTCCAGTGAGAGAGTTGGGAGTTTGATTCCACCAGCAGTCACATGCTGAAATGTCCCTGGGCAAGACACTGAACCCCTCATTGCTCCATACTGTATGTGTGTCCCATCAGTGTATGAATGTGATCTAAAGCAATGATGGCACATCACAAGTCTTCACATGGGAATTAAAAAAAACAAAACGCTTGTAGGGCCTTTCCGAAAGCTCTGAGCCCTATTTATTGGTGCCACCCACTCTATATCAGCATTCTGATTGGTTGATTTTCCTGTCAGTTCTTAAACAAACTCCTCCTCCTGCACAGCCTCTGACTGAGCTCACCCTTCTCTCCTGACAGTGAAGTCCTAACCAATGAGAAAGAACCTTCAAACATCTTTCTGCCTGGAGACACAAATTTAAATGAATCTGATTGATTGAATAAATGAATTTTAATTAATTAAAAGTTTCTTGTTCAACTGCAAAGTAGTTTACAGAAGTACTTTATAGTTTTATACTAATTATATATATATATATATATATATATATATATATACACACAGGTCCTTCTCAAAAAATTAGCATATTGTGATAAAGGTCATTATTTTCCATAATGTAATGATAAAAATGAAACTTTCATATATTTCAGATTCATTGCACATCAACTGAAATATTTCAGGTCTTTAATTGTTTTAATACTGATGATTATGGCATACAGCTCATGAAAACCCAAAATGCCTGTCCCAAAAAATTAGCAATTTCATCCGACCAATGAAAGACAAGTGTTTTTAATACAAAAAACGCTAACCTTCAAATAATCATGTTCAGTTATGCACTCAATACTTGGTCGGGAATCCTTTTGCATGAATGACTGCTTCAATGTGGCGTGGCATGGAGGCAATCAGCCTGTGGCACTGCTGAGGTGTTATGGAGGCCCAGGATGTTTCGATAGCGGCCTTAAGCTCATCCAGAGTGTTGGGTCTTGCGTCTCTCAACTTTCTCTTCACAATATCCCACAGGTTCTCTATGGGGTTCAGGTCAGGAGAGTTGGCAGGCCAATTGAGCACAGTAATACCATGGTCAG
>NC_056498.1:7429094-7432265 GCF_014905685.2 Nematolebias whitei
AGTTATGCACTCAATACTTGGTCGGGAATTCTTTTGCATGAATGACTGCTTCAATGTGGCGTGGCATGGAGGCAATCAGCCTGTGGCACTGCTGAGGTGTTATGGAGGCCCAGGATGCTTCGATACCGGCCTTAAGCTCATCCAGAGTGTTGGGTCTTGCGTCTCTCAACTTTCTCTTCACAATATCCCACAGGTTCTCTATGGGGTTCAGGTCAGGAGAGTTGGCAGGCCAATTGAGCACAGTAATACCATGGTCAGTAAACCATTTACCAGTGGTTTTGGCACTGTGAGCAGGTGCCAGGTCATGCTGAAAAATGACATCTTCATCTCCATAAAGCTTTTCAGCAGACGGAAGCATGAAGTGCTCCAAAATCTCCTGATAGCTAGCTGCATTGACCCTGCCCTTGATAAAACACAGTGAACCAACACCAGCAGCTGACATGACACCCCAGTGACTGTGGAAACTTGACACTGGACCTCAAGCAATGTGAATTATGTGTCTCCTCTCTTCCTCCAGACTCTGGGACCTTGATTTCCAAAGCAAATGCAAAATTTACTGTAATCAGAGAACATAACTTTGGACCACTCAGCAGCAGTCCCAGGTGAGATGCTTCTGACGCAGTCTCTTGTTCAAGAGTGGCTTGACCTGGGGAATGCGGCACCTGTAGCCCATTTCCTGCACACGCCTGTGCACGGTGGCTCTGGATGTTTCTACTCCAGACTCAGTCCTCTGCTTCTGCAGGCCCCCCAAGGTCTGGAATCGGCCCTTATCCACAATCCTCCTCAGGGTCCGGTCACCTCTTCTCGTTGTGCAGCGTTTTCTGCAACACTTTTCCCTTCCCACAGACTTCCCACTGAGGTGCATTGATACAGCACTCTGGGAACAGCCTATTCGTTCAGCAATTTCTTTCTGTGTCTTACCCTCTTGCTTGAGGGTGTCAATGATGGCCTTCTGGACAGCAGTCAGGTTGGCAGTCTTACCCATGATTGCGGTTTTGAGTAATGAACAAGGCTGGGAGTTTTTAAAAGCCTTAGGAATCTTTTGCAGGTGTTTAGAGTTACGTCATTGATTCAGATGGTTAGGTTAATAGCTTGTTTAGAGAACCTTTTCATAATATGCTAATTTTTTGGGACAGGCATTTTGGGTTTTCATGAGCTGTATGCCATAATCATCAGTATTAAAACAATTAAAGACCTGAAATATTTCAGTTGGTGTGCAATGAATCTGAAATATATGAAAGTTTCATTTTTATCATTACATTATGGAAAATAATGACCTTTATCACAATATGCTAATTTTTTGAGAAGGACCTGTATATATATATATATATACCGTATTTTCCACCGTACACGTCGCACCGCCATATGTCGCATCAGTCCATATTTGTCTAATAAAGTGGAAAAGTCCATAAATATGTCGCTTCGCCGTACACGTCGCATCTATTATGCGTCACCTCTGATGTGTCGCCTTTGTTACGCGTCACTGCTGACAACCCGGAAATGTGGGCTGAACCAGCAAATGTGGACCGGTGTTGTGCCAAAAACTGATGGGCCCCCAAATGGCAGCCGCGGGATCATGCAAAGGAGGACTTTAACAAAATTGACACTTAAAAACAATTATTTGTTTGCTCAACATTATATTAAAGTATGTATCAATCTAACGTTTGCTTAATAAATGTACTTTAATGGTCAAATCAGCTGTATTTAAAAATAGTTTGCTGCCTCGGTGCTCCATGAACGCACAGAGGAAGAGAAAAGGAAGGAGGAACACAGCTCGTTTCTCTGAAAATTAACAAGAACTGCACCCAAACAATTATTTTTTTCTTGAAATTATAGCAAAGATGTGTCTCAGTCTAACATTTGCTTAATAAATGTACTTTAATGGTCAAATTAGCTGCATTTCACCGGGGCAGTGCAGCTGGTTCGACAGTCGGTCCAAACAGCAAGCAGAACCAAGGTGGGGTCTAGGGCAGGCCGAGTGAGTCATTAAAAGCTGGTGAAGATTCTCAGTCATCTAGGACAGGGTAAATTCAAAAAAGTTCAAGAAAAAAACAATTAATTATAACGTAAAGTATAATAAAAAAAAGTCCAGTTGTTTTTGTCTTGAACTTTATTGAATTTGTCATTATAGCCATGTTTTCCTATTACATGATACAACAGCCAACAGCATGCCACACATACTCCGGCATCCGTGTTCAACTGTCCCCCTCTTACAATGCTGTGATTGCTAGTATCACTCAGCCCTCTGTGAGTAGTAAACAGCCATCAGTGTGCTAATGATCCATTGTTAGGCTGATGGTCCTTCTTGAGCATGTGAGCAGCTGGTTTTGGTTGTCAGCAGCAAAACTGGTTGATCCACTCTGAGAAGGTGCTATTTAAGAGTCTGAGCTGAATACAGCACCTCAGACTGAGGAAGTCTCTCGGATGAGAGACGAAACGTTTCTACATTTTTTTTGTTGTTTTGCTTTGTTTTGTTTTTTGAATGTCCAGAGGACCAGATTGAACTTTTTTAGATAAATCCAAAGCTGTGTGTCGATGTTGTTTCACGAAGATTGGATCTACAGCAGCAACACGTCTAACTTGTTAACGCTCTTGAAACGACATCATCCGAACATGAACGTCTCTTCTACAAGCAAAAAAAGCATCTTGTTGCAAAGACCAATAACAGCAGCATTTAAACAACCTTTATCAGGTAATTCAGATCGGTCCAGAGCAATAACACAAGCTGTAGGAGTTTTTAAAACTCTGGATCTACGTTTCTGTTGTTGATGCGCCGGCTTTAAAGTTATTGAGCCCAGCTAAGACATCCCATCATGTCAACACTTCAGCCAAAAAGTTGTAGCAGCACTTTATGAAAAAGTTAAAACTTATATTGTCAAAAAGCCCTGGACTAGATTAAAGCCCTGCCCTGATGATGATGATGATGATGATGACCGAGAGAGTCAACCACCTCATAGTAACCGTTTAAGAAGAGGTATTGTTATTTTATTATTATTATCTAATTAACGTTATTAACATTAATTAACAGCACACCATGACCATTTGGATGATCCAGAGGAGTCATGGGAGAAAGTTATGTGGTCAGATCAGTCAGTCAGAGTCAGAGTTTCTATATTGTCATTCACACCTCATGTGGTACATGTGGTGGAGCGAAATTATGTACACGGGGTC
>NC_056498.1:7432365-7448751 GCF_014905685.2 Nematolebias whitei
CTGTCGTCATCACTCTTTGTTAAAATTCAGGTCTCTCTTGTAAATGAGTCCCCAAGGCTCAATGGGACTAACCTGTATCAATAAAGGTTGAATGACCACAAGAACTGGGGTGTAAAGTGGCCAACATTTCTTTAGTTCAATCATAAAATCAGATGTTTTGTGAAAAAACAAAAGGTTAAACCAAAAAGAAATACATTTATTAAGTCTGCATAATACAAATGGCCCAAACACTACCATAGACATTTTGATTTTTTTGTTTTTCTGAAGTCAGCCATACAATTTTCAAAATATAGAGCTAGTGCACAGCAACCACATTGCTCAGGGCACCACAGTTACTGAAAGCCAAGAGCTCCGGGTCTGGACATCCAGCACTTATTGTCATTACGTACGTTTGTTTTATGGTTAAAATCTAGTTTTTGATGTACCCATTGGTAGGCCGACGTGAGCTCACCTGTGGGCCTGATTTGGCCCCTGGGCCACCAGTTGAATAACACTGATCTAGTCTTGAAGTGAATACATATCACCTGCCACCTTTCACACCAGACTGTTAAAACTAAAACTTGCAACGAGAAGAAACAGAGCTGTTCTGGTGATCTCATGGTGTACTGCAAGCTGTGTTGGTGCTCAGAGCACGTGCTGAGGATGACTCTGAGCTACTACCACTTACAACTTCAGCTCAACATCTGTAAAACTTGGAGCCATTTTAATCTTAGCTAAGGTCACTTAGCTGTGGCAGCCATCTTAAATTAGATTAACCCCAAATAAATAATTAGTTGTAGATGTGCATCCAGAGGTTGTTTATCAATATCAAGAGTATTGACTGAGTTATTGATATTTTAGCAGCACTTTAAGTTTCGGTCGGCCATCTTGAATTGACCTGCCTCCAAATGTTTATCAGTTTTAGACGTACACACAATGTCTACTGCCTGGGTTTTCATTCAAATCTGTCCAGTGGTTTATGAGATATTTTACTAACACCTCTAACAAACACACGGACAGGTCAAGCACATGTTGCCCATTGGTGGCGGGTGATCATGTATCTCCCTCCCAAACACTGGTCTCCTGCAGTTTGACTGGGATCTGCTGGATAATAAACCTGCTACCGATTTAAAATCACTTGACTGCATGGCTTTTTTTTTAAAAAGGACAATTTATTAAACGCTTTCATTTTAGTTATTAAGTGTTTGCAGTTTCCATTTGAAGCTCAGTCAAAAGGGTTAAAAAAAGATAATTTGTTCGTAGTTCTGCCTGCGATGGTCAAAGTTCCGACAACAATGGCTTCAGTTTCCTTACCTAAAAGTTCAAGAACCACTTCAGTTCCCTAAAAAACATCTAGGCTTACTTCTAATCGTAATTTTATTTTAAAGGGATGAAACACTGCAGTGGAGTTAACTGGAGCCAAGTTAGCGAACTTGCTAAATAGCAATAAACAACAATGCTAACAGTTTAGCACCAAGTGTTCGTTAATGCAGATTTACAGCTTACTTTGAACCGAGCTCGGCTGAAGAAAACAGGAAAGCACAAGTTATAGGTGCTGCCAAACTACCTCCATCATCGAACTGCATGTAGTAGGTCCACATGAAGGTACGGAAACCGCGGAGGACCAAAACTAATACGACCGTACGTCACTGAGCCGACTTAAAGGGAAAGTTCAGATATTTTAAAGTGGGCTTCTAAAAAAGTTATTTTGAATAACAACTAAATAAATTAGTAACGATTAGGGAACAGTATATGTTTAGAGCGAACCAAACTCAATTAAAGGTGCCTTATATATTTACAAATATTGCCCTTTGTTAGCAAAAAACCCAGCCATTAGGGAGCAGAAGCCAGTGTTTTGCCTGTCCCAAGCATGGGTAAAATGGTGAGGGTTTGGTCAAGAAGGGCATGAGATGTAAAACACTTTAGCCAAAACCATAATGTGAGTTCATCAAAGCGAAACTATACCGGATCGGTCAAGGCCCGGGTAAACAATGACCGTCACTGGTGCTGTTGACAAACAGGGTGCCGGTGGAACTGTGAGTCCAAGACCACAAGGAGGGAAACGTGTCAGGAGACAGAGGGGGGCGAGGAAAGTCAAGAATATACTGAGGGTTACAACTCTAAATGTGAGGATAATTACAGGCAAAGGTAGCTGGTTGACATGATGCAGAGAAGGAAGGTAGATGTTTTATTCAGTTCAATTCAGTTTATTTATATAGCGCCAAGTCACAACAGAAGTCATCTCAGGGCACTGAACAGAAACATTCAGATATAAAAACGTAAGTTAAGAAAACATTCATAAAATAATAACTTAACACTATTTATCTGAGGAGCAGACTGCTTTGAATTTAACTCCATCACAGAACTCTCATCTTGAGCAAGCATGAAGGCGACAGTGGAAAGGGAAAATTCCTTCATGAGGAAGAAACCTTTAGCAGAACCAGGATCAGGACAAGTGGCCATCTGCTTCGTCCGGCTGGGTTTGAGAGGAACAGATACAGAATGGCAGGTCAAGAAGCACATGTTAAGATAGAAATAGTATCAGAGGTAAAACTATTCAATTTTAACAATTAATTTAAGGAAATTAGGTCAATTTGTCCTCTAGTATAATAAGCTTAACGCAGCATAACAAGCCAACCCTAACTATAGGATTAATCAAAACGGAAACTCTTAAGCCCAGTCTTAAAACTGGACAATGTGTCAGCCTCACGGACAGAATCTGGAAGTTGGTTCCACAAGAGAGGAGCCTGCTAACTGAAAGATCTTCCTCCCATTCTGCTTTTGGAAACTCTAGGGACAACGAGTAAGCCTGCAGTCTGAGAGCGAAGTGCTCTGTTAGGAAAATATGGAACAATAAGATCTCAAATATAAGATGGAGCTAGGTTGTTAAGAGCTTTGTAGGTTAGAAGTAAGATTTTGAATTCAATTCTGGATTTGACAGGGAGAGAAACTAAAACTAGAGAAATATGATCTCTCCTAGTAACTCCAGTTAAGACTCTGGCAGCAGCATTTTGGATCAACTGAAGACTTTTTAAATAAGTATTTGGACACCCAGATAACAAACCATTGCAATAGTCCAGTCTAGATGTGACAAATGCATGGACCAGTTTTTCTGCATCATTTTTAGATAAGATGTTTCTAATTTTAGCGATATTACGCAGGTGGAACTAAAACCTCAGTCTTGTCTGTATTCAAAAGCAAAAAATTTGGGGTCATCCCTGTTTTTATGTCTTTTAAGACATGCTTGTAGTCCAAGTAGCTAATTGAATTCATTGGGTTTCATGGATAAATATAACTGTGTATCATAATCATAACAATGAAATTTTATCTCATGCTGTTTAATAATATTACCTAACGGAAACATATATAAAGTAAAGAGTATTGGTCCAAGCACTGAACCTTGAGGAACTCCATGACTAACTTTGGTATATGATAAATATTCATTATTTACATTTACAAGGATTCAAGGTTCTTTATTTGTCATGAAATTATGTATACAGGGTCCCAGGTACATCTGTCAGGGTTTCAAGGCAGATCAGGACAGGAGAGAACCCAGTTGCGCAGACAGGACTCAGGAGACAGGCGTTAGAAAATAAAATACTTTTAATAATAATAAATCAATAAGGCTGACATAGCAGCAAACTTACAAAGCAGATACAAGACGAGATCAAAACAGGACCAGACTGGCAGAACAAGACAAGGTAGACCCAATGACGAACCGACAATGACAGGACTAACAGACAGACTTTATATACACAAACAGGACATGACATAGGTGATGATAATCAGACAATCAAAGCAAAGACACAAGGGAGAACAGACAGGGGAAGGCCCACTAGATGGCGCCATCCTTACAGTACCCCCCCTCAAGGACGCCCCCTGGCGTCCCCAAGAAACCCCCTCCCAGAAAACTAGGGCGGGCGGAGGGAGGAACTGCAAGGGTGGCGGGCCCGAACAAAGACACACAAGGACCAAAACAAAACCAACAGGACAAGGCCTGGGGACTAAACTAAGTAGGGAACACAACATTTCCAGATGTCCAGAGACTGTCCACTGGCTCAGAGCAGGTCAGGTGGGTGGCCGGGAGGCTGTCCGACTGGCCAGAGAAAGTCAGGGGGGCGGCCGGGAGGCCATCCGATGGGCCAGAGCAGGTCAGGGGGGTGGCCAGGAGGCCGTCCAAACACGAGGCCAAAGTTCAGGTGGGTGGCATGGAGGCCGTCCAGTATAGGACCAACGTTCAGGTGGGCGGCGTACTCCAGGACCCCCTCGAGAAAGATGACGTGAGCCGAAGGTTGCAGGCTGGCCAGGATCCTCTTCAGCAGGACCAACAGGGGACGCAGGACCCTCAGGCTGAGGTGAGGACCCCTCAGCAGATGCAGGACCCTCAGGCTGAGGTGAGGACCCCTCAGCAGATGCAGAACCCTCAGGCTGAGGTGAGGACCCCTCAGCAGACGCAGGACCCTCAGGCTGAGGTGTGGATCCTTTCGCAGGCTGTGGTCTGGCTACTGTAGCAGGTTCTGGGCTGGCTGCTACAGGTTCTGGACTACCTGCAGACTCTGGTCGGGCTGCAGGTTCTGGACTACCTGCAGACTCTGGACGACCTGCATGTTCTGGGCTGGCTGCTGCAGGTTCTGGTACCACTGCAGGCTCCGGGCTGGCTGCAGGCTCCGGGCCCTTTAGTCCCACAGGTAGGTGGGGGCTCAGGTGCGAGAGGCTGCCAGACTCTTCAGTTGAGTCAGTGTGCATGGAAACAAAAATAGGATCAAGTTCAGTTTTTAGTTTCATGGCAAATTGAAAGATCACTTGATGAACCGATGTGCTGAGCAGGTCAGGCTGGGAGATGAAGATCTCTAGGAGTTGGTCCACCAGGTGTCTTCTAGTTTTAACTCTGTCTCTTGGAGTGATTCTGAGAATAAATATGGAGCCTCTGATGAGAGGATCAGCCACCTGGTCCTCTAAAGAAGGCAGCTCAGGGATCTGGTCATCCTCAATAGGAGCAGGAAGCGATTGCCCAACACGCTCCCCAGGCTGGCCCCCCTTCGTCCACTCCACAGACGAACGGGAGATGACTGCTCCCCCCCCCCCCCCCCCCGCTGCGAAATTCTCCCCGGTTTTGCAGGTTCTGGCAGAGGAGAGCAGGCTGGAGGCTGGGACCAGGAGGAGGTGGAACCAAAAAACTCAGCCTCGTCAGGCCAAGTGCGAGGAGCTGGACTTGCAGGTGATGTGGGCGGAAGAGCAGTGGACCGGTTCCGGTTGCGTCTTCTCTTTCCCTTCTGGTGGCGATGTGGGTGGTGTACAGGGGCAAACCAGAGTTCATCCTCTGACTCGGCGTCCTCCCCCGACGTCCACCCAGAGCAGACTGGTGAGTAGGAGGGACTGGACCTGGGTGCTGTGTAGTTCTTCTGGAGCTGAGATCTTCATCTCTCCTCCTGCAGTAGGAGAGGTGAAGGCAGAATTTCAACCGCCTGGCCACGGCTTCCCAGTGCCAGGACGGGTCTAGTCCAAAAAGCGCCGCACTGGATCGCAGCTCCCTCCATCTGGACAAGCTCGGTTAAAAACAGGTGAGCAGAGTCTGAGTGAGCCTACCTGCTGGGTTCAGGTTTTGGTCGGTTCATACTGTCAGAGTTTCAAGGCAGATCAGGACAGGAGACAACCCAGTTGCGCAGGCAGGACTCAGGAGACAGGCGTTAGAAAATAAAATACTTTTAATAATAATAAATCAAAAAGGCTGACATGGCAGCAAACTTACAAAGCAGATACAAGATGGGATCAAAACAGGACCAGACTGGCAGAACAAGACAAGGTAGACCCAACAACGAACCGACAATGACAGGACTAACAGACAGACTTTATATACACAAACAGGACATGACACAGGTGATCAGATAGATATGATTTAAACCAATTTAGAACCATTCCTGTAATTCCAATATCATATTCAAGTCTCTGTAATAGAATACTGTGATCAATTGTATCAAATGCAGCACTGAGGTCTAACAGGACCAGTGTAGACACCTGTTCATTATCAGAGACCCTGATGTTATCATTAATAGTTTTCACCAGTGCAGATTCAGTGCTGTGGTGAGCCCTAAAATCTGACTGAAACTCTTCAAAAAGATTATTTCTTTGAAGGTGATCATGTAACTGTCCAGTAACCATTTTCTCTAGAATTTTTTAGATGAAAGTCAGATTAGATATAGGTCTATAATTTGCTAGGATTCCCAAGTCAAGGTTAGGTTTCTTAAGTAAAGTTAAAGTTTGTTAAAGTTAAAGTTAAAGTACTGCTTAAAGTTCTGTGGTACATAACCATTTATTAAAGACAAAATAAGCAGATCCAAGACATGGTTATTAATTAAGGGAAATATGTCTTTAAATAGCCTGGTTGGGATGGGATCTAGCAGACATGTGGGTGGTTTGAGTGCAGCTATTATGTTTGACAATTCAGAAAGCTCAACAGGACAAAACCAGTCCAAACATAAATCAGGTTCTAGTGACATTTTAAAAGTTGTCTCATCTGACACTGAACCAGAGGTGATACTAGGAATGTTGGTTTTAATTTTTTCCCTAATTGAAACAATTTTATTCATAAAGAATCTCATGAAGTCATCACTGCTTACAGTTGTAGGGATACATGAATCAACAGAGATTGACAAGATTCTGGTATTGGATTCAGTAAGGCACCAAAAAACTGGAATGGTTTAAAAAATGTATTAAAGCAGAACTGCTGGTGGACGTCTGGGTCCATGGATGGCTCGGATCTGTAGAGACAGGGGTGTTAGTCTTGTGGGTTTGACTGTGAAAGTTCTCAGAGAAGTATAGACAGTCAATAACCATCACAGTCAGACAAAAAGAGGAGTCCTTAAGACTGGGAGATCCGATAACGTCACCAGCAGTGAGCAAGACGTAGCAAAGAAGGAGAATTATGCAGCAAGAAGCTTTGGGGCAGATCCAGAAACAAGATCCAGTAGAACAGACAGGGGTCATACACAGGAGGTCAGAAATCCTTAACTTAATTCAGGGTGTGATCCAAGAGGCGTTGTTGAGGTGATGAAGGGCAGAGTCTGTACAGTGTTCAGAGAGAGATATCTAAAACAGAAGGGGGGCAGGCAAAGTGAGGAATCCAAGGAACAAGTGTGAGGTCAGAACCAGGCAAACAAACAAAACAGTGGCATGAACGCTGGAAATCTACTACTATGAAAGGTTAGATAACTTTGATACTCTGTCACTGCTAGAGTGTGAACATGGAGTTTAAGAAGGCAGGTGAACAGGTGCAACAGATGAAGGTTGTTTACTTTGACAAGGCAAAGTGGGCGTGGTGAAGGAAGACAGGAGCAGGCTTGAACTGAGTCATGAATATGAAGAAAACAGAGCAGGGGGACAGAAAATATGGCAGGAGAGGGCAGAAATGTGGCAGAGAGAGAATTTTTTATTAGACTATGGTACTGAAAAGGAACCTGGGGTTATTTTTATTCTCATCAATTAAATATATAAAATATAAATATTAAATATTTAAATATTAAATATAAAGTTCTAGCTTTATGGAGCAATTTTTTTGTACGTTAGCAGGCTATCTCTCCAGGATAAGTAAGATTCTTCAACATTAGTGGAGCACCATTTTCTTTATAGCTTTCTAGATATCTGTTTTAAAGTACGTAACTCAGAATTGAACCAAGGAGCTAATCTCCTCTGATTCTTTTTCAGTGAAACAGCTTTATCGAGTGAATCCAAAAAAGTTCAATCTGTCCAGAGGACCAGATTGAACTTTTTTGGATTTTTCTACCTGGATTATTGAGCATGCATCAGGATATTTATCGAGTGAAGTTTGCAAAGTAGTTGTAAAATTAATTATTAATTAACTAATTAATTAATCAACTAGATGATCAAATTCACTGCTCCCTGATGTATTACTCAACAAGACAGAGGAAAACAATGGAAGAGAATCTTTAAATTTGGTTACAGCGTTTTCTGATGAGCACCTGCTGAGGTGAAATTTACTCTTGGTGACTGTGTTGTCATTTAATGTAAACTCAAAGGTAATTAAAAATGATCAGACAGAACAGGACTTTGAGGATGTATTACTAAGTTATTAACCTTGATGTCATAGGTCAGAACCAGGTCAAGGGTGATGATGAGAGTGAGTTTTATGTGTCTAAGAGACCAAGTGGAAGAGCAGCAAGGCTTGCAGCAGTGGGCCAGGGTTCAAACTGTTTTACCATGGTGTGGATAAAAAAAGAAATGGAGTGAGGGTGGTCCTGAAGGAGGAGTTGGCAAAGAATGTAGTAGAGGTGAAAAGAGTGTCTGATAGAGTTGTGTGTCTGAAGGTAGAAGTAGATGGTCTGACATTGTGGGGCGGCTATGGCTGAGTGGTAAGAGCAGTCATCCTCCAATGCAAGAGTTGGGGGTTTGAATCCACCAGCAGTCACATGCCAAAGTGTCTCAGTGTAAGACACTGAACACCTCGATGCCTCTAATGTGTGTCCCATTGGTGTATGAATGTGATGTAAAGCACCGATTAGTCTTTGTAGAATGATTTGTTCAATTAGCTTTGTAGAGATCTAGTAGAGTGCTGTATGAATGGGTAAATGAGGGCACAGATTCTAGTATAAAGCGCTTTGAGTGTCTCGATAAAATAGAAAGGCACTATATAAGTACAGTCCATTTACTATTTACATTGTCAGTGGTTAAGCTCCACAGGTTGGATGTGATGGGGAGGAGAAATATACATTTTGGAAAGATCTGGATGAAGTGATAGAGCGTATTCCCAGGGAGGAAAGAGTGGTGATCGGAGCAGACCTGAATGGACATGTTAGGGAAGGAAACGGAGGGGATAGGGAAGTGATGGGTAGGTTTGGTGTCAAGGAATGAAACCAGGAAGGTGGTGGATGCTGCCAAGATAATGGAAATGGCTGTAGTCAACACCTATATCCAAAAAGAGGGAGGAACATTGAATGACCTATAAGAGTGGAGGAAGGAGTATGCAGGTCGACTACATTCTGTGTAGAAGAGGAAACCTGAGGGAGATTGGAGACTGTAAGGTTGTGGCAGGGGAGAACGTGGCCATACAGCATCTGTGCATAGAATGACTATTGTTCTGAAGAAGAGAAAAAGAGTAAAATCAGTGAAGAAGATCAAATGGTGGAAGCTGAAGAAGTAAGAATGTTGTGAGAAATTCAGAGAGGAGTTGTTAAAGGCTCTGGGTGTTAAGAAAGAGCTTCCAAATGACTGGGCTACTACAGCAACAGTAATTACAGAGACAGGTAGGAAGGTACTTGGTGTGTTATCTGGACAGAGAATGGATGATAAGGAAACATGGTGGTGGAATAGTAAAGTGTAGGATGCCGTTCAATGAAAGAGGTTAGCTAAGAAGAAATATGACAGTGAGAGGACTGAAGAGAGGATACTAGAATACAAGGAGATGGGACATAGAGCAAAGACGGAGGTAGCTAAGGCAAAGCAGAATGCGTATGACGAGTTGGATGGGAGGCTGGACACTAAACAGGACAAGAAGGACTTGTACTGATTGGCAAGACAACGGGATCAGGATCAAAAGGATGTGCAGCAGGTTAGGCTTGTTAAAGATCCATCCATCCATCCATTATCTTTTACCCGCTTATTCCATTTTGGGTCACGGGGGTCACTGGTGCCCATGTCCAGCAATCACTGTGCGAGGGGTGGGGTACACCCTGGACAGGTCGCAAGTCCATCACAGGGCAACATAGAGACAAACGAGACAAACAACCATTCACTCTCTCACTCACACCTAGGGACAATTTAGAGTTACCAATCAGCCTAACATGCGTGTTTTTGGTCTGTGGGAGGAAACCGGAGTACCCGGAGAAAACCCATGCATGCACGGAGAGAACATGCAAACTCCACCCAGAAAGGCCCCTGGACCGGGGTTTGAACCAAGGACCTGCTCGCTGAAAGGCAGCAGCTCTACCAGTTGCACCACCGTGCTGCTTGTTAAAGATAGGAATTGTAATGTTCTAACAAGTGTGGAGAGTGTGACAGGAAAATGGAAGGAGTACTTTGAGGAGCTAATGAATGAAGGGGGAGTGGTGGTGCAGAGGTTAGAGAAGGTGGGCATGTGATCAGAAGATCGCCGGTTCAAGCCCCGGTACTGACAACATCAAAAAAAATAATGTGGGTGGGGTAGGTGAAGCACCCACACCTGCCCCCACCCTCATTCGCCCCACCCTGGGCCCATGAGCAAGGCCCTTAACCCCCATCTGCTCCCTAAACAGGTCTCTCTTGAAAATGAGTTCTCGTGGCTCACTGGGACTACCTGTATAAATAAAGTCTAAGTGAAAAAAATGAAAAAGAGAATGAAAGAAAAAGAAGAGTAGAGCACATAGAAACTGTGGACTAGGAAGTGGGAAAGATTAATGAGGGTGAAGTCCGGAAAGCTCTGAAAAGAATGAAGAAGGTTGAAGGCAGTAGGACCTGATGACATACTAGTGGAGGTCTGGAAATGTCTTGGAGAGATGGCAGTGAGGTTTTTGACCCAAATGTTCAATGGTATATCTGAGGGTGAGAAAATGCCTCAGGAATGGAGAAGAAATGTGCTGGTGCCCATTTTTAAGAACAAGGGCAATGTACAAAGTTGTAACAACTACAGGGGAATTAAATTAATGAGCCACACGATGAAGATCTGGGAGAGAGTTGTGGAAGCAAGACTTAGATGAGAGGTGACTACTTGTGAGCAGCAGTATGGTTTCATGCCAAGAAAGAGCACTACAGATGTCATATTTGCTTTGAGAATGCTGATGGAGAAGTACAGAGAGGGTCAGAAAGAACTCCATTGTGTCTTTGTGGATTTAGAAAAAGCATATGACAGAGTGTCGAGGGTGAAGGTGTGGTATTGCATGAGGAAATATGGAGTGGCAGAGAAAAGTATGTTAGGCTGGTACAGGACATGTATGAGGACAGTGGTGAGATGTGCTGTAGGAGTGACAGATAGCTTCAAGGTGGAGGTGGGATTACATCAAGGATCAGCTCTGAGCCCCTTCTTGTTTACTCTGGTAATGGACCGTCTATCAGATGAGGCCAGGCAGGAATCCCCATCGACTAGGATGTTTGCAAATGACAATGTGGTCTGTGGTGAAAACAGGGAGAAGGTGGAAGAGAACTTAGAGAGGTGGAGGTATGCACTTGAAAGAAGAGGAATGAAAGTCAGCCATAGTAAGACAGAGTACATGTTTTTGAATGAGAGGGAGGAGGTGGAACAGTGAGGCTACAAGGAGCAGAGGTCACAAAGGTGCAGAACTTCAAGTAGTTGGGGTCCACTGTCCAGGGAAATGGGGAGTGTGGTAAAAAGGTGAAAAAGAGAGTCCAGGCAGGATGGAGTGGATGAAGAAAAGTTTCAGGAGTGATTTGTGACAAAAGGGTGTCAGTAAAGGTCAAAGGAAAAGTTCACAAGACAGTGGTGAAAATAGCTATGTTTTATGGTCTGGAGACAGTGGCATTGACAAAAAGACAGGAGATAGAACTGGAAGTGGCAGAAATGAAAATTGTTGAGTTTCTCCTTAGGAGTGACAAGGCTGGATAAGATTAGGAATGAGATCATCAGAGGTACAGCACAGGTTGAACAACTGGGAGATAAAGTTAGAGAGGCCAGACTGAGATGGTTTGGACATGTCCAGAGGAGGGACAGTGGGTATATTGGTAGAAGGATGTTAGAAATGCAGCTGCCAAGAAAAAGACAAAGAGGAAGGCCAAAGAAGAGATATATGGATACAGTTAGAGAGGACATGGAGGTAGTTGGAGTGAGGACAGAGTGAGATGGAGGAGGATGACTCGCTGTGGCAACCCCTGAAGAGGGAAAAGCCGAAAGAAGAAGAAGAAGAAGCCCATTGTTAGCATAAACACTGTTACCAAATTAAAATGGAAATAAACATGGTCTGAAACCCTGGATGATACCTAGACAAATGCTTAGAGGACCATTGCCTAAAGTTAACAGGTGAAAAATGCTAGGTAAAAGTAGCTAGCTTGCTAAAAGTCATAAAAGGCTAGCTAAAAGTAACAAAAGATTAGTTGCAACTTGAAGTTAAATCACTTTTAAAAAGTCAATGTTTCCAACTTACTTGCCTTGGCAGAGCGCTCATATCTTCTGTGATTTTTGTTGACGGGGGCCACATAGCCACGTCTGTGTTGTGTGCTGTTTTTTTTTTTTTGGGGGGGGGGGGGGGTGGGAGACGGCTCAGCGTGAGGGAAAATAAAATGGAAAAGGTTACTTTATTCTTCTTTCTTTATGAACTGATTTGAACTATTTTCACATTATTCAACAACAACAAAGTCCATGCTCAATAATCCAGGTATACAATACAACATTTTTCAGTCAGGTCATCTGGACAGTTTCTTTTTTTTGTGCTGAAACGTTTCACCTTTCATCCAGAAGGCTTCATCAGTCAAGGAAACACACAACACAAAACTGATTCTTCCCCCAACAGCTTACTCCAAAGTGGAACAAACCAGTTATGTTGGTGCCTGGGGTGTCCTGAAAAATATTCCATCTTAGACCTATTTTTAACAAATATGCCTCATAAATTTCCTGGTACAGGTGTATTCGCTGATGTTTTGAGTGATCATTGTGTAATAGTGACTCTCAGGGATATTAAACTTCCACATTCTAAGCCCAGATTAATTAACAAAAGGGACTAGAAACATTTTTGTGAAAATTGTTGTGTTTTTGATCTCACTTCTCCACCCGAGTCTGTTACCTTTTATATCCTGCAGGAGTCAATCAAAGACACGCACTTAAATACAAGAGACACGCACCTTCTAGTTTTGTATATTTAATAAGCAAAGAAATTCAGAAGTCATAAAGTAGTCAAATCATAAAGTAGTCACAAATTCACAAGCATAAACAGTGGATTAGTTAAATGCAGTCATTATTTTAACATATTATTAATTGGATGCATCCCTTTAAACTCTACAATACAACCTTGTTTAAGGAGGAATCTGAAAACGTCCGTCTCTCTGCTTCATTTTGCTGCTGGCTGCTGCTGGCTGCTGCTTCATCTCTCTGCTCACTCCTCCGTCTGTAAACTCCCTCCAGGGATAAAACTCTGCACATCCTTTGTTCTGTGAAAAAGGGCGTTCCTTACACAGCAAAACTAACTTTTCAGCGCGTTCTGAGTCTGCTGTCATGATTGGCTAGTTTTCAATCCAATCAGAAGTGGTTTACATCGTGTTACATTATGTAAACAGGAACCGACTTCAATCTGTGGGAGCCTTTTCAAAGTAAACCAGGAAGTGGGTCAATTTCAAAATAAAATAAGAATAGGAATGTTAAATTCAACAAAGAACACAATCTTTATTTCACAACAATTCCCCCTTTCGACCTCATCTAAAAGAGGTCGACATCAAACGGAAGAATATGCTGAAACAACAGGTAAATTTTCAAAACCTGTCGCAATCTGATCTGCTAATTTATGCTCATCAGGAACTCCACGAGGGATTCCTATGGCATCAATATATGTAGTAGAGCCCACAGTGGGGTCAAAATTATGCGTTGAACGTCTCTTCCTACTGGGAGAGATGTAGGTGTCATTTAAAACTTCCAAACGAGGGCCAATCAAGGTTAACGATGCAGCTAAGCGTACTAATACACACAATCCCACAGTATCCTGAGGGATATGTGTTAATAAACGTCTACAACCACAATAATAATACAAAATAACACTCTGTTAATATACTGCTCATAATTGATCATAGATATTTCTTTTCAACGTTACAAACTGAATATACTTATCACTTTCAAGCTAAGTAAATAAATGGATGCGCTCCAAATCAAGACTGCAATTAAAAGATAAGAGAAAAATGGTTAGTACACATGTCATACAATATTGTTACAATCACAAGTACTCAGGGCATACCCTGGGGTGCTCAGAGACCGTTCCTCCTATGTCTCTGAGTTTTCTTCATGAAGTGTGAGACTCTAAGATGTCGTGTTTTTGTCATATCTAGGTGTCTGTACTAAATGTGGATATTCCAGCACCCGGTGACCCACTCAAACAAAGTCCTTCAGGGCCCGCACGCAACTTTACCAGGCTGCTTCGGTCTACAAGACATGAATGTCCAGTTTTACGACTTTAGATGGTTTCTGCCAGCTCTCTCGCTCTTCCTGGCTCTGAGGCAGGCGCACACTGGCTCCAGTGGTACCAAACGTCCCCCTTTCCTCTGAGGCGGACTGCATGGGACGTTCTCTCTGTAACCTGATAAGGGCCCGTCCACCTGGGCTCCTGCCACTTCCTTTTAATGACCCTCAGCAAGACCCACTCCGCGGTGGGGAGACCAGGTTCCTCTGGTCTTTCTGTTAGGCTCTGTTTGTGGTGGACCTGCTGAGTAAAGTTAGACACTAATGCTTTTAACTCATCAAGGTATACCTTATGTTCCATCGTACGGTCCTCCTCACTGGTCAGTGAGCATACGGTTGATCCAGGAAAGGGTTTACCTGTATTTAACTCATAGGGAGAAAAGCCAGTTCCATTATTAACAGAAGTTCTCACGGTCATTAATACGATATGTTATGCTTCCACCCAGTTCAATTTAGTCTGTGCACAGATTTTGCCCAATTTTTGTTTTATGTTCTGGTTCATCCTTTCGACCTACCCTTGAGACTGGGGATGGTACACGGTTCCAAAAGCATGTTTTAGGCCTAACATTTTTTCCACAGCCTGCAGATCTGTGTTTTTAAAATGTGTGCCATTGTCTGATCTGATTTTTGTTGGGAAACCGTGTCTGGGGATGTAATGGTTAATCAGAAACTTCACCACTGTTTTGCTGTCTTCTCTTCTTGCAGGTATGGCTTCTGGCCACCCTGTAAATGCGTCAACACACATCAATACATATCTGAACCCTTTAACAGGTTCCAACATATCAGTGTAATCTAGAATCACCTCCTGTCCCGGTCGGTGCAGGAGAGGAAAAGAACCTCGTTCAGGTTTTACTGTAGGCCGAATGTTGTACTTTAAACAAACAGTACAGGTGTCAACATATGCTGTTACCATATTTTTTAGATGAGGGTGTCACCATTGTCGAAGATTTCTTAACATTGTCTGCATCCCACGTGTGCTAATCCATGTGCTTCCTGAAATACTGCCTGTTTTAAAGTCATAGGCAAGATCCACTTCTAATTCGGTCCTATCCATACTTTAAACTCCCCTTTTTTCTGACCTCCTCTGTTAAACCATAATGTCTTTTCCTCTGCTACATTCTTCTCATCCCATCGATTCACTTTCTGACATTCCTCTTCCACTGTCACCATTTGTACTCTTGGCTGCCCTGTCAGCTTGCCTGTTTCCTTCCGCTGTGTCTGATTGTGTAACATCATGACCTTTACACCTCACAACCGCCACTTTTGCTGGCCACATCAAACTGTCAGCTAAATCCTTAATGAGTTATAACTGTACATGAACTACACCATAAGCCTACACCTGTAAGGAACTCTCGTGAGGGTTTGGACCAAGATCACAACACAACAGACTGACGATAAATAATAAATGTTTATTGTTTCTAGGAGGGAAGTGACAGCTGGTCTTGGTGCTGGTCTGGGTTCTGGTTCTGGTGTCGGTTAATGGTAGGAGCAATCTAAGAAGCAGAGAACGGTTAGTGGTCGTGCTGATTACCAGAACGTGGAGAACAGTCAATAAGGAAAAACCACTAACCGTCTCAGATGATCTCAAGGGTCCTGAAGGGTGGAAGTGTTCAGATCTGCAGCTGCTGGAAGGGCTGAGTCCGGTGAAGGACGACAGTCGGCCGCAGCTGTCTGCGTGTCCAGAGTCCATGATCCAAAAGGGGAAGTCAGGCTTTCCAAGGTCCAGTAACGTGAAGCAGATGTCAGGCAGTACCAGAGGAGCAGGCAGATCGGTGGTCGTGCAGGCGTGGGTCGGTACCAAGAGCAGATGCAGAAACAAATCCAAAAGGGCAATCCAAAGAGACGTGGTCGAGGCAGGCAGAGGGTCAAGGAACCAAGAGATCAGGCCAAACAAGAAGGGGAGGACAACCAGAAAGAGGGACAGGTAGCGTGGTGGGCAAGACAAGGAGCGAGGACTTGAACAGGGACAAGAGAGGGGAACAAGGACTACAGGCATGAACGCGAGATATCTAATAACTACTAAGAGTGTTCAACTATCGGGCACCGAAGAGTTGACAGGTTGCTGCTTATAAAGGGTGGAGAGAACAGGTGCAGCCAGTCAGAGATAATCAGGCCAGCTGGCTGCAGTGCAGACAATTAGTGCAGTCAGCCTTCACCAACATGCAGAGTGGACAGACTGGTTCTCCACATACACACACACACACACATGAGAACCAGGTAGAAGAAGTGAGGATGAAAAGAGCAGAACAGAACTGAGAAACCAGAGCTAGTGAACAGAGTGATAAAGATCTAAATACAGGGACGTGATT
>NC_056498.1:7448851-7453883 GCF_014905685.2 Nematolebias whitei
CACCATTCTGCTGTACCACAGCAAATCCTGATCTCAAAAACCCATCCTCAAACCTGAAGCAGCAACCATCTGCCATGTTTATGCCTTCATGCAGGAACAATAAATTCGGTTCTGATAGGATCACACTTGCGTACATCAACACCTGTCTACCACCCCCCTTTTTCTGAAACAGAACACCATTAACAGTGTTTTCTGCTTCAGAAACATCAAGAAAAAAAACAGGGGGAGAGTAGTCAGGCAGAACCAAATCAGCTGCTCTGGACAAGAGTTGCTTCAGTTTAATAAACACATGCTCTGCATCTGTGTTCCACACAAGTGTTGCTTTCAGGTTTCTGTTACCTTGATCTTCACCATCTGTCTGAGTGGAGTGGTGAGTTCACTATATTCAGGTATATAGTGTCTGCTTGTACCATCTGTTTTAAAATGAGTCAATGTGAGTGATCATTATCAAAGCCAGCTGCAGTTTTTGATCACGACCCCAAAGTGCTTAGATGACCATCACAGACCAAATGTGGGGTTGACACCTCCGTCCGGCTGCAGTTGATGTTAGTGACCCTGGACAGAGTAACCACCAGTTCTTCTTTCAGCCTTTCAGTCCTCAGACTCCTCAGACTCCTCACCGTCTGTCTGGTGACCAGTTCAGCTTTGTGCAGCAGTTCATATCTCAGCATACAGCAAGACTTGACTTTGTTCTCGCTGTGTACGAACTCCAAGACCCCCTCTGGACAGTTAGTTCAGTTTGCTCTTGGACTGTTAGATCTTTGAAAAGTCACGTTACTTGGCTGAAAAGTTCTTTGTTGTTGTGTCAGTTGTGTTCGACTGACAACTTATTCGAACCGTCCCATTGGTCAGTTTCACAGACCCAACGTCAGCGCCCACCTGAACACATTTGTATCTGATCCGGCCCCCGGCACCCAAGAGTCCTGATCAAAACTCAGATGGATGCTGTATGCAGTTAAATGCTACCTTCTATGTTTTGCGGGCCTAATTAAACTCATCTTCCCACTGCAGAGAAGAAAAAATTCACAAGGGGTTTTGTTTTAACTGGGATGGGTGACTCCCCCCCTCAGCTGCGAGGGGGTGTCAGTAACCTCCCCCACCTGTAACATCACATCTGTTATGTGATATATGGGGTACATTCCTGTAGGGGGATGTGCTGACTGATTGCCGCTTGGGTTATAAGGATGGGGAACTGAACTACCCACTTCCTCACTCTTTTCTTTCATTTATAACCTCCCTCATTAACTTTCTGTATCTACTTTCCTGCAAGGCGTTTGCCTCTCTCTCTTGTCAAACTTATCCTCATCTCTCGAGCATTCTTTAATCTTTTCCCACAATTTCAACTTGCTCCTTTACTGGTTTAAAACTTTCCTGCTCACACTTTTGTAACCTGAGACGCTGCTGCCCCTCAGTGCCCATTCTCTCAGGAAATCCAAACACACAGCACACACCTCTTTTTTATTGTCACTGGAAAATTCTGGAACTTTTTTTCTTCTTTTTTTCTACACATTCATACTGTGGTCTTATATTTGACAAAGACACAAACACAAAATAAACAAACAAGATACTGACCACTTATTTCAACATTCACGCAAGTCACAGACGCCAGAAATATTCACAATGGTCACCCTTAAAAATGTTGTTGTTGTTGTTTTTTTAAAACAAAATGTGTTGACTTCCCTTTTAATATCCTAGAAGACAGCAATATTTGTGAACCCGTGACTTCTCTACTCCTCACAGATCATAAGTTATTTTATTCAACAAATCTAATTATTAGTTCTAATTTTATTTTAATCTATTCGGTGCGTGCGTCGTATTTAATTAATTAATGTCTCACCCAAGTCCCGTACTCACTTAATGAACTTCCAATTTTTAAGTAAGCTTAAATTAACACTGTTTTAAGTTAGACACCACCCTAACAAGTTTACAGTTCAACTTTGTCTCAGAGTTACAGAGGTAGCGGCAGATAAATGATTTTATCCTACAACCCCACCCCCTCTGATCCAGAATCTCGTCAGACTCTGGTTGGCTCGACAATTGCGTGTTTTCCCTGGGACTGGTTTTATTTACTTTATCTTTATTCTTACAGTCGACATAAACTTCTCTATTTAAAACTATTTATTTTGGAGTCAGACACACTGAGCAAAAATTTGCCTATTTTAAGCCCAATTTACAGATTTCGTAATAATAAACAGGCTCTGCTTACCTCATTTATTCATAGCGCGCGCAGATTCAGTGTGCAGGACTCAGTAGGTAACTTATTTCTCACATCTCGGTGGGACCTCCAAATTGTTGTGTTTTTGATCTCACTTCTCCACCCGAGTCTGTTACCTTTTATATCCTGCAGGAGTCAGTCAAAGACACGCACTTAAATACAAGAGACACGCACCTTCTAGTTTTGAATATTTAATAAGCAAAGAAATTCAGAAGTCATAAAGTAGTCAAATCATAAAGTAGTCACAAATTCACAAGCATAAACAGTGGATTAGTTAAATGCAGTCATTATTTTAACATATTATTAATTGGATGCATCCCTTTAAACTCTACAATACAACCTTGTTTAAGGAGGAATCTGAAAACGTCCGTCTCTCTGCTTCATTTTGCTGCTGGCTGCTGCTGGCTGCTGCTTCATCTCTCTGCTCACTCCTCCGTCTGTAAACTCCCTCCAGGGATAAAACTCTGCACATCCTTTGTTCTGTGAAAAAGGGCGTTCCTTACACAGCAAAACTAACTTTTCAGCGCGTTCTGAGTCTGCTGTCATGATTGGCCAGTTTTCAATCCAATCAGAAGTGGTTTACATCGTGTTACATTATGTAAACAGGAACCGACTTCAATCTGTGGGAGCTTTTTCAAAGTAAACCAGGAAGTGGGTCAATTTCAAAATAAAATAAGAATAGGAATGTTAAATTCAACAAAGAACACAATCTTTATTTCACAACAATTGTCATCCCTCTGGGATTTATCTCACTTTGACTGGCATCGTATTCTATTAAGTGATGGCGTGAACACTGCTTGGAACTATTTTCATAATAGTTTAATCTATTTTGCAAACAAGCATGCTCCTTTTTGCCAGTTCAGAATAAAAGGATGAGACAGCACATGGTTTATTCCTGAGCTAGCTGACCTCCTGCACAGGAGAGACCAGTTTTGGGCTGTAGCGAGAAAATCTGGCTCAGACACTGATTGGTTGAGTTTTCGGCAAATGAGGAATAAATGCACAACTGCCATCAAAGCCGCAAAACGTAACTATTGCTTATCTCAGACCTCCAAAAATCGAAATGACCCCTAAAGATTCTGGAAAACCATCAAATCTCTCTCAGGCAGCTCCCAATCATCTGCCCACCCATCACAATCAAATAAGCATGAGTTCCTGAACTGTTTCAACAGACATTTTGTTAATTCTAGTTCTTTATTTGACACAGTTACTAATGGAAAATCAACCACTTCTCCCAAAATTTAAACTTCTACAAACAATATCTCTCCTGCAAGTCAATCTTCAGTTAATCACACTTTTCTCTTTCCCTGTTCTCTGTTAGTGAGGTAAATAAACTGTTAAAAGGTCTAGATTCTAAAAAATCTGCAGGACCAGATGAACTTCAACCTTATTTCTTAAGGCTGGCTGCTCATATCATCACAGTCCCTGTGACCCACATCTTCAATCTCTCCATAAGCCAAAACTCCATTCCAGACGCTTGGAAAACAGCCTTTGTTCTTCCTTTGCTGAAGGGAGGTGACCCCACCTCACTGAACAACTATGGATCAATCTCTAAACTTTACATTTTAGCCAAGGTTCTAGAAAAACTGTTAAACTCTCAAATCAAAAAGTTTTTGGACTCATTTAACATCTTACCTCCCCATTAGTCTGGTTTCAGGAAACAACACAGCACAACGACTGCTTCACTGAAGTCTAAAAAAGTTAAATCTGGTCCTCTGGACATTAAAAAAACAAAACAAAGCAAAACAACAACAACAAGAAAACAAAGTAGAAACGTTTCGTCTTTCATTCGAAAGACTTCCGCAGTCTGAGGTGCTATATTCAGCTCAGTCTTATAAATAGCAAAGCTGAATACAGCACCTCAGACTGAGGAAGTCTTTCGGATGAAAGACGAAACGTTTCTACATTTTTTTTGGTGGTGTTTTGCTTTGTTTTGTTTTTTGAATGTCCAGAGGACCAGATATAACTTTTTTAGATTTTTCTACCTGGATTATTGAGCATGCATCAGGATATTCTTCCCTGAAGGTTTTTAATGACATTGCTGAAGCATTGGATGCTAAGGATTATTGTGCTGCACTTTTCTTAGACCTGTCTAAAGCTTTTGACACTGTGGATTATAACATCTTGTGTTATAAGCTCTCAGAAATCGGTTTCTCAGACAATACTATTGGTTGGTTCTCTAAAGCCTGGTATCCACAGGTCTGGTTCTTGTTGTAGCCTGTTGTGTCCGGTTCTAGTGGGACCTCTATTTTTGTGTCTCCACTTTGCCTATAGTTCCCGTTTAGTGGGCGTATTGTTCACCTCTAGTGGGCGGATTATTAATATCAACGCACCTTACCAGCTGGTGGCGGTAGTGCTATATTAAGCTCTTTTCTAAGCACCACTAACATGTATTAGAAGAAGAGCTGGAAAACAACACACAACCAAAATGGATGACCTCCGTGAACTTGGAGCAGAACCAGCCGCACAGCCCGTCCTGGTCGCTGTCCCACAAGATGGAGAGCAGGGCCGAGGTGTCAGAGATGCTCTGATGGAGTACCTCATGAGCTGTAACTTATCCTAATTCCACCCCTTAATCTTTTTTACCTCCCCAGCCTTCCTTAGATACAAGTGAACGTTAAAGTGTTGATTTGAAAATAAACATGGATTAATAATTATTCTTGTTTGTTTAATGTACAGACATGCCTTATTACCAGGTTCGTGTAAAAATGGCAAAACAAACACTGCTGCTGTGCTTCTATCACACATGCTACGTTTTTTACTGGCTGTAGTTTTAGTAAAACTATACTCCTTAATTTTTGTTTTTAACAAAGAACC
>NC_056498.1:7453983-7462416 GCF_014905685.2 Nematolebias whitei
ACATTTGATTTGATATTTAACAACTCTTTCAGAGTTTATGCTTACCACGCAGCTCTTTAAATTAAGCTGTCGCAAATTATCTTCATGATTGAAGTGCTGTTAAGTAATATTAAGTTAGTGCTCCTTTGTACCACAGTGAAAGTCGTGGAGAGAATTTTTGACCTTGGGTGAAAAAGACACAGAAGCTGCTGGATCCACAAGATGGACATCATGGCCGAGGTGTTTGACATGCAATGACTGAAAACCTCCAGCAAGCTTACAGAACACCACAGCTTTATAACTTTAATCCCAGATTCCTTGTTTCATTGAATTGTGAGTGCTCCTCGGATGATTAGCGAAACGTCTTCAGTTTTAAAAAAAGTCCTGAGGTTTTGTTTTTATCTGTTTTGGGGGGGATTTGCCGTGTCAAGGATAACTGAGAATCTTCACCAGCATTGTTACAGGTAAAAAACAATTACTTCACTTATCCTACACTATTGACGTAAAAAAACACTGTAAGCACTTCACTTTTGATGATCAGATGGAAGCTCAAGACTTGAAAATGTTTCTTTTATTAGAAATAAAGACCTGTACAAAAAAAAAACAATTATACACTAATTATATATGCAACATGCATATTTATGCATGTTGCATTTGTGGGCTTACCTTGCAGGATCTACATTTCTATAGATCAACTATGATCTACTCTAAATATTTTTAAACATGTCTGTTTGCCATGGAACGGGCAATGGATTCCAGCACCCCAAGGAGTGCCTGACTGAAAGCAGCACTCTGTTCAGCCTCCTGCCTTCGCTGTGCTGCTTCCTCTCTGCGAACATCTGCTTCCTCTCTCCTCAAGGCCATCTCCTCCCTCCTAATGGCTTTCTCCTGCTTCCTCGCTGCTGCAGCTTCTTCTTGCCTTGCTTTTTTGGCATCCTCACAAATAAAATGGAAGTGTTCCTCTCTCTGCTTCCAGTTCATCACCTCTTGTTCTGTATGTACAGAAACAAAGCTCTCTGCTGCACTTGTTGATCTGCGCTTTCTATTGCCTAGGAATAACACACAAGAAAATGGCTGTTAGATGATGAAGTACAGGTAGAGTTTTTAAATAAATTATTTACATTAAAGTTCCTGCTAATTTCAAAAGGTGTTTGTTTACAAGATCAGAAATGATTCTGTTCATAAAGCAGTCTAGTACTTTAATGATAGTAAGCAGGTGGGCATAAATAAACTATATGTAGTCATTTACAACGGTTTGTGCTAATTTAGAAAAAGAACAGAGCATCGTTAATCTGAACAAAAATCACTACACCCTGTATAATTTCAATAATAAACTTCATAAATGAAAGTTTAAGTAATAAATGAATAACTAAATTTAACATTTATCCATTACAACTGAATAAACAAGTAGTTTGAATACATGCAAGGTGTTTTACAACAAAAACAAAACAACATTCATATCAACATGATCAATGTGATGTTAAACACAATTGTTGCTTCTTACCTAGTAACGGGTGCTGTTTGGTGCCGCTCTGCTGCGTGTTGCCCGGTGGCGTGGATGTGCCCGGTGGCATGGATGTACTTGGAGCTGGTGTGGTCGGGAAGGGTCAGAAGCGGGAGGATTGGACAGTCAAAAGCTGAATCTGGCGAACCTTCATGTTCAGTGGGACTTTCTGCATCAAAATAAGAGTGGAAAAACAGCAACAGAGTACAGTTAGCAATGATGCTAACTAATGACGACGTAACCGCGTCAGCCTCGTTTGTTCAGAGTACTTTCAGAAAATGCAAAGAAACGGTTGCATGAGGGAAAGGAAATATGCTTAAAGTAAATAAAATACACTCACCATCAGCTATTAGTTTTTTAAGCTTTCCTCTTTGCTTTGGTGTGCGATGGAAGCCCTGCACCGCCATCTGCGCAGACACCTCTTGAAAAATCTTTTTATTTCGTTTCGTTCCATCTAGCTCGCGCTGCACTTGTTCATCGGCCAGCAAACAGAGAAATGCCTGAGCTTCAGCATTCGACCACGGTTGTGCCATGATTATTTGTTTTACCTTGTAAAATATTCCAAAATAAGCTCCTCCGATTTCTTGTTGTCTGTTATGCGGGTGAAAAAGAAAATGGTGGATTGTGATTTCCGGTGGAAGACTGAATCTCCGCCCTCCACCAATGAATACGCCCCCTGACCAATCAGTGACCTACAGTGCGCTGATGTCACAACTAGACCCTAAAAGAACCAGACCTGGGACCTCAGTGATTTAGGTCCCAAAAATGGGGTGGGTTCCACCACTAGAGGCATTGTTGATAAATCCTGCAATCGGCCACAACTAGTTACATAGGAGTACCAAAAAGACCCGTGGATAAGGGGCTTAATTATCTTTCTGATCGGAGGCAATGTGTTCAGCATAATGGTACTTCCTCCAGTTATTTAACAGTCAACAAAGGTGTACCACAAGGCTCAGTCTTAGGACACACCCTCTTTACAATAAACATAGGTAATGTAGGCCAAAGCATCCCTGATGCATCTCTACATTTCTATGCTGATGACACAGTTGTTTATTGTTGAGCTAAAACAGTTGCTAAGGCTTTCCAGCGTTCCTGCCTGTCTGCCTGCACCAATGGGTCTCCAGCCTAGAAATCATCACAGAATGACCAGACCAAACCAAGATCCAGCAGGCAGCCCAACTCTCACTGCTCCTTCCCTGGAAAACAAGCTGTGTGGTAATTTCAGAGACTCTGAGCCTTCAGCTACACCCCTGGCGCTTCCTCGGTTCCCAGTCCTGACTCCTGAGGTCCTCACAGCTACAGCCCCTGTGGTCGCTCCCATGTCTACTGCAGTCCCCATAGTTTTTCCATCTCCTGCAGCCTCTGCATTATCAACACAGTGTGAGGACCCAACCTGTCCTGAGCCCACAGACCCAGACTTGCCTACTCCAAATACTGTCCCAGAAGATCCAACACCCGAGGTGGATCCCATGCTGCACGCAGCCCCCGTGATGGATCCCACGCTTCACGCAGCCCCCGAGGTGGATCCCACACCGCTGCTGGCCTGCCTGCTGAGTTCCTCACTGCTGACCCTCCTGCTGAGTTCCTCGCTCCTGGCTCATCTGACTTGTTCCTGCCTGATGTTCGGCTTGTTGGACGACCTCCCGACCGCCTGCCTGACTGGCCCCGGCCTGGTGAATGGTCTCCCGGCCGCCCATCTGACCTGTTTCTGCTTTTTGGACAACCTCACTGTTCCCCACCTGAACTCTGACCTCCTTGTGTGTCCATGTGTTGTGCCTTGTCCCTGGTGTACCTGTCCAGTTCTTTGTTCCCCTCATGTCTCTTTTTTTTCTCCTAGCGCCCTCCTCCCTGTTGGCTCCCCCCCTCCTCCCACCCACGTTTTGGGGGTGTAGGGGTCTTGGAGATGTCAAGGAAGTCCTTGGGGGGGGGGGGGGTTACTGTAAGAGTTGTGCTTTCCCTGGTCTCTGTCTCCCTCTAGTGTTCTATATTTGTCTGCTTCCCCTCTGATGTCTGCACCTGTGATGTTTCACAGGTGTTCTGTGTTAGTCTCGTTAGTGTGTGTGTATTTAAGTCTGTTTGCCTGCGTCCCTCATTGTCTGGTCATTGTGTCACTGTCCTGCTCCTCGTGTCCTGCATCCTGTCCCATGGTTTATGTAAGTCTGCTGCATCATCAGCCATATTTATTTTGTAAATAATAAATTATTTATTTATTTATATTCACTGAGTCCTGCCTGTCTGCCTGCACCAATGGGTCTCCAGCCTAGAAATCATCACAAACTGAAAGTTAAACTGGGTTTATTTTTCAGAAATCGATCCTGATTAACTCTGAATGCTAGGAAACACCTTGTATCTGTGACTTTCTTTCCCTCCATTGACTACGGGGACATTATTTACATGAACGCCTCTACAAGCACCTTGCAGATGTTGGACACTGCTTATCATGGTGCACTAAGATTCATAACTGGCTGTAACTACCGTACCCACCACTGCACCCTGTATTCACTGGTTAACTGGACATCATTAACTTCATGCAGACTCTCCCACTGGTACATTTTCATCTTTAAATCACTTCTTGGTCTGTTGCCTTCATACATCTCCTCCTACATGTCTCTGCGTGAGTGCAGCTACAGCGTGAGCTCTCAGGACATTATTACCTGCAGTGTCCCCTCAGTGCGGACTGAACTAGGCAAAAGGGCATTCTCCTACTCCGCTCCTTTTTCCTGGAATATCTTGCAAAAAGATCTGAAGCTCTCGACCTTGACCTCTCTAAGTGGATTTAAACATCTGTCAAGTTCCTGGCAAGAACCAATGCAGACATGTTCCTGTTTTTAGTTTTCTACACCGCATTACAATCTAGCTGTTTTTTCACAAATTTTCCTTTTGATTGTCCTTTTGGTTGCCATTTTATTTTAACTTCTTACAAAAAAAAAAAAAAATTGGTACGCACCTTTTATGATTGTCTATTCTTGTCATTGTTGTCCACTGTTGTCATCACTCTTTGTAAAAAAAATAAAAAAATTCAGGTCTCTCTTGTAAATGAGTCCCCGAAGCTCAATGGGATTAACTTGTATAAATAAAGGTTGAATGAATGAAAAAAATTCTGTGTTAAGAAAGGCGGAAATAGAAGTTATGAGACGCCACTAATGTCAAACCAGCTAACACAATCTGCCTGTCGTTATTATATCTACTTGCTTAATAAGTCTTCTGATATCTTGGTCCAGTCAGGTGTAGTTCTTTAGTAACGCCTTTTTTCCTCGTGCAATCAGGTGTGCTCTTGATATACACCTTCCTTTGGGAACGCTTATTTCATCTTTAGGAACGCCCATTTCTTCTTTGGGAAGCCTATTTCATCTGTAAACATACCTACTTGATCCACCTTATTCCTAGGCCCCATGCTGCCTTGTGTGAATTATGGGCACAACTTACCAGAACCAGCGTTTGTGCGAACAGTACAAGCTAATGTAGTTTCTCCAAGCATTGTGGATTTAGTTTAAACATGTAGGAACAACACCTGTCAGATCTCAAACAGGAGTTCCATCATACCTCTCAGGAAGGAGATGGGTTGTAGGAAGATGGAGAAAGCTTGAACCATCCTAACTGTTAAGTAAGGGGGTGGCAGAATTTTGCTGTTGGGTGTTTTGCTGCAGGACAGACTGGTGCCCGCTACAAACATAGTAAATAAATCCAACTCATTAAGTTGTTGTATGAATACTATGATCATGAAAATTGTAATTTGGACATGACGCAATTAAAAGAAATTTATCCAATTGTTAAAACTATCTTGATTATTATGATTTTTTTTATTCTACTTTGGCCAAACTTAAATACTTAATGCAAACGTGTGCGAATCCCGAAGTAAAAAAAAAAAGTATATACATATTCCCGCTGCTCCCTTCTTCAAGGGTTGCCACATCAAATTAACTTGCATGAAGACTTACGTCGGATGCCCTTCCTGACGCAACCACAAACCACAGAGTTACCACAGCCCTCTGTGTGGAGCAGAGAGCTGCTGTCTAGGGGGCCCGAGGGAGCAGATGGTGGGGGTTAAGTGCCTTGCTCAAGGGCCCAGAGTGGGGCAAATGAGAGTGGAGACAATGCTTCACCTTTCACACCCCCTGATTTTGATTATGTCGGTACGGGGAGTTGAACCGGGTACCATCGCAGTCCCGCCTTCTCTCACCTCTGTTCCACCACTCCTCATATATATGTAGTGAACTTAACCTGATGTCAAGACTAAGCCTAAGGTCAAAACCCTTGACCTTAAGAACCTTGTGGGACAGGAACTGTCATTTCATTGATTTGAATCCAGAAATACAGGTTCACCCATCCTGAGACTCTCTTTCTTGAAAATCAAGTGGAAGAACACTCTCTTTTTATTATCATTACTATTTTACAAATGTTGATAATCAATGTGTCTTAGTTCAAACCATTTTAGATGTTGCAGTGAACTAATCGATTTTATTAACTGTAGAACAGTAATAATGATTTTTAATGCTTATGCAGAGTTAGAATTCATGTTAAGGTCTGTTACAGATTTTTATGCATTTTCTGATTTCTGTCTTTGAATGAGCAAGTGTGCGTTTTCCAAGGTCAGGAGTTGAAGCAGACATGTGTTGGAACAACTGTCTTGTTTACATCCTCTCAGACGTAGAGTTGGCACCTGTTTCTAAAACTCGCCAAAACAAACTCTCTCTGTCTCTGAGAACAGTTTAATCTGTTCCATAACAATTCTTGCTCTTTTCTGACTTCTAGTAACCTCTGACATCACAAAACACACCCCTGTCTGGTTGATATTACCCAATAAGGGACGCTCAAATATACCGGAAATAGAGCTCTTTAAAATGCCGGTACTTCCTAGTTCTCTCAGTTCGGTTCTGCGCTGAGAAGTCGTTTGGGAGAACAGAAGTCCAGCATGATAAGGCTCCTCCGAGTTGGATTATAATATCCTCCACCTCTGAGTGGAACTTCTGAAGTACCCCACTCATGTGAAGTCCACTTGCTGATGTGAGCTGGTGTCGGACGGAATCTCGTCACTACTTCGGACGAGTCACAGCCATCCTATGGAGACGCTGGACAGGTAGCGTTAACTGGACCTCCATATCTGCTGATTAATCTTCAGAAAGGTAATGAGTCAAGTTTCCTACCAAGCGTACCGAGGGAAGCTGGGTTCTGATGGAGAGTGTCGGTTCTGGTGAACACTTCCCCTCACATACCATCTTTTACTCCCTTTAAACTTCATCTTTCCATCTTTAAATTCTTCTCTCAAGTAGAAATCCTTCCAGATATTTTAGAAATGTCTGTGTAAAGTGCTCATCCACCGCCGTGTGGATAATTGATCATAATTGTACAGTTTTCATAAATGTCTGTGGTGAAGCAACGGAAAATCATGGCCGTATGGTTTTCCTGATTGATTGATTATGTTGTTATTTTCATATTTTGCCAAATTAATGTAAATGTTTGATGTTAAACTTTGATTCTGTAAATAAATGACCGCATTCATTTTGATGGGTCAAAGATAAATGACGTCTCACGTTTGCATTTCATTAAATTCAATGCACGTTTTATTCAGTCCAGAAAAATAAGGAATCCGTTTTAATTGATGAATATATCTCTGCATCTGTTCATCTACATATTGGTGGCCCGTCACGTGCTCATATATGGACTGTGTATTCGTGTAATAATTGATATTTCATGTTGGCATGAAGAAAGTAGCAGACTGTAGCTGCAACGCTTGAAGTCAAAACACTGCATGTTTACACAGCGTGCTGGAGCTGCGCGCTTGGAGCAAAGACGCTGCATGTTTACGCTGGGATGTTTTGAAGCTGAAATTGTGAGTCATATGTCTTTTAAAGCTGAAATTGTACGCCTGTTATGTGTAATTAAAGCTGGCTTTGAGCTGTGGTAACACTTTATTCTGTTTAAACTGTGTTCCAGACGCTGTTCTGGTCCGGTTCGGTTCTGGTATCGGCTCGGTTCTGAAAAAGTTCGAACGAGTTGTTTAAATAGCTAGAAAGACGTTTTTGAGACCGGGGCGCCGACTCCGTGCAGCTGGGAGCTTATCGTTACATCTTTTAACAGAAAAAAGTGCATTTTGACAGTTTAAAAGACAGAAAAGTTGACGGACTTGTTCAGATAAATCTAACATGCTAGTTGGGTAAACGCTTCGTGATTGGTTGGATTGGCTGCTGTGAAGCGCTCTGATTTGCTGAGAAGTAAATGACGTGCCTACGTGATTTCCTCTCACCCCCGTGCTGCTTTGTGGTTGGCGGATTCAGTCACGTGACCGGAAATGAAAACTCGTTTTTCATAGGGAATAAAATCTGCTTTTTAAAGTTCGAAAAGCGCTTAAAGCTGTGTTCTGAAACGCTGTTTAAGTTCTTCTAAGTCTAATTGCTAAAATTTTGCCACGTTTGAGTAAAAATTCCATTCAGAAATGTTGGTTTTAACCAAGTCTAGCCGATGCTAGTCTTAAAGCTAACAGCTAACGACCGGATGCCACAGGAAGTCATAGCGACCCCTACTGGATAACACTAACAGTGTCTGAGTTAAAATAAATTAAGGTTGTGCTGCCATCTTCTGGAGAGACTTGAGATCACAGGTTTTCACTTCGCTTTTTAGGTATTTTGAGTGAAATTAAACGTTTTTTTATTTCTGTGAGACGAACTTTGAGTTAACAAACTTCCTCGAGCTGATTTATACTGTTATGTTATCTTACCATTAAAAGTCAGTAAAGTATTTATGCCCAGAGAGGCGTTTACTAGGAATTTTTTCATTCACTGATAAATCCTCAAGCAGGTGCAAAATGAAAAAAATGAGAACTTTTTGGTAGACACAGGCACAGATAATCATAAGAGCTGAGAGTTTACTCGTTTGCTGGAAATATACTACACGTTTAATTGCTGAATCACTAAATAAGAATAAATATATCAGGAAAAAGAGACTTTTCTGAT
>NC_056498.1:7462516-7467810 GCF_014905685.2 Nematolebias whitei
CCCTTTTCAGCATGTTCCACCCCTTAACTGGTAGTTGTAGCTGTTCCCAACCATAATAGCTTACACACCAGATGCATATAGTTTAAGGCCTTATGTAAAATCCCCTTCATAAGCCCACCTTAAACCACATAATTGCATGTCACATTTGAACCAGAACGGCACCGACTGGACGTCGCCCAGAGACGACCTTCGCTGGAGGCGACCTGCAATCCTGACGTTGGTCTCCGCTCTTCATCCAGTGGCCGCATCTTCAGTTCAATCCAAGGGTACCCCTCTGTATGCTGATTAATCAACACTTCCAATCGTTGTGGATTTACCGTTGTGGATTATATGACTTTTTCCAATGGATTACAGACTCTGTTTCCAAGGGGTTAAAGCATTGCTACAATGGAATTACCGAGAACATTGTGGAATTACCTTGACTTTGTTTTCCTTGCTGGATTACTTTTGACTTTTGTTTTCCTTGCTGGATTACTCTTGACTCTTGTTTCTTTGCTGGATTACATCAAGCTTCAAGGACAATCGAAGGCGTAAGTTCATGTTTGGAATTCATCCCCATGGACAGGTGATGATTTCCAAAGGGGGGACTGTAGTGAACTTAACCTGATGTCAAGACTAAGCCTAAGGTCAAAACCCTTGACCTTAAGAACCTTGTGGGACAGGAACTGTCATTCCATTGAATTGAATCCAGAAATACAGGTTCACCCATCCTGAGACTCTCTTTCTTGAAAATCAAGTGGAAGAACACTCTCTTTTTATTATCATTACTATTTTACAAATGTTGATAATCAATGTGTCTTAGTTCAAACCATTTTAGATGTTGCAGTGAACTAATCAATTTTATTAACTGTAGAACAGTAATAATGATTTTTAATGCTTATGCAGAGTTAGAATTCATGTTAAGGTCTGTTACAGATTTTTATGCATTTTCTGATTTCTGTCTTTGAATGAGCAAGTGTGCGTTTTCCAAGGTCAGGAGTCGAAGCAGACATGTGTTGGAACAACTGTCTTGTTTACATCCTCTCAGACGTAGAGTTGGCACCTGTTTCTAAAACTCGCCAAAACAAACTCTCTCTGTCTCTGAGAACAGTTTAATCTGTTCCATAACAATTCTTGCTCTTTTCTGACTTCTAGTAACCTCTGACATCACAAAACACACCCCTGTCTGGTTGATATTACCCAATAAGGGACGCTCAAATATACCGGAAATAGAGCTCTTTAAAATGCCGGTACTTCCTAGTTCTCTCAGTTCGGTTCTGCGCTGAGAAGTCGTTTGGGAGAACAGAAGTCCAGCATGATAAGGCTCCTCCGAGTTGGATTATAATATCCTCCACCTCTGAGTGGAACTTCTGAAGTACCCCACTCATGTGAAGTCCACTTGCTGATGTGAGCTGGTGTCGGACGGAATCTCGTCACTACTTCGGACGAGTCACAGCCATCCTATGGAGACGCTGGACAGGTAGAGTTAACTGGACCTCCATATCTGCTGATTAATCTTCAGAAAGGTAATGAGTCAAGTTTCCTACCAAGCGTACCGAGGGAAGCTGGGTTCTGATGGAGAGTGTCGGTTCTGGTGAACACTTCCCCTCACATACCATCTTTTACTCCCTTTAAACTTCATCTTTCCATCTTTAAATTCTTCTCTCAAGTAGAAATCCTTCCAGATATTTTAGAAATGTCTGTGTAAAGTGCTCATCCACCGCCGTGTGGATAATTGATCATAATTGTACAGTTTTCATAAATGTCTGTGGTGAAGCAACGGAAAATCATGGCCGTATGGTTTTCCTGATTGATTGATTATGTTGTTATTTTCATATTTTGCCAAATTAATGTAAATGTTTGATGTTAAACTTTGATTCTGTAAATAAATGACCGCATTCATTTTGATGGGTCAAAGATAAATGACGTCTCACGTTTGCATTTCATTAAATTCAATGCACGTTTTATTCAGTCCAGAAAAATGAGGAATCCGTTTTAATTGATGAATATATCTCTGCATCTGTTCATCTACATATATATGTATATATATATATATATATATATATATATATATATATATATATATATATATATATATATATATCAGTCTAACCAAATAGCAGCACAGAGGGATCTATATAGGTTTAATTTACACAAAATTGGGTAGAAAATTGCCAAAAAGTAGTATTTTCTACTGTGATAATTAATTAAAATATTATTTTCGTGAAACCCACTACTTACCATACCATACCATATCATTTTATTTATAGAGCACTTATAACAGCGACAAGGCCAACCAAAGTGCTGTACAGACAGAACAACAGGTAACACACAAAGCAATATACAAAATGAAGTAAATCAGAAATATAGACATAAAACGATGCAGATAATGACGACTAACCAGTGTGGAGCATACAGGATCAAACACAGATCATCTACTTGAGACCAAATTGCTGCATGGCCCGAGAGCTGCAGCTTGAAGTCCACTGTTCCAACCTGAAGGTCAGCAATTAAATGAGGACAGTAATAACAGTAATCAACCCAGACAGAACTATTTTAAATTGGACCACTGCAGCGCATGACTTGAGTTAACCTTTTCTTTACTTTTAAAGTGTTTGTTTGAATTTAGGTTTAAGATATGTTTGATGATTAACACAAATATGATCAGAATAGCAATTTAATATAAATTAAATGTTCTTTGAGTTGCATTTAATTAGCCAGAAAAGGCTTTTTTACTAGTTTCTCCTGGTCCATGAAGGCATCACGATCCCACAGCATCGTTGGAGATCCGCGTGTTCCTGCTCTCCTCTGATTGGAGGACTGCGTCTCGTGCAGGAGTCGGGGAACGACCGGGCTGCGCGTGCGCTTCTTCACAGCCATCAGGTTTGTCAAATTCATCAGGGAAGGCAGCGGAAGTATGAATATTTTACTTTCAAAATAAAAAATTTTTCTTCTATCAGAGAATGAATTTTAAGAAAGTTGCACGTGATAGTAGATAGACAAACATCTATGACTGATACACGTTTGGAGTCAAACCAACCCAAGATGGCCACCACAGCTAAACAAGTCAACACAAAATTTCCAGTAACTCAAAAACATTTTTTACAGATATTTGAGCTCAGATTTGGAGTGGGTGCAGCTCAGAGTCGTCCTCTGAGCACAAACTGATTGTGCAAAGTTTGTTTTTAAAACAAACCCTTACAGTTTTGAAATAAACTCTTTTTGTCCGTTAGCAAAATATCTCGTGAGCCACTGTATGTATTTTAATTAATTTTTCAGAAAGTACTACTTGAGTGTACTTCTACAACTTTCTAATTTTTGAAGTCAACCCAATTCAAAATGGCCACTCTAGCAGGTAATCTTAGACAGCACAAAAAGATTTTAACTCAGGGTTGTACAGATATTGAACTAGGACTTGTTGTGGTAGTAGCTGAAGATCATCATGAACTCATACTGAGAGGGCTCAACTATGTCCAAGGTTTTTGATTAAAACATCTGCATGAACTATAGATTTTTGTTACAGTATGCTCTGTTACGTTATGTCCTGTTACTTTTCGTTCTGTTATGCTAGTTTGTTTCACACTACTTTCTTTAACCTTCTTTTACGTTCTATTATGTTCTGTTACATTACGTTTTGTTACGTTATGTGTCCTGTTACATTATGTTCTGTATATCATGTCCTGTTACATAATGTTTAGTTATGTTGTGTTACATTGTGCTCTGTTTTGTCTTGTTTGCTTTTTGTTCTCTTTTGTTACATTCTGTAACATTACGTTCTGTTACAATCTGTTACGTTTCATTATGTTATATTATGTAACCTTCTGTTACATTACATTTTGTTCAGTTACATTTTGTTATGTTACTTTCTGTTACGTTCCATTACATTATATTACGTAACTATCTTTTACATTACATTTTGTTCAGTTACATTCTGATCTGTTGTAATCTTATTACATTATGTCCTGTTTGCTTTTTGTTCTGTTTTGTTATGTTCTGTTGCATTCTATTATGTTGTGTTACATTATCTTCTGTGACGTTACCTTCTGTTCTGTAGCATTTTGATATGTTATTCTGTTATGCATTTTCTGTTCTGCTCTGTTACGATCTGCTCTTATGATATGCACTGTTCTGTTACGTTCCGTTTAGTTTTGTTGTGTTGTGTTCTGTTATGTTCTGGTATGATCAGTTACATTACTTTCTGTTACATTTTGTTCTGTTATGTTTTATTATGCTATGTTCACTTTAATTCTGTTATGTTATATTATGTAATGTTCTGCTTGATGTTTTGTTACATTGTGTTTTGTTGCTTTAAGTTCTGTTACGTTACATTGCATTATGTTACATTTGATTACTCTTGATTAAGTTACTTTTGTGCATTGTATTGTAATGTGTGTTACATTTCATTTTAATTTGTTATGCTACATTACAATACCTTATGTTAAAAAAATTTCCCCCTCAATATTTGAACTAAAGCAGCACTGAGTAAATATTACATTTGTCTCAAGGGGTTTCTAATCATCCATCCATCCATCCATCCATCCATCCATCCATCCATCCATCCATCCACTTTACCTGCTTCTTCCTTTCCGGATCACTGGTGCCCATATCCAGCCATCACTGTGCGAGAGGCGGGGGACACCCTGGATAGGTCTCCTGTCCATCACAAGGACACATAGAGACAAACAAACATTCACTCACTCTTTCACCTCGGGACAATTTAAAGTTACCAATCAATCTAACATGCATGTTTTTGGTCTGTGGGAGGAAACTGGAGCTCTTGGAGAAAACCAACACATGCACAGAGAGAACATGCAAACTCCAAACAGAAAGGCCTCCGGGCTGGGATTCAGTCCGGCAACCTTCTCACTGAGAGGTGGCAGCTCTACCATGTGTGCCACTGTGCCGCCCTGTTTTCTAAACATACACTGTATTTTCCTGGCAGAATGAAAAGGTATTACAGAAATGTTTCTCAGATAGTAACTGGACCGTCTGTGAGTAAATCAAAAAGATGCTGTTGAAGGATTTCTGTTCTGCATAAATAGAGATTGAATCACAGTGAGGAGTAATGTAGCGTGTCGGCTTCTCAGCCACAAAGCATTGAATGAGGTACTTCCTAAATGTTGGTATTTTATATAACTAGAATGATTCTACACGTTACTGAGAGCAAACAAGAAAGGCTCACATCCGATCCATGATGCAATCCCATCTCCACCATCAAGCTATCTGTCACTCCTACAACACATCTCACCACTGTCCTGCTGTCCTCACACATGTCCTGTACCAGTCTAACATGTCCTGCTGTCCTCATACATGTC
>NC_056498.1:7467820-7473011 GCF_014905685.2 Nematolebias whitei
ACATGTCCTGTACCAGTCTAACATGTCCTGCTGTCCTCACACATGTCCTGTACCAGTCTAACATGTCCTGCTGTCCTCACACATGTCCTGTACCAGTCTAACATGCTTCTCTGCCACTCCAATTTTCCTCTTACAAAACCTCAGCTCTTCTCTCAGCATCCTGTCTTAGAAAAGATACCAAGTAAACTTGATTGAAGTATTCCTGTGTATTTGAGTCAGACTGTTTTGAACTGGGCTACAGTTTTACAGGATTTTTACTTTTCCAAAATATCTGTCTTTAACAAAAGTCCTGTTGATAGAGACACAACAGAAATACATGTTTAGACATTTTAAAGACACAATGAACCTCCTACACACTTTTTATTTGTGTGTTTCTTTAAAGACATCGGGGTTCAACGTAATGCTTTATTTGTCTTTAAGTGGGTAAATTTACTCGTTTTCTACAAGTAAGTGAAAAATTGAATTCACTATAACTGAAATAACACAACTAAGCTCATTCTGGGTGCAGGTTGGACTCCACCGGGACTGTCCCTTACCTCTGATCCGGTTTGTGGTCTTCATGAACAGGATCTAAAGGAGCAGTTGTGGAGAGGAGGGAACCTCAGGGTCTTATTTCTGTTTTATTCTGACGTTGTGGTTCTGTTGACGTGTTTGGGTTGTGACCTTCAGCATGCATAGCGACAGTTTACGGCCAAAGTGTGAAGCGTCTAGAATGAGAAACAATTCTAATTCTGAGACCATGGTTCTCAACTGGAAACAGGTGGAATGCCCCCTCTTTGCCTCGGGTGGAAGAGTTCAAGTATCTGAGCATCTTGTTCATGAGCGATGGTAAGATGGAGAGGGAGGTGGGTCAACAGAACATTCCTATGGAATGAGGATGCTGCTTTGGCTGGTTGGGAAAGATTAGTTGAAAGACAAAGCTCTGGATTTACTGGTCTGTCTATGTTCCAACCATCACCTGTGGTCAAGAGGTTTGGATCATGATCAAAATAATGAGATCCTGGATAGAAACGACTGAAATGATCTTCCTGTAGAGTACTCAGTCTTAGAGATCCGGGGGGAGCTCGGAGTAGAGCCGTTGCTCATCTGCATCAAAATAAGTCAGTTGAGGTTGTTGGGGCATCTGATCATGAATGGAAGTTTTCTGGGCATGTACTTTGTACCACTGGGAAGAGACACAAGAACTTTATAGGGAGATAATAGGTCCTCTCTGGTTGAGGAACTCATGAGATCCCCAGGAGGAGCTGGAGATCCTGCACCTGTTGTCTCTGCAACCCAACCACAGACAAGCAATACAACATGGATGGATGGATGGATGGATGAATGGATGAATGGATGGATGGAATATAACAGTATTTCTATTGTTAATCCAGAATAAGCCAACCAACAACTCCACTCAGGAAGGTAAAACGGTAAGTGCTTTATTTACAGGTGATGTGATTCACAGAGATCCTGGAAAGATCTGTAGTAGAACAGCAAAGGTGAGTATCTGGTTCCACAGCAGTATTCGAGTTGAAGATGACTTGGGATGTTATAACCTTACTTTGTCTTGTGTTTCATGTGCTTGGAGAGAATGTGGAGGTTTCCAGAAGCGGACAGCAAACCGGAGGCAGGTGAGTATAGATGGTGGGAGAGTGGTAGAACGGACTCAAAGACACTTCTCAAGGAAGGTGAACCAGGGAACCAGAGGCTGAAGAACACAAGGAAGCCAAGGTTAGTATTTTCATAGACTAGGTAAGTCTTGCTAAGTCTCTTCCACAACACCGAAAGGCATAAAATGTTACAGTGGCGAGAAGATGGTAAGCAGGGTCTTAAATACTGGATCAGCCAGAATCAAGGACAGCTTGTGATCACTGATGCCCCCTTCTCTCAGGAAGCAGCAAAGTGTGGTTGGTGAACAATCAATCAATCAATCAATCAATCAATCACCTTTATTTTACCAGGTAGAGCCAGTTGAGATCGAGATCTCTTTCACAAGGGTGACCTGGTCAAGTGGTCATCAGCACACGTCACAACAGAAAGTAGTAATCCTCACAGAACAAACAGTGCTAAAGTTAGTTTTACGTTGGACGTTGGACACAAAGCCACGGAGCGTGAATGTCCAACGTCCAACGTAAAACTAACTTTACTACGATAGGCTGTATACTGTGCTTAGAAACCAAAGTACACTGGTTAGTACAATGTAATTGTCAATTTATTTTAATTTTTAAGCGTATTGAACATTTCCAAATTTCTCTGATGCTTATGTTTGAATAAATGAACAACAAACTTTGTGCGACAGTTGGCTTTGTATTAAAAGCATATTATAGAATGTATAAAACTGTATCAAAGCAAAACATGTTCAAGTATTAAGTAGTAAGTATAGAATTATACAATAATTTGCTGGATAAGCGAATGTAATAAACAAGCGCTGCGTACAGATAGATTGTTACAGAAGCGTTTAACTGTCATTTAACGTATCATTGACACGTGCCTAATGATATGTCATGTATCACTGGGCACTTTTAAGTGGGTATACTGAAATTATTAAGCTTTTCTAGTGGATATACTCTGTATTCCTACGTATCACTAGACCACACCCCTGAGAACAACTATGTTCTTTATATCCAGCAAAGTTAAGTCAGGTCCTCTGGACGGTTTCTTTTTGTTGAAATGTTTTGTCTTTCATCCAAAAGACTTCATCTGTCCTAGGAGCCACAACAAACTCAGTCTTTTAAATAGCACCTTCACGTAGTGGGTCAACCAGTTTGATGGTGCTCAGGTGGTTTCTGGAGTCTGCCCTCTCCCCCTATCAACTCGTTAAAGGCAGTCATGGCCAAAGTGGTTCAAAACTGATGAAGTCTTTTGGATGAAAGACAAAATGTTTCAACAACAACAAAGAATTGTTCTAGAATTGCGCCGCTCAATGTGGCTGCATGTTGGAGCAGCTCTGTTACTTTCATTCTGAGATTTTGCCTTTGGAAACTTTAATTCCTCTTTTTCTGGATGTAAATCACATTTTTTGGATGATTGTTTCCTCTGGTATCAGATGCTGTGCAGCTGGAAGGATTTTTACTGAAACTTTTTTTTAAATTATTTTTTATTTTTATTTTATTTATTTATTCATTTAATAACAAAATAAAATACATATCAATTAACATTTATGTAATTAGAAAACAATTATAAATATAAAATGAAAGGTAGCAGATGAAGAAAAAATCTTATTGAATCTGCTCCTTATTTATCTAATAAACCATTCAAACAAACATATTCAGAAAATTATCAGAAACAAGTAAATAACTCAAGTAATATTTCAAATATCCAACATTTTTCATGAAATACATTCATATATATTTTTTTAGCAATTGAATTTTTACCATTTTCTTAAATACCGAGATTGATTTAGCTTCCTTAACATCTAACTCCAAGTCGTTCCACAGTCCAACACCCTGAATTAGGGTAGATCTTCCCTTCAAACTGGTTCTGAATTGCGGTTTAACAAAAACATCTTTCCCCTTAAGATTATAATTACTAGCTCTTTTTACACAATGCATTTGGATATTAGAAGGCAATGTATTATTATGAGCTCTATACATGAATGACAAAATGGTATAATCCACCAAATCAGGGAACTTCAACAACTTCATTTGACAAAATAATATACTCGATGGATGATAATAATGTTTACCCTTGATAATTCTTACAACTCTTTTCTGCAAAATAAAAATAGACTTTGTAATTGATTTACATGCTTTTCCCCAAACATTAACACAATAAATCAAATGTGGCACAACAATTGTATTGTACATCAAATACAATGCTTTGTCATTCAGTAGATACTTAACTCTATAAAATATTGCGATAGATTTTAATATTTTCATTTTAACAGAATTTATATGTTGCTTCCATGATAATTTATCATCAATGATGACACCCAAAAACTTCACCTCATATACTCTACAGATTTCAGAATCTTCAATCTTGAATGAAACATCAATATTTTTATTTTTATTGCTAAATATCATATAGTTAGTCTTATCCAAATTTAACGATACTTTGTTTAGTCTAAACCAACTTTGAATTTTACAAAACTCAATCATCATTAATTCCAATAACTGTTCAATATTCTTACCAGAACAAAAAAAAGTTGTGTCATCCGCAAAAAGAACGCATTTAAGGAGGCTGGACACCTTAACCAAATCATTCACATACAAGATGAACAACTTTGGACCAATTACAGATCCTTGAGGAACTCCACATGTAATGGAGCAGTAATCCGATCTCACATCATTTATCTGCACAAATTGGTTCCTGTTTTTTAAGTAACTGCACACCCACTGCAGAGCCAATCCTCTGATACCGTATTTGTATAATTTTTCAAAAAGAATGTTATGATCGACAGTATCAAATGCCTTTTTTAAGTCCACAAACACACTCACACAATACTGTTTTCGGTCCACAGCAGTTGTTACTTGTTCCATAAAGTCTACTAGCGCCATGGATGTGGAATTTTTTTCTCTAAAACCATATTGGCTATTAGTTAGAATATTTTGCCTTTCAATAAATTGGTCTAGTCTGTTACTAAATAATTTCTCCAAGATCTTAGAAAACTGTGGTAACAACGATATCGGTCGATAGTTATTAAACACACATTTGTCACCACCTTTAAAAAGAGGAACCACTTTAGCCACCTTCATTCTATCAGGAAATACTCCCTTAGTAAAAGATAAATTACATACATATGTAAATGGTTCGATTACATGACCCAATATGTGTTTTACAAACATCATGTCCATATCCATCCAATCCTTTGATCTTTTGTCTACAAATTTATTGACTACAGTCATTATATCATATTTGTCAGTTCCAGTCAGGAACATACTTGCAAGATAATCATCAATTAAATAGTTCACATTGTTATCCACTTTAGGTATCGTTGCAGCAAGGCTGGATCCAACGTTCACAAAGTATTGATTAAATCCATTAGCAATTACATTTTCATCACATACATTCTTGTTGTCTATTGTAAAGTTTTGTGAAATGCCTGTTTTTCTTATTTTTTTTGTAAAACATTATTCACTACCCGCCATGTTGCCTTGATGTCTCCTTTACTTTTATTCAATAAATCACTATAATATTCTTTCTTATGTTTTCTTATAATCCCGACTAATTTATTTTTATACTTCTTATATTTATCTTCTGCTTCTTTTGT
>NC_056498.1:7473111-7480466 GCF_014905685.2 Nematolebias whitei
ATATAGGCTGCAGACTTTTTTTGTCATTAATGAGTTGGTGCGCATTTAAAACAGGTCTCTACAGGAATAAGTGAGACTGCATTTATTATAGTATATAGTTACCATACAGTAAAAAATACCTCATCATGTAATCAAAACTATAGTGCTGTATAGTAAAACAAATGAAATGTTAGTACAAGTGTGATGTGCGTGTTGTAAATGTGTCCAGATGTTTTAAAGGCTTCTGTTCAAGTCTGTACTGAGTCGGGACTGTCTGGCCCCCACAGGGTGCTGTTCAGGTGAAACTGGAGCTGGGCCACCGGGCCCAGGTCAGGAAGAAGCCCACGGTGGAAGGCTTCACCCACGACTGGATGGTGTTCGTGCGGGGCCCGGAGCACAGCAACATCCAGCACTTTGTGGAGAAAGTTGTTTTTCACCTGCACGAGAGCTTCCCCAAACCCAAACGAGGTAAGGAGACCTGCAGGGACCTGCAGGGTCCTGCAGGGTCCTGCAGGGACCCCCTGCTTGTCCCGGTGCCGGGTCAGGTTGGAGTCTGAAGCTCACCCTGACGGCGAGCGCTGACCTGCTGGGGGTGTTCAAGGAGATTATTTGAGCAACTTGGCAAAGAAAAGGCTCTATTACAGGATGTGTTTGTAAAGTGATGGTTTTGTGTGGGACTGCATGATGCCGGGGTTAGACGCTCAGCTGGGGGGGCCTGTCAGCGTGAAGTTTACATGTTCTCCCAGTTCCATCTGTGGGTTGCCTCCCACAGTCAAACATGCATGTCAGGTGTTAGAAGTTAGCCACGGTGTGTGTTTGATTTAGGTACCTTTTAGGACAATTTTTCATTTCACATCAACTTGTCCGGACCCACTGCTACTCTGTGAGACCAAAACCTGGTCTTCATGTGTTCAAACACCGTTTCAGGGTCAGGGACAGACATGATGGGAGTAAAGACGTGGTCCTCATGAAGATGCATAAATCAACGTGTGTGTGCATGGATGGTTGTTTGTTTATGTGGGCCGGTGATGGACTGGTGTTCCGTCCAGGGTGTACCCCCCTCCTCACCCCGGGACAAACTGGATGGATGGTTCTGTAAAACTGAGGCTGACAATCAAGATTTAAAGGGACAGTCTGGTCATTTTTCAAGTGATGCTCTGTCAAATATGTTATAAATGTGTTGGTACATTATGAGTCATAATATGAGACAGAGAGCAAGGAGTGTGGAGAAAGAGGCAAAAGTCTTCATCCAGGCTAGGCTAACGGTTAGCCAGTCAAGGGCCTGTTTTATATTAGCGGTACATCGATGTCTCTGAGGGATTTGAACAGTGAATGTTTGTAGTTTTGGAGATGAGTGTTTTTCTGGACTGGAGCTGAACCATCTTTCAACCACTTACTTACACAACCATGTTGAACCATATAACCAGGTTACATGGGTAACCATGTTCAGGCTGCTGTTTAATACACTGTATTATTTTACATTATTAGAGTTTAGCGTTTAGCTTAGATCTTTTAGGGCATTGTTTAGTGTATATCTTAGATCCTTATATACTGTTTCTTTTTATACTTTATATTTTTGCTATTGCTGGATGTAACTGGGATCCTGTGTACACAGTTTCATTCCACCTCATGTACCACATGCGATGCGAATGACACTAAAGAGCCGTGAAGCTTGAACAGAGAATGCAAGTAAACCTTAATGTTTTTTGCTGCTAGATAGTCAAGTGGGTGCACTGGAGCAGAACAGAGTTGTTTTTTGTTTGTTTGAGGCAGTGCAGTGACAGATCTTAGAGAGTGGAGGGAGACAGTTTATCCACCACCACGTGCAGTGGTGGAGCCAGAGGGTGGCCAATGGTGGCCTTGACCACCATAAATTAATCTTCAGACACCCCAATCATTTGAGGAAACTAGACTCTTAAGCAATATAAAGACAAGAAAGGATAGTTTCCTGAAACATAGGGGTGGCCAGTTTACATAAATAGGGCGGTGGCCATATTGGATTTTCATGTGGCAACCCAGTTTTCAATAGTGACCTTTATTACACCTAGATGCAACCAGAGACCAAAATGGAAGTTGTTACCTCACTTATTTTTCAAGTTATCATGCACAAATGTACACACAGATGGATGAAGGGTCCCCCTCTTCTTTTTGCAATGAGGGACTAGAGGATGACATTTTTTCGGGAGTACCGCGGGTCACGTGATTCCGGCCGGATTCCGGCGGGACCGGAGTCAACCTCATTATAACTCACGTGACCGGACTGAAAGCTAACGGGAGCAGACAAGAGCGGGAACCGACCAATAACCAAAAATGAAAATGAAACAAACAAAAAAAAAAAAAAACCACAGGCGCAGCTATTTTGTAGTTTTCTTTCAGTAAGCATTCACTTTAACACAAGTCAAAAGAACTACATTGCCCAGAAGTCATCTATTCGAGTCGTAGCTTTTCACCGAGAGGGTTGGGAGGAACAGCGAAGCAGTACCGAGTAACTGAAAATAGTTTGTAACACAAGGTATGAAGTAAGTGTCTGTCTATTAAACTCACAGAACGGGCAGGAAAGTGTCAAATAACCCTGAACTTCATGAGAGTTGTGTTGATGCTGTGCTGATTGAAAAGTTTAGTCTCAGCTGCAGCTGCGGGGAGTCGGACTTTCTTTACCGTCAGTAAATGAACAGACTCAAACAGCACATTTTTCTCCACCTTATCCCTTTCAATTTAAAAATTATCCTCTGCTTTGTTATGTGGGTTTTTAGGTTAGTCTGTTGGAGTCAGTCTCCCCACCATCACAGACATTTACACCTCTAGATGCAGGAAGAGGACCACCTGCATCATGAAGGACCCCACTCACCCAGCACACACACTTTATGCCCCGCTCCCCTCAGGAAGGAGGTTGAGGAGCATTAAATGTAGAACCACTAGACTGAGGAACAGCTTCTACTCTGAGGCTGTTAGACTCATGAATCTCTAACCAGAATAATCACTGTGAAAAAAATCACATCATGCTGCTGATCTGTTTCATGTTGCTGCTGATCTGTTTCATGTTGCTGCTGATCTGTTTCATGTTGATGTGTTCATGCGTGCACACCTGCTCACACAGACTCATGTTTGTGCTGCTGTTCGGCGTAATGTTTTTATGCTATTAGTGCTTAGTGTATTTTTAGTTGATGTTTTTCTTAGTTCATATCTTAGATGTTATTGCTGTTTTTCTTTTACATTTTATTGTTGGATGTAACTGGGACCCTGTGTACACAATTTCGTTCCACCACATGTACCACATGGGGCGCGAATGACAAATAAAGAACCTTGAATCGAATCCTTGAATTGAATCCTTGCTATATTTTCTACTAATTACATTTCAGCCATAATAACTGACAACTAATGAAAACACCAAATTTCAGAATCTCAGAAAATTAGAATATTACTTAAGGCCAATATATATATATAAAAAAAAGATTTTTAGAAATGTTGACCAACTGAAAAGTATGAACATGAAAATATGAGCATGTACAGCATCAATACTTAGTTGTTGCTCCTTTTGCGTGGATTACTGCAGCAATGCAGCGTGGCATGGAGTGGATCAGTCTGTTTTTCTGCTCAGATGTTATGAGTCCAGGTTGCTCTGATAGTGGCCTTCAGCTTTTCTGAATTGTTGGGTCTGGTGTATCACATCTTCCTCTTCACATATACCATAGATTTTCTATGAGGTTTAGGTCAGGTGAGTTTGCTGGCCAATTAAGAACAGCGACACCATGGTCTTTAAACCAGGTACTGGTAGCTTTGGCACTGTGTGCTGGTGCCAAGTCCTGTTGGAAAATGAAATCTGCATCTCCATAAAGTTGGTCAGCAGCAGGAAGCATGAAGTCTCTAAAACTTCCTGGTATACGGCTGCATTGACCTTGGACCTCAGAAAGCATAGAGGACCAACACCAGCAGATGACACGGCACTCCAAACCGTCACTGACTGTGGAAACTTGACACTAGACCTCAAGCAACATGGATTCTGTCTCTCCTCTTTTCATCCAGACTTGGGGACCTTGATTTCCAAAGGAAATGCAAAATTTACTTTAATCAGAGAACATAACTTTGAACCACTCAGCAGCAGTCCAGTCCTTTTTGTCTTTAGCCTAGAGTTACATTCGTGTCCAAAAAATCTGATCCGACCCGGCCCCAGCCCGCAGTCATAATTTCCAAACCCCACCCAACCCGATGAATTAACAGTAATTACAGGTCCGAACCCAGAAAAAAAACGACATTTTAAATGAGTTAATAACGGTCGGGGATGCGCAGCTGAATAAAAGGGGCAGATGATTCGGAGCTGAGAGGTGTTTGTACTTTCATGGCCATAAAAAAGCATTTAAACCCTGTTTCTATCTGCCTTCTTCTGAATTACTGAGACACACAGACAGCTCTGACACACACGTCTGCTTTGGGATCTCACCTGTTTGGGACGTCAGCCACACACGTCCGCTGAGTATGAACGCAGAATGAACGTCCATTTGGGCGATGGATTGCTGCCTGGCAGTACAGTCCCATCTGAAGCTTAACTGAACTTTTTACTTCTTTCAAGACCAGTCAGCTCGCGGTGAAATGGCCGCGTGCGGCTGGTGGAATTATGGTAGGCCATGTTATCATATAATTGGATCGCGACTGATCCTGACCTAATTAAAAGCCCAAGACCGGCCCAGCCCGCCCATGAACAACATTATAACGGCCCGGCCCTAATCCGGGTCAGTATGGGCCGGGTTTCGGGTTAGAAATGACAGCTCTATTTTAGCTCATGCGAGACACTTCTGACACTGTCTCTTGTTCAAGAGTGGCTTGACACAAGGGATGCGACAACTGAAACCCATGTCTTGCATACGTCTGTGCGTGGTGGTTCTCGAAGCACTGACTCCAGCTGCAGTCCACTCTTTGTGAATCTCAACTATATTTTGGAATGGGTTTTGCTTCACCATCCTCTCCAGGGTGCGGTTATCCCTATTGCTTGTACACTTTTTTCTACCACATCGTTTCATTCCCTTCGCCTCTCTGTTAATGTGCTTGGACACAGAGCTCTGTGAACAGCCAGCCTCTTTAGCAATGACCTTTTGTGTCTTACCCTCCTTGTGCAAGGTGTCAATGGTCGTCTTTTGGACAACTGTCAAGTCAGCAGTCTTCCCCATGATTGTGTAGCCTACAGAACTACTCAGGGACAATTTAAAGGCCTTTGCAGGTGTTTTGAGTTAATTAGCTGATTAGAGTGTAACACCAGGTGTCTTCAATATTGAAACTTTTCACAATATTTTACTTTTCTGAGATACTGAATTTGGGATTTTCATTAGTTGTCAGTTCTAATCATCAACATTAAAATAAATAAGCATTTGAAATATATCAGTCTGTGTGTAATGAATGAATATAATATACAAGTTTCACTTTTTGAATGGAATTACTGAAATAAATAAACTTTTTCATGATTTTCTAATTTTATGATCAGCAACTGTATATATAAACCAACCATGGCCGAAAATTAATCATTGAACACCCCCTGGATCTATAATTCCACCTGGTGGTGGGTAAAATTGCACCCTCCACTCGACAGGACCCATAATGCACCACAAACATTAAGGTTTTCTTGTATTCCCTGTTTAATTCCAGTCCAGAAAACTTGAAAAACTCATCTCTAAAACTAAAAACATTAACTATTCAAATCCCTCAGTGGCATGCAAGATCAGTGTACTGTTTGTTAACTATATTAATATTTTTTACTTGGCTATCAACAGGAATATTTTTTGAGTATTAAGTATTTCTGCTGGTACACCAAGGGGACTGGATAGTTATTCTGAAGGAAGTCCTAGAAACATATAAATATATGTATGTTTATTTTTCCAAAGCTCAAACACGCTTGAATCCTTTTAAAGACGTTGTGTTTGTGCTGAATTATCTTCACCTGGATCTGAACAAAGTGCCAGCTGTATTTGACAAATGGAGGTTATGTGTCTGAACCTTTCACCATGATTCTGCAGCCAGGAGGCTCCCTGTGGTCCGTCAGAACTTTAATGAAAGTGGAGAGCCACGGTCGTATTTCAAAGCTTCTAGAAGATTGAAAAATGGGGCGCGACAGATCATCTCGTGCAGGTTGGATTTACGAGGCAGCAGCTTTCCTACTCAGCTTTTTCTTATCACCACATGTGTTTTGTTTAGATTCACTGCATCACAGCTTCTGCACACAGAGGTGTATCAGAGAAAACTCAGAGAGCAGCAGAACCACACCGTGGTGGTAACTTCCTCCCACACTCAGCACTCAGACGCCGCTAGACACGCGTTGACAACAATGACAAATCAGTCAGGAAAGCTGCCACCATGCTTCATTATTGCCACGCGGTTAACGGACCGCGTTGAGGTGTTGCCATGGAGACAACCAAATGGCAAAGCCGTTCTGAACAAATGGAGGTAAAGGGAACCTTTGGAACGAGTGAAGGGCTGCTACTTTGGCAGTAGCCAGCAGTGGCTCACGCTGCTTAAGCACCTCATTTGTAGCTCAGGCTGCCATTTAATCGACCCTTTTAAAGCTGTTTGTGATATTTCAGAAAATTGTCACTTTATGGGGACATGTAGGACGATGTAATGAGGAAAGAACTGCGACACGTTATTGAGACAAAATTTGTGAGAACATAAAACCCAAGAGTGTGTTTTCTCAGTCAAAGATGCTTTTTATGAAAAAAGAGTGCCCAGAAAGACTGTTTGTTCTGTTTGTTTCACTGAAGCCCAAATATTAAGTCTAACAAATCTTATATTATTCAGTATTGAGCTATTAAAGAGAAATAACTGTCCTTTGTCTTTATTGATAAGTTTTATTGTTTAGCGTACATATTATTCCATTATAATGTTTATGAACTGTCTCTTTTTTTCCGTACGTTTTTCAGTGAGATTATCGTGCCAAAATTTTTATGCTGTTTCAGCAAATCATAAATCAAAACGTTCAGCTCTTTCAGGACAATCCTGCTATGACTTTTGGTATTGGTGCAACTTTAGCTTTATTTTAATATTTAGCCTTTAATGCCTTTTTTTTTTTCCTCATAGAAAATGAATAGAGCTAATTTTACATCCTTCAAATCTTTAGATCTGTTTACAACCATTTACTGCTCCTTTCACATTTTGTTCTGGTTCAGCTTCTTTCAGCTTCCTTCTGCAAATTTAAACTTTTTTCCAGCTATTTTCAACTAAATTCAGCTGTGATTTCTTCAGTTGTTTTGTGTTCAATCTTTCTGTTAACTACATTTTTGTGGTTCTAAATTCTTTCTGCTAATTTCAGCTTATCAGTGGCAGCTGGTGGCGTTTTCCCAGGGGGGCTATAACTCCAAAATAGAAAATAGACACACACACACACTACTATGTGT
>NC_056498.1:7480566-7485108 GCF_014905685.2 Nematolebias whitei
ATATAAATTATATATCAGTATAATTTTGTTGAATGCGATGAGAGGACTCCACAGCAATGTCCAGCTGCAAAGGACGCAGCTCTTCCGTGTACATTGCATCACCCTGGCTGCGATTTTTACAGTGCCGCACAAATGTAAAAGTAGAACTTCACTTAATATATAAATTGAAGGTAGAGGGACAGAGGTAAAAAAAAAAATCACATTGCTGAAACAAATGCATTATTTTTTATGAGATAAATGTGGAATCAAAAATTGCATTTATAATAAGATTTTGATAGGGTTGCTTTTTACTCTTAAAACAGTAGAACACTTTGACGTTACTGTGAAGTTAAAAAAGTCATCCATCCATCCATCCCTTCGTCCGTATGTCCATCTATCCATCCATCCATCCATCCATTATCTTTGCCCGCTTCTTCCTTTATGGGTCATGGGCTCACTGGTGCCCATGTCCAGCTATCACTGCGCGAGAGGTGGGGGACACCCCGAACAGGTCTCCAGTCCATCACAGGGACACATAGAGACAAATGAGACAAACAACTATTCACTCCCTCACTCGCACTTAGGGACAATTTAGAGTTACCAATCAGTCTAACATGCCTGTTTTTGGTCTGTGGGAGGAAACTGGAGTACCCGAAGAAAACGCACGCAGCACGGAGAGAACATGCAAACTCCACCCAGAAAGTCCCCCAACTGGGATTTGAACCGGGATGACCTGCTTGATGAGGGGCGGCGGCTCTACCAACTGCGCCACCGTGCCACCCAGTTATGGAAGCACTTGAAGCAATTCTGACAAAGTTAAAAATCTAAAAAAAAGAATTTGAGGTTTTGTTAGAAACAATCATGTGTATTGACAAACAATAATTGGTTTTGAGCATGTTCCATTAAAATACAACAGTAGTAATAAGGACATCTCAGCCTCACTCATCCTACCCCTCCAGCTTTCAGCAGCTTCTTTCGAAACTCCTCTGTAGGGTTGTTGAAGGTGAGCTTCTCACAGCGAAGATGATTGACAGGCGGGTGACCCTCCAGGTGGAGAAAAAGGTCGTAATCAAAGCGAACTTTCTTCGGTTCTTCCTGAGGAAAAACAGCCACCACAAAGATTGTGGGGGGTGGGGTGGGTGGGGTGTTGGATAAGAACAACAAAATCAATTTGGTAGCAGGTCAACCAATATCATGTTTCAGCAAAACCACTTGAATACATCGGTTGTAGACAAAAACATGCATTTAAATTTATTTTTGTCAGAAAGGAACCATCCAGCTAAACTTTACCTAAAGAGAAACTACTCCTAGATTTGACCAACGTTTATTCTCACAACTGGTTATGTAGGCAGTGGACAAGACAAAAGTTTTACAGAGATACAAATATTTTTAATTGTTTCACTCTCTCCAAAAACCTTCATGTTGATTTCTTCAATGGTTGTTTCAAGTTACAACAGTGGCTGCATAACAGTGGCAGTAATGAAAGCTGAAGATAAAACACACTTACTGTACATTTCAAACATGTAGGAGTCCTTCAAGAGCAAAACAAGTGACAGTGTGATGCATCCCAGTTAATAAAAAAAGTTTAAATCTAATTATGTATAATTATGCATGTATATATATGCTTATGAGGTAGTAAATACTTATATGTTATTTACTTATATGTATTCCTTGTGCTGTGGCGTGCCTCAGGATTATGTTTTGGGACCATTTTTATTTATTATTTATATTCTCCCCCTTGGACAGGAAATTCACCAGTTTAAAACTCTGCAATTTCAGCTTTATGTTGATGATACATCACTCTACTGTTCATTTAAGGAAAGTGACTTTCATAAATTAAAGTCCTTAAAAGAATTTGACCAGGTGGAGTGGGACTACGTCTTCGAGACTTTAAAATTGTTTAAATTTGGCCCCAAATTCATTTCATGGGTAAGGCTGATTTACACCTCCCCAATGGTGGCGGTCTGCAGTAACTGTAACATATCCTCATATTTGTCAAACCAAAATTCAGAACTAGTCTGAAGGGAAGGTCTACCTCAATCCAAGGAGTTGGATTGTGGAATGGTCTAGAGAGTGATGTGAAAAATGTCAAGTCAATGTGTACATTTAAGAAAAAGATCAAATCTAGATTGTTAAAAAAGTATATATGAAGTAGCTTAGTGTGTGTTTTTTATTAGAATTAGAAAAATTAGAAAGTTATTCATTTTGTTCTGTTACTTGAAAATTAATATGTCTGAAATAATTGTTTGAAAAAAGGGGCAGATATAATAAGATTTTTTCTTCTTTCTGCTGCCTTTCATTTTAAATTTTTTTGTATCTTTTATATATTGTTATGGAATTGTTTTGTACTTTTTTTAAAATGAATAAACTTCATACCATACCATACCATATTTTGAACTGCAGCGAGGTATGCGACAGGGGTGCCCACTTTCACCACTTCTATTTACATTAGCGATAGAACCACTGGCGGTAACTTTGCGACAGAACTCCACCATTAAGGAGATTAGTCGACTAGGTACAGAACACAAAGTCTCTTTGTATGCAACATGCTTTTGTATATACCAGATCCTCTTACCAAGATCCCTGAATTACTTTGTACTTACTTTGGTTAAAAAAATCAAGAAAATATCTGGATATAAGGTTAACCTTTAAAAGCGCAAACTGAACCTCCATAGAAAAGAAAATCTTGGGACAGAGTTCCCTTTAAAATTAGTTAAAAAAAAATTCAAGTACCTTGGGAGCTGGGTAACTCAAGACCCTAAGAACCTCTATAAAACCAATGATCTACCTCTCATGGTGAACCTTAAACAGGACATTGCTAGATGACAATCCCTACCTCACACTCTGGGGGCAGAATAAGCTCTGTAAAAATGAATGACCTTCCTAAATTTTTACATTTGTTTCAGAAGCTACCAATTTTCCTTCCTTACTAAATCCTTCTTTACTAATCTGAACAGCCAGCTATCAGCATTTATTTAGAATAAAAAGCATCCACGGATTGCCAGAAGGGTCCTGCATATACCCCGTAGACTTGGAGGCTTGTCGCTTCCCAACTTCATGCACTATTATTGGACAGCTAGTATCAGAGCTCTACTATTTTGATTGGGTAAGGACACCCCTTCTCTTACTTGGGTGGCCTTGGAAAGGGCCTGAATTAGATCCAGCTCTCTCTACATTACTCTGCTCTCGGCTGCCCTTTAAACAATCAATATCAACCTACATACACTTCTAACCCAATTGTGATCTGGATGGTTAAGATTTGGAATCAGTTTAGGAGTGTATTTAACTCTACAGAGTTACTGTTTTTGGCACCTGTGTCAAATAATCATATGTTTACTCTATCAGTAGCCGATACAGCTTTTGACATCTGGGTCTTGAGGAGAGTGCATTCACTGTGTGATCTCTATGTTGATGGTAGATTTGCCTCTTTTGAGCAGCTGGTACAAAAATTTAATATTCACAAGTCATAATTGTTTTAGATATCTGCAGCTGAGACATAATTGTGAGATCTAACTTTGACAGTTTTTCTCTGTACCCCTCTAAACATTTTGTGGTTAAGATTTTGGAGTGCAGTTCTGATACTTAAGCCCCCAGTATACTGCAGCGTACATCCATACGCAGAGGTACGCACGTACTTCTGCGTAAGTACGTGCGTACCCCCCAGGGCATGTCCGTGCAAAGCTCAAATTTTTACGACCGCATACGCATACGAGGTGTCGCACAATAAACTGCCCAGCGTGGGACTGTTTTGTATGCGACACCAATGTATTAAATTCCCCTTGACATGGACATGGAGAAAGATAATTAAGAACATTTACTCATCCTCAATCTGTCTGAGGCATGCTGTAATTCAAGTCAAGGTAGTGCACAGTTGGTCCAATGACAAGCTGGCCAAGATCAAGGCTGACCTGGACCCAGCATGCAACCGTTACAAACAAACTCCAGCTACACTCATACATACATTCTGGACCTGTCCCAAACTGCAGACATTTTGGCAATCTATTGTTACACCTTCGCTGGAATATGTGGTAAAACTGTACACCCATCACCACTCATCTCACTGTTTGAGGTGGTCCCTGTAGATACATCCATCAGCAGATGTAAGAAGGATGTGATTGCTTTTGGCTCTCTTCTTGCCAGGAGGCTAATTTTGTGCAAATGGAAGGACCCACACACCCCAGCATATGTACTGGTACATTGAGTAAGGAAGGTTATGTACCCAATTCATATGAAGAAAATAAGGTACACCCTAAATCATCCCACTCCCAAAGAGCTCTACAACGACTGGTCTGAATGACTATCGGCCAGCAGCCCTCACCCCAATAATCGTTAAATGCTTCTAAAAACTGATCATGACCCACATCAAAACAACCATCAACATCAACAAGGACCCTCACCAATACACATACCGTGATAATCGATCAACAGAGGACGCCATCTCTCTGTGGTCCACACTGTTTTCACCCACCTGGAGAAGAAGGACTCCTACGTCCGTATGCTCTTTGTAGACTTCACATCTGCCTTCAACACCATGATCCCCCAAACCCTGATGGACAAACTACT
>NC_056498.1:7485208-7487427 GCF_014905685.2 Nematolebias whitei
ATTTCAAGTATTTATTTGTTTATTTTTACATAATTTGGGCTTCCAGCTCATGAAACCCACGACAACAGGATAAAAAAAAAATAGAATACTGTGGAGAAATGAGACCAAATGTTGCAGGGCATGAATGTTTTAAACTAAGTGTGACACTAATCATCTACTAAACTCAAAGCACCTGCACAGGTCTCACCAGGTGTCATGAAATTGCTTCAGTTTGGTTCAATTGTTTCAGTTTGGTTCAATATGGGGAAGACTGCAGACATAACAACTGGCCAGAAGACCATCATTGATACCCTCCATAGGATGGGTAAGCCACAAAAGTTCATAGTTAAGGAGGCTGGCTGTTCACAGAGTGCTGTGTCCAAGCATATCAATGGAAAGTCTAGTGGACGGGCAAAATGTGGCAGGAGAAGATGCACCAGCAAAAGAGATGACCGTGGGCTTCAGCAGATGATCAAACAGAGAAGATTCCAGAATCTGGCAGAGATCCAGTGTAACTGCCACAGTTTTTTTACGTTTCACATTCATATGGCTTGTATTGTTTGTTTTATTATATGTAGTCTTACATGCCACCTGTAGTTGGCACTGTGTTCAGGTGTGAAATGTAGCGCTGTATTCAGGTGAAAAGTACTAGAAGAAGTCAGTCGGTAGCAATGATGTGAGTAACAGCAAGTAAGCACGGACTTTTAAGTTGAAGAAAAGAGTTCAAAGAAGCTGAAACCAAAGAAACAAGCCTAATTCCTTTTGGTAGCACACAGCCAACGAGTTTTCACTATAACTCCTTTCAAGCACGCCCAGACACAAGTGGTTTCCTCAAACTGATGAAATTATTAAGATTTGGTACGTGAAAACTAAATAAGATACACAAAGTAAAACAACAATTAACTCTTAAGGACAATAAACAACAAATATTAAAATCAAATGCTTGTACACTCGAAGTAAAACAAAATACAGAAATAAAACAAACATACATCGTTGGCTGTGTGCTACCAAAAGGAATTAGGCTTGTTTCTTCGGTTTTGCTTCTTTGAACTCTTTTCTTCAACTTAAAAGTCCGTGCTTACTTGCTGTTACTTACATCATTGCTACCAACTGACTTCTTCTAGTACTTTTCACCTGAATACAGCGTTACATTTCACACCTGAACACAGCGCCAACTACAGGTGGCATGTAAGACTACATATAATAAAACAAACAGTACAAGCCATATAAATGTGAAATGTAAAATAAACTGTGACAGTTACATCCAGAAAGAGTGGAATGAGGCGGGAGTCACAGCTTCAAAAACCACCACATTCAGACACATCAGGGAGATGGGCTACAACTGTTGGGTTCCTCTGTCCTCTTTTGAGATGAAAGTAAAGTGTGTCTTTCATTTGGAAATCAAGGTCCAAGTGTTTGGAGGAAGAAGGGTGAGGAACAGAACCCATACTTCTTGAGGTCCAGTATGAAATATCCACAGTCAGCCATGATTTGGGGTGCAATGTCCGGTGCAGGTGTTGGTAAACTCTGCTTTCTTAAATCCAAGGTCACTGCAACAGTCTACCAGAATGTTTTAGAGGACTTCATGATTCCTTCTGCTGAGGATCTGTATGGAGATGCAGATTTCATCTTCCAGCAGGACCTGGCCCCTTCCCATGACGCCAGAAGCACCAAAACCTGGTTTGATGCCCATGCCACAGTGCTTGACTGGCCAGACAACTCACCGGACCTAAACCCCATTGAGAATCTATATTCTCAAGTATTCTCAAGAGGAAAATGAGGAGCACCAGACCCAACAACAAAGAAGCTCTGACAGCAAGCATCAAGGAAATCTGGGCTTCCATAACACCCAGTCATTGCCACAGGCTGATTACCTCAATGCCACATCATATCGAAGCAGTGATTAAGACAAAAGGGTTCCCAACCAAGTATTGAAGATTGACATATCGTTTTGAAAGTACCATATTTTGATTGATTTGTTGTGATCCTAATTTATTTCTTTTTTTCTGCAAAAACTGAGAAGTGTGGGCTGATGTCTTCACAGTATTCTGTCTTTTGGAAATCCTGTTTTTCGTGGGTTACATGATCTGTACACCCAAATTATGTAAAAATAAACAAATAAATATACTTGAAATTGTTTAAATTGTGGGCCCTGACTCTATCATCTATTAAAGATTAACTTTTTGAATGGAATTATGGAAGTTAAACAACTTTTCCATGATATTCAAATTTTTTGGAAA
>NC_056498.1:7487527-7497048 GCF_014905685.2 Nematolebias whitei
TACTTTGCGGTTTTTCACTTATCGCGGGTCTTCAGGGTACAGATCCCCTGCGATAAACGAGTGACTACTGTTTTTATATATTTACAGACCAGAGTGAGATTGAGCATGTGCTGTAGACTAAAAGTGCCTGCTATCGCACTGGAAGGAGTTATGGGGATTCAACCGATCTCCTGGTGCAAAACAAGGATTAGCTCTCCATCCAATCTGGTCAGATCAGCAACAGACATGGAAATATGAACCTGGCCTGTGTGAAACAGACCTAATAATCAATAACCCTGGGCTTTATCAATATCAAAAACCATCACAAATATAAGCAATGCATGTACATCCAAGAAAGTTCAATCTGGTCCTCTGGACATTCAAAAAAATGTCCAGAGGACCAGATTGAACTTTCTTGGATTTTTCTACCTGGATTATTGAGCATGCATCAGGAAATGCATGTACATGTTTTATTTATTTGTTATTTATTATTAATTTTTATTTAACCAGGCAAATCCCACTGAGATCACAGACTTCTTTTGCAAGGGAGGCCTGGACCTGAAGGCAACCTAACATGCATGTTTTTGATCTGTGGGAAGAAACTGGAGTACCCGGAGAAAACCCACGCATGCACAGAGAGAACATACAAACTCCACACTGAAAGACCCCAGGTCCAACTGGGGACTGAACTCAGGACCTTTTTTCTGTGAGGCAACAGTGCCAACCACTGAGCTGTCATGTTGCTTTTATCATCATTACTATAGTAGTATAATTTCATAGAATCAAGCTCATTATTTGAGTACTCTTAAATATTCCAAATATTAAAGGTCCTAATATTGCACCAGTTCTTAGCACACATTATAGTATTTCACCATTTCAATGTACCTTCAATTTAAATGCTTCAATGTTAACATTAGCAGCTATTTACTTGTTGCAAGAGCCTTGTTTTTTTTATTATCCAGATCAATACAAATGCAGGTGTTCAGAAATAGTAGAACATCAGTGACATTTAGTATAGAAAAGCATTAATGTTTGACAATTATTTTTCTATAAGCACGTTCAAATAAATGTAGAAAGAAATGGCACTAATTGGTCACAGAGCCCAAACCTGGAGGCTAGCGCTAACATATCTCCAGAAACAAACAAACTCACCAGTTGCCACTTTTAGAATACACAGTCAGCTGAAGGTTTTTCCACAAACATAGACATCTAAAAGTTGAGAGGCATATCAGTCAGAAATGGCAACACAGGCATTAGATAAAGGGCTTTCAATGGCTTAAAGCCCTGCAGCAGCTAGCCACTCACACATAGCCTGGTTGTGAGTGTCACTGCACGATCTGTTCCAGAAGCATGATCAGTAATGTGCATTCAGTTCTGGGCGCAGGAAAGGTGCGCCCAAAATGATCCTATTCCTTTGTATTGAAGAGGAGTTACTGTGCATGTACAACTTTTAACAAGAGTCTATGGGCAAAAATTTTAGAGCTCCAGCGCAGAAATACGTCATCACCAATCAGACAATGTCGATGAATGAAACAACTTTACTCATCAACTATAAAATATTAATCTTACACAACTAAAAAAATATATACATATATTTTGAAACATTTTTATTTTATTATTTAATTTTTAATTTAATTTTTTTATGTCTTATTCAAGGTAATGTGGTGAGTGGTCGGGCAGCACCTGGCACCTTCTACTGGCCAGCCACCACTGCTTGTTATGCTCTTTTCAGCTTATTTCAGCCTTTTTTTTTTTTTTTTTTACAATTTCAGCTACTATTTAACTCTTTTTATGCTAATTTTAGCTTTTCAGAATCAGAATAAACTTTATTGTCATTGCACAGTTAAGTCCTGCAAAATTGCTTCTGTACAGCTGTCCGAAGGGTAGACGGAAGTGCACCGGAAATGTTTTTCCAGTTAATTCCACATATTTTACAGTTTTTCCAAATTTTTTCATCAAAAATATGCTCTCTCCACTTCCTTCTGGTAATTTAAGCTTCTTTATGCTTTTTAAGTTAATTTTCAGCTGTTTTTTTTATTTTTTAAATTTCAGCCTTTTTTTAGATAACTTCCACATTTTTGTGCTCATTTCTGCTTCTTTAAGCCTAATTAACTTCTTTATGCTAATTTCAGATAGCTTAATTACGCTGGTTTCAGCCATTTATGTTATTTCAATTCAATTCAGTTTATTTATATAGCGCCAAGTCACAACAAAAGTCATCTCAGGGCACTGAATAGAAACATTCATATATATAAAAATAATTTAACATTATTTATCTGAGGAGCAGACTGCTTTGATTTTATCTCCATCGCAGAACTCTCATCTTGAGCAAGCATGACAGCGACAGTGGAAAGGAAAAACTCCCTCATAAGGAAGAAACCTTTGGCAGAACCAGGCTCAGGACAAGCAACATCTGCTTAGACCAGCTGGGTTTGAAAGGAACAGGAAGGAGGAACAGATACACAATGGCAGGTCAAGAATCACTTGTTAAGATAGAAATATTATCAAATGAAAACTGTTCAATTATAAAAAAAAATCATTTTAAGAAAATGAGGTCAATTCAGTGTTTCCCCTAATTAACTTGCCATGGCGAGGTGCTCATCTCATCTATGATTTTTGTCGATGGGGGAACACACGTCTCTGCTGCACGCTGTTTGTAAAGACAGTTTTCAAGGGGGAGGGGGGATTTCAGTGTGAGGGATGACGCAGCTTGAGCACTGCCTTTAACTTTTTAGCTAGCAAGCCTGTATTGCATGCTGTTAGCTAAGCACTACATCAGTCCTGATGGGTGTTTGGGGTGGTGCGTGCAGTTTGGTTCAGTAGGCGGGGTGGGGCGTGGTGGGGCGGGGCGGTATGCTTGTATAATGGCAGGGGAAACATTGTATTTATAAACAGGAAACTATCAGATAGATATGATTTAAACCAATTTTAGAGCCATTCCTGTAATTCCAATATCATATCCAAGTCTCTGTAGTAAAATATTGTGATCAATTGTATCAAATGCAGCACTGAGGTCTAACAGGACCAGTGTAGACAGCTGTCCATTGTCTGAGGCCATGAGAATATTATTAGTAACTTTCACAAGTGCAGATTCAGTGCTGTGGTGAGCTCTAAACCCTGACTGAAACTCTTCAGATTATTTCTTTGTCGATGATCATGCAACTGACCTGCAACTATTTTCTCTAGGATTTTTTAGATGGAAGTTAGATTAGATATAGGTCTATAATTGGTTAGGATTCCTGAGTCAAGGTTATGTTTCTTAAGGAAAGGTTTTATTACAACAATCTTAAAGCTCTGTGGCACATAATCATTCATTAAAGACAAATTGAGCAGATAGAAGATGTGGTTATTAATTAAGGGAAAAATGCCTTTAAATAGTCTGTTTGGGATGGGATCTAGCAGACTTGTGTATGGTTTGGATGAGGTTATTATTTTTGACAATTCAGAGAGGTCAACAGGACAAAAACAGTTCAAACATAAATCAGGTTCTAGTGACCTTTTTAAAGTTCTCATCTGACACTGAACCAGAGGCAATAGTAGGAAGGTTGGTTTGAATTTTTTCCCTAATTGAAATAATTTTATTTATAAAGAATCTCATGAAGTCATCACTGCTTATAGTTGTAGAGATACATGTATCAACAGGGATAGGATTTTTCGTTAGACTAACTATGGTACTGAAAAGGAACCTGGGGTTATTTTTATTCTCATCAATTAAAGATGAATAATATAAAGTTCTAGTTTTACAGAACACTTCTTTATACGTTAGCAGGCTATTTCTCCACTATAAGTAAAATTATTCAGCGTTATTGGAGTGCCATTTTCTTTCCAGCTTTCAGTATGTTTTAAGGTACATGACTCAGAATTGAACCAAGGAGCTAATCCCCTCTGATTGATTACTTTCTTTTTCAGTGGAGCAGCTTTATCGAGTGAAGTTTGCAAAGAATGTGTAAAATTATCAACCAGATGATCTAAGTCACTGCTCTCTGATGTATTACTTTGCAAGACAGAGGAAAACGATGGAAGAGAATTTTTAAATTTGGTTACAGTGTTTTCTAATAAACACCTGCTAAGCTGAAATTTACTCTCAGTGGCTGTGCAGTCATTTAAGACGGGGCACAACTGACCCGTTCACATCATAAGTGCGTGCGGGATCTCGCCCCGCTAGGAAGGTTAATGTAAAGGTAATTAAAAAATGATCTGACAGAACAGGATTTTGAAGATGTATTACCAAGTCATTAATCCTGATGCCTTAAGTCAGAACCAGATCAAGAGTGTGACTATGAGAATGAGTAGATGTTCAGACGTTATGAGTAAAACCAATTGACTCTATTAAGTTTTTAAAGGCTATGCTTGAGCTATCACTTTCAACATCTACATGAATATTAAAATCACCCATTATTATAACTTTATCAGTATTTATCGGTTTCTGCTGACAGTTCCTAAAACTAGGCTGAAGCTCAGATGTGACAGAGCATTTGCTGTTGTTGCTCTCAAGTTATGGAACAATTTAACCTTGAGTGTCAGATAGGCCTCCTCTCTTCCTGTTTTTAAATCTCTTTTAAAAACACACTTATATTTATTTTTTTTACTTTAACACGTGATCTTATCTTGTATGACATTTTAAGACATACCTGCTATGAACCTGATATGTGTATGCTTTTATGTTTCTTTGTGTATGCTTTGTATGTTTTTATTGTCAATCTATTTTTTTTGTCTTATTGTACAGCACTTTGACTACCCCTGCGGTTTTTAAAATGTGCTATAGAAATAAAGTTGATTGATTGATTGATTGATCGATTTAGTAGTAAGTCAGTTAAGAATTCTGAGACTTCAGACAAAAACTGAGCATAGGAGCCTGGTGGACGATATATAACAACTAGTGAGAGTAGCCTTTCTGATTTCCATTTTGGATGAGATAGACTAAGAGGCAGTGACTCTGTGAGTTGAATTTGAATCAATCCAAAACAATCCGGTTAGCTTAGCTTAGCACACCACTGCAGAACCTCACAGTAGCGATTCACGTAACTCATAAACACCTAAGAGAATGAAGCACAAAACAAGAACTAGCATGGAAGCACTACAACAAAGTGAAGAAACAGAGAACCACAGTTTGAAACGAGGGCAACTTGCCTGCAGTGGTTAATTTGAGCCAGTGTTACACCATATTCTGTGACCACCATATATTGTGACTGTATAGTGCGTTGTTGCATTTTTACACCATACTTTGCAATATCTGATAAACGCTATCATATCCTGTGACCGTTTATATTTTCACAATACTCATGATATTAGTGGTCAGATGTTAATTTTATTTTTCAGAGGAAGTAGAAAGTCAGCAGAAACAGTTTGGCTCAAGTATTTAATGTTTTTCTATAAGTTACAGTGTGGTCACAATATCTGATAAACACTATTATATTATGTGACTCTCTATATTTCCATAATAGTTATGATATTAGTGATCAGATTTTACTTTTTATTTTTTGGAGGAAAGAGAGAGTCAGCTTCCTTCTTCCAAAGAGTAAACATTTACATATGCCCACCAAAATCGTGACTATTATGGAAATATAGATGGTCACAGAATATGATTGTGTTTATCAGGTATTGCAAAGTATGATATAAAAATGCAACAGCGCCCCCTACGGTCATAATATATGGTGGTCACAGAATATGGTGTAACACCGGGTCCTGCCGGAACAAGATCCGGGAACTCTCTCATTTTGACCTGTTGTGTTCCTGCAACTTTTTATTTGGATCCATCAACTCCGCCCCTAAAAGTCCAAAGTCATTGCACATTTTTATTTTGATTATTTATTTAAAAAAATACAACGATAGGAGACATTGCCCATAGCACAGCAGACCCAGTCTGTGGAGTGGATGTTTCAGTTGCAGCATGCGTGGCACACCAGCTGCACGCTCCTTCGAGGAGCAGGAGAGGAGCCTGTAGGCGGGGTGGGGGGTGAGGACGGAGGGACAGATTTTCACATTTACACTCGGAGGTTCTGTGCAGAGTCCTTCTCTCCTCCTCCTCTCCAAATTGTTCCTACTCAGCGGGGCTGCGCACTGAACACCCCCCCCCCTCTTTTCAGACCCCCGAAACAGAAACGATCATTTATTCAACAGAATAAATAAATGCCGTGGACAGTGCACATTACACACAGAAACGTCTCTAGACAGCTCTACACAACGCACGCATAACATCAGCCTGCGTCTGAACTCCTGCTACATTTCAGATATAATTAATAAAAAAAGCTTACAATAATAAATAAAAAAAAATACAAAGATAGAAATGTTTGATGTGTTATTCACATTACACGTCTTGTTTCATTTAGCTGGACTTTCAATGCACTCGACAAAATCTTTTCAACAAAGTGACAGGGTCCTGGAGAGCCCTCATGCACCACTGAGACTCACGCGGCAGGATACGTCATGGATCTGTGGGGAGTTTGGGAGCTGATGTGTCTTTCTGTTCTGTCTCAGGAGGACACCAAAGATGTTTATTTAATTGGATTCATGATAGCAGGGCTTCTGCTTTCTGGCATCGGCAGACTCCTTTGTTATCGGCTATTAAGGAAGACGGTGGCAGCAGTTTTGGCAATGGCAAAACTGCCGAGTCTGTGTGAAGGTTTGGTTCATGCTTCGAGTACTCAAAATCAGCTGATTTATGAGCTAAACCACAAGATGGAAGCGATCTGTGAGAATGTCAGGCCACCTGTGGCTTCTGGGACTCGCCAGCATGTTGAAGACGACCTTGGAGGAGGCTCATAAGCACGGACCAGTGGAATGCCCACAAATCTGGCCATTTTGGAGCTTGAAAGTATCAGTAGGACTCAAGGCTGACAAAAAAAAAACAGTCTGCCTGAAAAAAATCAACAATTGTGGCTTATCTGATTCTGACTCCCCTGGTTGGCCTCGAAAGCAGGCCAACTTATCAAATTTCTCCTGGGATATGTGTAAACGGAGGAAAAGCTTCGTCTATTGCACCCCCCCCCCCCCCCCCCCACACACACACACACCTAGAACTTCTGTGAAGTCTTATCAGAACTGTGCTGGTTGACCAATATCTTATCAGGACTATGGTCTATCTGGAAGTGCTTCATGGACAAATCTCACCATCTTGCCATCAAATGCATATGTAATGTGTTTATAAATGTGCTTGCTGGCAGAGTTTTTTTGATGTCTTAAATCATGTCCTGATAGGACAACATGTGAAGAGATCTTTTTTTGGAATGTCACTATCCTATCCTCATGGCTTTTTCCCCTTTTCTATCTAAAAATGTATTCTGAAAAAGGATAAGTGGCCGCGCTCCAGTAGCAGTAGCAACGTGCACTTCGCCCATCTTTCGGACAACTGCACAAACATAATCTCACAGTATTTTGGTACAATGATGATAAAGCTTATTCTGATTCTGACATGTAGACTGGATAGGCACACTCCCATGACTCCGCGAGGACCCCAGTGAGGGTAAAGAGCTATCATTGAGTATTGATTAAGCATTAGTTGTAAATATTTGAGTTAGCTTAAGTGGTAAAGTTTATAAGTATAGTTTGGAAGGGGCCCTGTGATGGACTTGCGACCCGTCCAGGGTGTACCCCGCCCCTCGCACAGTGATTGCTGGACATGGGCACCAGCGACCCCCGTGACCCAAAATGGAATAAACGGGTAAAGAAAATGGATGGATGGATGGAGTTTGGAAGGGTTGGAGGAGAAAACTTATTTTTAAAGGGAATATGACATCACAGCTCAGATTTGTTTAGCGGTGTCTGAACAAACCATAGGATTTCTGGAACAATGCCCTTAGTACAGATAAGACCACAGCAAAGTTTTCTGTTCATTATGTTCTGCTACATGTGCAGAGAAAATCCAAACACAGCATCCTTCTAAAACCACCTTGTATCAACTGTCAAGCATGGTGGTGGAGCATGAAAATTTGTGGCCATACCAGCCACTGAGTGGACTAAGTAATGCAGCTTAGTCAAAATTAAAAAACAAAATGGGAGTAGTTTTGCCTTAGCAGTTGATGCATCAACTGTAACTACCTGCCCAACAGCCAAAACTGAAAAATACTCTGAAACAAACATTTTTAGCAGAAGATGGTCTCATCTTGTTTTTAATTAGCTCTTGATGTAATCTGTAAATAATTCTTCCAGGAAGCATTTTCTCCTTAAAACAAGGATTAAACAGGCTTTAATACAGATACCTGTTGAGCTACTGTTTGTTCTCAAGTGTGGTGTAGCCTAACTTTTGAATTAGAGCAGTGATGCTCCACCTTTTATCTTGGATCTGTGGCATTCAAAAGCCCCTCGTAAAGACGCTGAAAATCCCAAACTGTTGTCAAACTAGAGTAGCTCAGAAGAATATCCCCTTTCCTCAAAAGAAAGAGTCTTCTGTTCTATTGGTTCAAATAGCGACAACATATACAGACCCGCAGATTGACTCCTTAGATCGGTCCAACATATTGCCTCTGGCCATCTCCTGAGCTCTGTGCAATTCTTGCACAAAACCTTTTAACGTGTCTTAGGCTTAATTTGAGACTTGTGTGTACATACTTTAAAAGTCAAGCCTCTGCAGTGTCCTGTACAAACAATACAGATCCTCGAGCTGAAATCTGTCTTGGAAGCTTCAGCACATTCCTTTTGATTTTCTGTGGTTTTGCTGATGTGATTTGTTGTAGCTCGGAGGATCCTGGCATTGGGAAACTCAGCAGGAGGTGAGGATGCTTTACAATGTGTGAGCTTTTCAAAAGGCCTTATAGACACCAAAAGTCTGTTTGAATGATAAAAAATGTAGCTAGATTACTATTATTCTATAAGTGATTTATAGATTTGTATGTTACGCTATTTAATCGATTCAGTTTTTAGGACAGGGACTGTCCTAAAAGTGATGCAGTTATCGTCCAGTCTTCTTTAGATTGTAGTCACACCCTTAGCTCTAGCACCTACGGGTGTACGTTGCTAAGTCTTATCAAACATCTTTTTATGTAAAGCTGTTTCCAAATATTTGTAGTCTTAACATATACTATCAAGATGCCTCCCACTTACTGTAATACACAAAGAGGTGTGTCCTCATCTATACTCATATGAAATATAGACAGGTTTAAATTGTTAAGAAGTTGAAGAGTTAAGTTAAGTTTAAGAGTTGTTAAGGTTTAAAAGGGGAAATTTGAAATACCCTCTGTTCGTCTGTTCAAAAGCCAGCCTTCTAATCTGCCCATCTGTACATGCTGTGAGCATGACAACTTGAAAAATGAGCAAGGTACCAACTTTCATTTTGGTGTGTGGCTGAATGTAGGCGTAAGAAAGGTTCCTTTTGAAAATTGGGTTGCCCCCTCAAAATCCAAGATGGCTGCCACCATATATGTAAAAATGTTAATCTTGTGAGTTGGATAATTTGAAAAGCTAAGCAATGTGCCAACTTCCACTTGGCTACATCTAGGTGTAAGAAAGGTTACAATTAAAAATTGAGTTGTCAAGCCAAACTCTAAGGTGGGTGTATGTACACACACACACACACACACACACACACACACACACACACACACACA
>NC_056498.1:7497058-7503638 GCF_014905685.2 Nematolebias whitei
ACACACACACACACACACACACACACACACACACACACACACACACAAACATGTATGTACCAATATATCTACACTGAACAAAAATATCAACGCAAAACTTTTTTTGCTCCCATTTCTCATGAAATGAAGTCAAAGACTTTCTATAACCACTTCTTCTTTCGGCTTTTCCCTCTTCAGGGGTCGCCACAGTGTCATCCTCCTCCATCTCACTCTGTCCTCTGCATTCTCTGTCCTCACTCCAACTACCTCCATGTCCTCTATAACTGCATCCATATATCTCCTCTTTGGCCTTCCTTGTTGTCTTTTTCCTGGCAGCTGCATTTCTAACATCCTTCTACCAATATACCCACTGTCACTCATCTGGACATGTCCGAACCATCTCAGTCTGGCCTCTCTAACTTTTTCTCCTACTTGTTCAACCTGTGTCTCTGATCATCTCATTCATAATCTTGTCTTTCTCTCAAGAATTTCTATAAACACAAAATACATTTTTCTCTCAAATATTGTTCCCAAATTTGTGTAAATCTATGTGAGTGAACATGTCTGCTTTGCTGAGATAATCCATCCACATCAAAGGTGTCATCAAGATGCTGATTAGACAGCAGGATTATTGCACAGGCGTGCCTTAGGCTGACCACAATAAAAGGCCACTCTAAAATGAGCAGTTTTATCTGCAGGAATGTCCATCAAAGCTGTTGCCCATAATTGATTGTTCATTTATCTACCATAAGCTGTCTCCAAAAGCATTTCAGAGAATTTGGCAATACATCCAACCGGCCTCGCAACCACTGACCATGTGTTCACACACCAGCCCCGGACCCCACATCCAGCATCGTTACCTCTAAGATCATCTGAGACCAGCCACCCAGACAGCTGCTGCAACAATTGGTTTGCATAGCCAAAGAATTTCTACACACACTGTCACAAACCATCGCAGGGAAGCTCATCTGCATGCTTCTCATCCTCATCGGGGTTTCCACCTGACTGCAGTTCTTCGTCATAACTGACTTGGGTGGGCAAATGCTCATATTCAGTGGTGGCATATTGGAGAGGTGTTCTCTTCATGGACAAATCCTGGTTTTCACTGTACAGGGCAGATGGCATTATGGTGCTGTGTGGGAAAGCAGCTTGCTGATGTCAAGGTTGTGAACTGAGTGGCCCATGGTGCTGATGGAGTTATGGTATGGGCCATGTTGTACATTATGGACAACAAATAAATACAGGTGCATTTTATTGATGGCATTGATGGCAATCCCTTACCTATCACAGGGGTTACATTCCAGAGACCCACATTATTAGTGAAAATCTGCAAAGTAATGGTGTTATATTTATTTTATTATTTATATATATATTAAGGCTTATTAAACCCTTCCCACACTCCTACAAACCTTTCCCACTCTTAGGTTTACCCTTGGCGATGGCGTGCAGTGTAGCACTATCAGCTTCAGTCCACACCCACCTGCTGTGTGGGCCCCACCCTGGTCTGTATAAATGCACTGAGACCAGGAATAGACTCTTCAATAGCATTTTTCTCCAGCTATTTAGGAGCCGTGGAGAATGAGATTCCTCTGGTGGAGTGAGCTCTGAGCCCCTCTGGAGGCTGACATCCAGAGGAACAGCCTCACACAGCCATTGTGACAGGCATTGAGCAGGCAGAGGAAGTCCTTGAGACTGATCTCTGAAGTGCACCAACAGACGTTGACAGCAGCGTGATGCGGCCTTGTGCGTGAAGTAGTAGGAAAGTGCTTGCACAGGGCAGAGGAGATGAGAGGTGGTTTCCTCCTCCACTTGCACAAGTGGTAGTGGCGTCCAATATCTACCACAAAATCCCACGATATAGCGAAAACTCCACGATGCAGAATTAGAAAAGATCTGTGATACAGTGAAGCCTCAATAAGTGAACCGCGATATAGCGAGGGGCAAGATGTGTATGTGTATGTATATATATATATATATATATGTATGTATGTATGTATATGGGCAGCACGGTGGCGCAACTGGAAGAGTTGCTGCCTCTCAGCGAGCAGGTCCCTGGTTCAAATCCTGGTCCGGGTATCTTTCTGGGTGGAGTTTGCATGTTCTCTCCGTGCATGTGTGGGTTTTCTCCAGGTACTCCGGTTTCTTCCCACAGACCAAAAACATGCATGTTAGGCTGATTGGTAACTCTAAATTGTCCCTAGGTGTGAGTGAGAGAGTGAATGGTTGTTTGTCTCATGTGTCTTTGTGTCCCTGTGATGGACTTGTGACCTGTCCAGGGTGTACCCCGCCCCTCGCACAGTGATTGCTGGACATGGGCACTGGTGACACCCGTGACCCAAAATGGAAGAAGTGGGTAAAAGATAATGTATGTATGTATGTATATATATATATATATATATATATATATATATATATATATAAGTTCAAGTCAAATTTATTGTCGTTTCCACCACATGTGGTACCCGAGGTGGAACAAAATTATTTTTACAGGGTCCCAGTTACACTCCAAAATAGCTAAATATAAAGTATTAAAAGAAACAGTAAAATAAGGATCTAGGATATACACTAAGTTATATGCTAGAAAAATGCCAAACAGTACGCTAAACGATTTAAGATATACGCTAAACACTAATACCGTATTTTTTGAGTTATAAGTTGTTGTTTTTTTCTATAGTTTGCATGCCCTCCAACTTATATGCTGAAGCGACGTATTTATGGATTTTTCCATATTTATAAGCCAATTTTTGTATGAAATATGCCTGTTTTCATTCATTCTGACTGAAAATATTGAACACTACCATTTTCAGCCGCTAGATGGCGCTCTAGAAGTATCAATCAACCTTTATTTAGACTGGTAAATCCCATGTATCCCAAGTATGACATGCCATTGTGTCAAGTCATAGGTAAAAAGTTAATTAATGAACTAAATTAATTAATAACACAATCGGCTTGTCATAGATTGCCCCTCCATCCAGCTCGCATAGAGCAACTGTCAAGTCAGCTTCATTTCGCTGCACCATCTCAGTGAAATGCAGCTGAGTTGACTATTGTAATGAATTTAGTAAGTAAAAGTTCAACTGAGACACACCTTTGCTATAATGTCGAGCAAACAAATAATTGTTTTAGGTGCTTATCTTGAAGAAATGCACAGTATTCCATCCATCTATCCATCTTTTACCCGCTTCTTGCATTTTGGATCACGGGTGTCGCCGGTGCCCATGTCAGCAATCACTGTGTGAGGGGCAGGGTACACCCTGGACGGGTCGCAAGTCCATTACAGGGACACATAGAGACAAACAAGACAAACAACCATTCACTCTCTCACTCACACCTAGGGACAATTTAGAGTTAGTCTATAGACAATTAGAGTTAGTCTTTAGACATTCAGTCTAACATGCATGTTTTTGGTCTGTGGGAGGAAACTGGAGTACCCGGAGAAAACCCATGCATGCACGGAGAGAACATGCAAACTCCACCCAGAAAGGCCTCCGGACTAGGATTTTGAACCGGGGACCTGCTTGATGAGAGGCAGCAGCTGTACCAGTTGTACCACCGTGCTGCTGCGCAGCATTCCTCCTTCTTGGCTTCTTCAGTCCTCAAAACGCACTCCCCGAGTATCGAGGCAGTGAATACTTTTGAAAATACAGCTGATTTAACCGTCAAAGTGCGGAGGAAAAGGAAATTAAGGAAAAGTTAGACTGAGACACCTTTACTATAATTTCGAGCAAACAAATAATTGTTTTTAAGTGTTAATCTTGTTAATTTCTTGTTAAAGTCCTCCCATGCACACTCCAGCGTCCAACATTTGGCACCCAATCAATTTCTTGCACAACACCGGCACACATTTCCGGCTTGTCAGCGGTGACGCATAATAGATGTGACGTATACAACGAAGTGACATATTTATAGATTGTTCCACTTTATTAAACATATTTGGACTGATGCGACAAATAGGGCGGAGTGACGTGTACAGTGGAAAATATGGTAATGTAAAACAGTACGGCGTAACAACAGCCACACAGCCCCACACACATGTGTGTTTACTGGCTACCCCAATCATTTAAGGAAACTGCTTTCTAGTACTACTTATTATATAGCTTAAAAGTATAGTTTCCAGAAATGATTGGATCCAAAATAAGCAACATGTTAACTTCCACTTCAGTGTGTGTTTGTCTCATAAAAAAGTGGACAGATTTTAATCAAACTCTCAAAGTAATTCAACAAATTTAAGTCAGGTCCTCTGGACAGTTTATTTTTGTTGAAACTTTGTTGAAAGAATGGGAGGAAAATCTTTCAGTTATCAGGCTCCTCTCTTGTGGAACCAATTTCCAGTTTCTGTCCATGAGGCTGACACATTGTCCAGTTGTAAGACTGGGCTCAAGAATTTCCTTTTTCATAAATCCTATAGTTAGGGTTGGCTTGTCATGCTGTCTTAAGCTTAGAGTATGAGAGGACAAATTTACCTCATTTCTTAAAATGAATGATTAAAATTTAATATTTTTCATTTGATACTATTTCTGTCTTAACGTGATTCTTGACCTGCCATTGTGTATCTGTTCCTCTTTCCTGTCTTCTCAAACCCAGCTGGTCTAAGCAGATGGCCGCTTGTCCTGAGCCTGGTTCTGCTAAAGGTTTCTTCTTCATGAGGGAATTTTTCTTTCCACTGTCGCCTTCATGTTTGCTCAAGATGAGAGTTCTGTGATGGAGTTAAATTCAAAGCAGTCTGCTCCTCAGATAAATAATGTTAAATTATTTTATATATGAATGTTTCTTTTCAGTGCCCTGAGATGACTTCTGTGGTCACTTGGCACAAAATACTTCTCAAAGTCTACTATCTCAACGTAATCATTAGGTTTACATCTACTACTTCTTATTTTTTTGATTCAACCTCATTCAAGATGGCCATCACAGCTGACTGTTCTTAGCAAACACAAAATTGTCTACAGCACAGATAATTTTACTGATTTTGAACTAAATTTATACATGATATTAGCTGAAGGTTAGTGTTAGGGTACTTATAATTATGTGAGCTATCACATCACACAATATCTGGTTTTGCAAGTTTGCCAACATTATTTTAGTCAACATTGTTTGTCAAATGTCTCATGAACCACTGGACAGGTTTAACAAAACTCAGAGAGGAATTGTTACAATTACAAGGGGTTAACTTTTTGAGACAACTCAGTTCAAGATGGCCACCACCTTATCAAAGTTAGCCAACAGAAAAATGGTTAAAACTCAACCAGTTTTACAGGAAGTCATTTTAGAGTAGTATTAGCTAGGCCATTCTCAACACATCCTCTGAATGCAAACACCTCAGGTGAGATCTCACAATCTCACATGGCCTAATTTATAAGGTTCCAACAAAACAGCTACAACTTTGATTTTTCACACAATGACCCTAGTCTAAAATTCCTCCATGAAAGGTGGTTGTACGCATTTATTCAAAAAGTGCTAGGCCTTTCATTTGTGACTTTGTGGATACAGTAGTTCATTCAACCTTTATTTAGACAGGTAAATCCCACTGAGCATCGAGGACTCATTTACAAGAGAGACCTGATTAGTATCCTTATCTAGCCATGTTGGACAGGAAATTAAGGGTATCAGGAATTTGCAAATTGTTTTATTGTTCCCCAGCAATCATACCTACATAAGTGTGTGGCTTTAACACAAAGAAAGCAAGAGCCATCAGAGCTGCAGGCTGTCTGTTGTTACTCATTCCATGAAAAGATTGGGAGTGGGCGTGGGGTGGGGGGTGCAGATAGTCGGGGTAACCACCAAATAACAGGAACCCAGTTGTAAATTCCAGCTTTTTCTTACTTCAGTCAATGAAAGATAGGAAGAGGAAGTGGTTTACTGAAGCACGGTTTATATGGGCTGTTTGTTGGCAAACCTTTGACTCCTTTTCTTCTCATCTCTGCCATAAAACCTCTCTCCTGTTTACAACGCTTCCACACACCAAAACTGGAAGTCTCAAATCTGGACACACTGAAAACAGCCATTTTTGCATTGTGTACAAGTGTAACTATCACAGCGTATAGTCCACATGTTAAACTTGTGACATAATTCAAATAGTTTAGAAATTAGCAAAAATAGCTGTTGCCTTTGAAAGGTGGATTTTCAGCTTCACAATATGAGACGTTGTTCACAGGCATGGTTTTTATCGTCCTGCATCATGAAGCAAAAAGTGAAAATTTCAAATACCTTACATTCGTCCGTGCGTTTGCTTTGTCCCCATCACAGCAAAGAGGAGCAATTAGAAATATTCTCCATCCATCCATCCTTGCATGTTGTGAGTAAGATAACTTGAAGAATGTGAGATACTGAATTTCATTTTGGTGCGTTGCTCCTTCTAGGCATAAGAAAGGTCCCTAACAAAATAGGGTTGCCACATCGAAATCCATAGCTGCCACCAAATACAGTATCTATATATATATATATTAAAAAAATATTCCAATCATCTGAGAAAACTGTTTTCTAGTTTTTAAACTGCTTAGAGTATCTTAGTTAATCTGACGAAGCCTCTTGGATGAGGGGCGAAACGTTTCTTTTTAACTGACGAAGCCTCTTGGATGAGGGGCGAAACGTTTCTTTTTAACAA
>NC_056498.1:7503648-7509517 GCF_014905685.2 Nematolebias whitei
TAACAAAAAAACGAAGTCCAGATGACATGATTCAACCTTTTTTGTTGCTTAGAGTATAGTTTCCTCTAATGTTTGGGGTGGCAGAAGATTAATCTAAGATGGTCAAGACCACCAATCCACCAATGCTCCTGGTGGTGGATAAAATTGTTCCTTTCTCTCTCCAGGATCCGACACTCTGCGCTGCCTTGGACAAACTAAACTAAAATTATTTCTTCTACACAATGTAACCCTACCCACTTGAATATCTTGCACCAAAAACATTAAGGTTTACTTGCATTCCGAGTTCAATTATAGTGAAGAAAAACACTCATCTCGAAAACTACAAATTTTCACTATTCAAATCCCTCGGTGACGCGTGACATCGGTGTACCAGTTGTTGTGATCAAGAGTAGTCAGTTGAGGTTGTTCAGGCGTCTCCCTAGCAAGGTTGCCCAGGCATGTCCAAGAAAACACCGGGATGGCTCAGTACACATTGTAGAGACTGTCACTCAGCTGGCCTGGGAACACCTTAGTGTCCTTACAGAAGAGCTGGAAGAGGAGGCTTTGGAAAGAGATGTTTGGGCCTCCCTGCTCAAGCTGCTGCTCCCGAGACCCGACAGAACAAGTGGAGGATAATGGATGGATGGATAATGGATGGATAATGGATGGATCGGCAAGAACTGAAAAGATTGTTTGTTTTCATGAGGTGGCAAGAAGAACAAAGTTTGTTCTGGCTAGGACGTTTGATACTCCACATCAGAGAAATTCAGTTGCAGAACTCCTGGAAATTCCTGGTAGTGGGTTTTCTGTATTTACCATGCCCACTTCAAATTTCTTACCAATAACACTGAAGTTATATTAAGTTATTGGACACCACACAAGAAAAAGGTTCTGCTCAGCTTATGTGTTTGAAACAAATGCCAATATTTCTAAACTAGGCATGAGAGAACAAAATAAAATGTTCTTTTTTTTGCAGCTCTTGTAGAAAAATCTGATTTCTGGGTTCTTGCGGAACCTTTAATGTTGTTTCATGCTACATCCAAATCGGAACAGCCGACTCTTGGTCACATGGTTATGGGACGTTTGCTTTCACTCATACCTTTCATAGTTCATGAAACATATGGTACAGAGCTCCGGGGAAACCCCTCCCACTGCAGTACACGTTATGGTGTGGGTTTCTTCATGCCAGGGTCTCCACTCCATCCCTGCATCCGCTGTTTGTCCACAAAACTGTCATGAAGAGAGTGCCACACTTTTTGGCAGACAGACTCGTCTGTTCACATCTGCACAATCTATCCAGGAGTTTTTGGCCGTTTGACTATCTTAGTATCTGTAAGAGTCATACATATGTATTTTGTAACTGACTCAAGCAAATCCTCCTCAAAGCTGAAAAATGAAATGTGTCAGTGTTCAACAGCCAGCTTCTGGAAGTGGAGTAGTTGAATGGAAATGACAACATCGCTGTCAGAGGGCTTTTCCACATAACAATTTAATTGTATGGTGTATGTTCAAAGCGTTGTGTGATTGTTCTGTGGAACCAGAACAATCACACAACGCTTTGAGCATACACCTGTGGGAAAAAGCCAGACTGGGCCTTGAGTCGAGAAGTTGTGGACAAACTACTACCAGAACAAAATAACATGATTTTCATCATGCATCTATGTCAGTGAGAGTTGATTTCTTGGCTTTGGATAAAATACGAAACAACCTTTTTAACTAAGAAGTTGAGGAAGACGGTGCTTCCATTTGCATACCGGATGTTTACTGTGGTTTTTCAGAACAGGTACATTATTAAGGTTATGTAAATGTGCCCTTTAAGTCCATTGGCTTCGGATTTAGGCTGCCTTCTGTCAGATTAAACGAGGTCTGGATTGTGTAAATTTCAGAAAAATCTCTATAATAAGGACCAAGCATTGCTCAAAGGAATGCATATCAAGTTATATTTATGTTTTCTAATGGGATTAGGTGTGGCGGCCATCTTGAAGTGGGTTGACTCAAAGGCAGTTTCTGGAAGTCTCATTAGAATCTGTTCAGTAGTTCATAATAATTTGCTAACAGACTTACAGGGTTGAGTTAGTGCTAAAGTCTGTGGGCAGAGTATGTGTTTAACACGCAACATTTAACTTAATAATTAATTTAACGTAATATCTGTAAATTTGATGGAGTTATAATAACAATGTTTGTGTTTTTGAAGAGTAATTGACAGCCATCTTGAATCAAATTTACTCCAAAGGGTTATCATTTGTAGACGTCTGATTACTTTCTATGACTTTCATTGAAATTTATTGTGATTCATGAGATATCGTAGTAACAGACAGACACAAACACACATGTAGAGATGGGGAACAACATTATCACCCACTTGCACCATTTGGTTGTGAGCAATAAGGATTCATGAAACCAAAAAACTTCAAATCCATTTTTCAGGTGAGGGGTTAAAGGAGGCCTGTTTTCCTTTGTGTGTTGTTGGTTAGGGACCCATTAGGAGCATCACCACGACTCTCACCCCCCTAACTAAACCTGAATCCATCATTTGCAGTTGGTCCCATGAGGTGGTGTCACTCCTTTGTGGCTTTTAGTTTAAAACATGCATATGGTGTTTATCCCCAGACTATTCAGTGTTTCTTTTTTTTTTTGGTGTTTCTGGACTGAACCCTGCAGGAACGTTCAGCTGTTTCTTATTGTTTTTGTCAAATAAAAATGGATGCTGAGACGTGATGTAGGTAGGCAGTTTCCAATCTATGTTTAGATGTTGTACTGACAGGAAAGATCATCTTTTGGGCATCTTGCACAGCCAATTAAAAACAACCTCGAATCAAAATAATTCAGATTTGTTTAAAGGTTGGGGGAGTGGTGGCGCAGAGGTTAGAAAAGATGGGCCTGTGATCGGAAGGTCGTTGGTTCAACTCCCCGTACTGACAACATCAAAATGTGGTTGGGAAAGGTGAAGCACCCACACCTGTCTCCACCATCATTTGTCCCACTCTGGGCCCTTGGGGGTCGAGATGGGGTGGAGGCTGGGCAGCCGACCTGGGATCCGAAAGTCCCAGGCTCGATCCCTAGTCATTGCATATATTGTGGTGTCTCTGAGCAGCACACCCTGTCCCCAATCGCCCCCCGACCGCCCTCAACAGCCACCCACTGCTCCACCTGGTGGTGGATGGGTTAAATGCAGAGAGCCAATTTTGCCATTGTATGGAAACATACAATGATGAAAACACATAGACATTATGATTATTATTATTAATAATATTATTATTAATATTGAGCAAGGCCCTTAACCCCGACCATCTGCTCCCCTGGGCACCTTAGATGGCTGCTCTCTGCTCCACACAGAGGGCTGTGGTAGCTCGGTGGTCTGTGGTTGTGTCAGGAAGGGCATCCATTGTAAAAATAATTGCCAAGTCTTTGTGTGACTTAGTTCATTGTGGCGACCCCTAAAGAAGGGAGCAGCCGAAATATGAAGAACATTTTTTAAAAAGAAAATATTTATTTAAAGGTGATTCTCTATAGTCCCCTGTCACAGAGCGAAGAGAGGGAGCTGGAAATATCCTCCGTAGCAATGATAACTTGAAAAATGTGAGGTACTGATTTCCATTTTGGTGTGTGGCTTCATCTAGCAATATTTCAAAAATGGGATTGAACAATCCAAGATGGCCACTACCATATAAATTTGAGAATGCTCAGCTTTATAGTTTTTATATGTTGCTTAAAGGTGTAGTTTCCTCAAACGAATGGGGTAGCTGAAGATTAATCTATGGTGGCCAAGCTCACCATTGGCCACCCCCTGGCTCCACCACTGTACCTCGTGGTGGATAAAGTTGCACCCTTCACTCACCAAGATCCGTCACTCTGTGTTACCTTGGACAAGAGAAGAAAAATCTACCTATTCTTTACACAGTTTTACCCCTAACCACTTGAATATCTTGCACCAAAAACATTAAAGTTTACTTGCATTCCCTGTTCAATTCTAGCCCCAAAAAAACACTCATCTTGAAAATACAAACATTCACTATTCATATCCCTCAGAGCCGAGTGTCATCGGCATACAGCTTTTTAAAAAAATGTTAAAATGAAAGCAGGAAAAATTTGTATTCACTATGTACCAGGTTTGACAAGTAAAAGTGTTTTAGATTTCCAACCAGAGCTGATAAAAGAGTATAAATGGGCAAAACTGAGTGTTTCATGTGCTGAAACAGAAACTGGGAACCATATGCTCACTTCAGGTTGTACTATGATGCAACCATGTTTTTCTACTGTCATGTCATCTCCCCTGAACAAATCATTTTATGGTTTTGGGAAAAATGTATATATTTGCTTCATTTCTGTTATTCACAGCCACTGTATGTCTACTTTCCTCACACTGATAGGATTATTTTATTTTTGAAAGAATCTTGTTGCATCCCTGCCATGCTGACAGCTTCCAGTGCCTAGATAGAAGAAAATGGATCATAATTAGATTTTAGGTATTTGTACAGTTTGTAACTGATTTTCGTGTTTTATTTTTCTAAATATGACAAGAACATAAATTCATTTTTAGATATCTCCTAGTCCATTTATGGATATTATAAGAAAAACAGCTCATATATTTGTTTAATCATTTTTTTAAGCAACAGTTATTTGGGGCAGCACGGTGGCTCAGTTGGTAGAGCTGTTGCCTCTCAGCGAGAAGGTTGCCAGATAGAATCCCGGCCGTGGGGCCTTTCTGGGTCGAGTTTGCATGTTCTCTCTGTGCATGCGTGGGTTTTCTCCACTTACTCCAGTTTCCTTCCACAGACCAAAAACATGCATGTTAGACTGATTGGTAACTCTAAATTGTCCCTAGGTGAGAGAGTGAATGGTTGTTTGTCTCTATGTGTCCCTGTGATGGACTGGAGACCTGTACAGGGTGTCCTCGCTTCTCATACGACGACTGCTGGACATTGACACCAGTAACCCAGAAAAGAAGAAGCGGGTAAAGATAATGGATGGATGGATTTGTCAGTCATGTTTTCCTGTGGAGGTGGCTGAGCTGTAGAGCTCGATAAAAGGCTGTTTTTTACTTACTTATCTAAAATCCTTAATTTTGTTTCCATAATACGATATCCTGATACCAAAAGTCACAGTACACAATTTTAACTGGGAACTGGGCCACATATGCATATTTCATGTGTTTTCTGTGTGGGATTTTCTAAAGCTGCAGGAGCTGTGAGTCAAAAATTGTGATGGAAACAGAAGAATAATGGACAAAAAGCAATAGGCTTGTTTCAGTGTTCCAGTGTTGACACCCTTAATAAAAGGAAATAACCCAAAAATCAGTGAGTGCAGGGAGCTCATATTTGTGGTGCTAGCTTCACTAAAGAATTTCTTCTTTCCTAGTCTTGCCTAGTTTTACGATCAGTGTTTTTCTCAGCCAGCCTCATTACGAAGCAATCTGTGCAGAGAGGGCAAATACATAGTGACTGACATTGTTGTGTGATTGGCATGCCAGCTCAAAGCAAAGGCCATGTTAATAAACACCATGACCCGGCCTGTCTTTGGAGCTTTCTTTGACCACTGGTTAGTTTTCTGTTACAGGTCAGTGCTTTCATTGTGCCTGTCTGCCCCGCAGACGCTCCTTCAAACCATGAAGCCTTGTAGCTCTGAACTGGTGAGCTGCACATTTGCTGCCCTTATCTATGAAGATAAATTAGTGTCAATAGAAAGGACAAGTGTTTCACAAGATTTTTATGCGTACATTAAGATCCACAAGTGTAACACAAGATTCATGAATGAATCAACAGTTTTTCAACTGTACCAAATTCAAATTGTACAACTACAGGCAGGAGGTGGAACACCTGGAGAGCTGGTGCAAGAAGAACAACCGTCATATCAATGTGAAGAAGATGAAGGAGATGGTCATGGACTTCAG
>NC_056498.1:7509617-7520999 GCF_014905685.2 Nematolebias whitei
AAAAAAAAAAAAAAAAAACCATAGGAGGATCTGTGGTGGAATTGATCTCCAGCTGCAAGTACTTGGGTGTGCACCTGAATGACAACCTCAGCTGGAGCAACAACACCACCAGCCTGATCAAGAAAGCTCATCAGAAACTCTACTTCCTCAGACGTTCAGTCCTCACCTCCTTCTACAGGTGTGCAGTGGAGAGCATCCTGTGCTCCAGCATCAACGTGTGGCATGGAGGCTGCACAGCTGCAGAAAGAAAAGCTTTGCAGAGAGTGGTGAAGGCTGCACAGAAGTCTGTTGGAGTCAGCCTCCCCACCATCACAGACATCTACACCTCTAGATGCAGGAAGAGGGCCACCTGCATCATGAAGGACCCCACTCACCCAGCACACACACTTTTTGCCCCGCTCCCCTCAGGAAGGAAGTTGAGGAGCATTAAGTGTAGAACCACTAGACTGAGGAACAGCTTCTACCCTGAGGCTGTTAGACTCATGAATCTCTAACCAGGATAATCACTGTGAAAAATCACATCATGTTGCTGCTGATCTGTTTCATGTTTCTGCTGATCTGTTTCATGTTGCTGCTGATCTGTTTCATGTTTCTGCTGATCTTTCATGTTGCTGCTGATCTGTTTCATGTTGCTGCTGATCTGTTTCATGTTTCTGCTGATCTGTTTCATGTTTCTGCTGATCTGTTTCATGTTGCTGCTGATCTGTGTCATGTTTCTGCTGATCTGTTTCATGTTGCTGCTGATCTGTTTCATGTTGTTGCTGATCTGTTTCATGTTGCTGTTGATCTGTTTCATGTTGCTGCTGATATGTGTCATGTTTCTGCTGATCTGTTTCATGTTGCTGCTGATCTGTTTCATGTTGCTGCTGATCTGTTTCATGTTGCTGCTGATCTGTTTCATGTTGCTGTGTGCATTCGTGCTCATCTGCTCACACAGACTCATGTTCGTGCTGCTGTTTATTCAGAGCGAGAGAGAATCAGAAATTCTTTATTGTCATTTCAATTCAATTATTGTATTGTTCCTATATTATTAGTGCTTAGTGTATTTTTAATTAATGTTTTTCTTAGTTCATATCTTAGATCTTAAGACGGTTTTTCTTTTACATTTTATACTTTTGTTGGCTGAAACTGAGATCCTGTGTACACAATTTTGTTCCACCACATGTACCACATGTGGTGTGTATGACAAATAAAGAACCTTGAATCCTTGAAATTGCACAAGAAGGAAGAATGCAGTATTATAAAGGTAATGCTGCGTTCGAGACTGGGGAAAAACTGGGTTGACTAAGTCTCACCAGATTTACTGAGTTACTGGGAAAAGACACATTACCAACTTGGCACAGGAGCTCATAACCCCTATATTAAAACACACCAGTTTCCCCTCAATCAGTTCCCTTGGCAGGCACTCGTCATACTTTTTTTTTTTCCATACAACCTTTATTTATGAATGTTAGTCTCATTTAACCTCAAGGACTCATGTACAAGAGAGACCGGTTTTAAACAAAGAACACAGATGAGGTACACACAACAACAGACAATCATATAAAAAGCATATAAAATGAAAAGTAAACAAAAGGAATGAAATAAAAATGAAACAAAAACAGCTAGATTGCAAAGCGAGGCAGATTACTACAAACAGGAACATGTCTGTTTGTTTTTGTCATGAACTTAGCAGTTGTTTAAAATCCCTTAGAGAGGTCAAGGTCAGCTTCAGATCTTTGTGCAAGGTGTTCCAGGTTTGCTGATGGAGGGTGGGGGTGGAGTACAGAATGGAGTCACGTCTGTGTTGCCCGCTAGCTTAGTGCTACGTTGCTGCCAGTATTTGTTGATGGGGGGAGAAAAGGAGTGGTAGGTCAGTAAGTAGCATTTTTTGCTAGCACGTTTGTATTGCGCACCGCGCTACATCATTACCGGCAGTTTTCGTAGGGGGTGAGTGGAGTTTGGTAAGCAGGGCGCTCTGTTTGTTGACAGGGCGGGGCGCCCTGCTTGTATAATGGTAGCGGAAACACTGCACACTCTTACATCAGCATTACCGGATTACAAAAAATTTAATTTTGTGGACTGTACGGTAAGGCAGCACGGTGGCGCAATTGGTAGAGCTGCTGCCTCTCAGCGAGCAGGGCCTTGGTTCAAACCCCGGTCCAGGGGCCTTTCTGGGTGGAGTTTGCATGTTCTCTCTGTGCATGCGTGGGTTTTCTCCAGGTACTCCGGTTTCCTCCCACAGACCAAAAACATGCATGTTAGACTGATTGGTAACTTTAAATTGTCCCTAGGTGTGAATGAGAGAGTGAATGGTTGTTTGTCTCGTTTGTCTCTATGTGTCTCTGTGATGGACTGAGACCTGTCCAGGGTGTACCCCGCCCCTCGCACAGTGATAGCTGGACATGGGCACCGGCGACCCCCGTGACCCAAAATGGAATAAGCGGGTAAAGATAATGGATGGATGGATGGACTGAACGGTAAAAAAAAACAAAACTAAAATGAGCAATATTTATTTACTGTATTTCAGCTGTACAGTCCATAAAAGTAACATTTTCATCTTGTAGAAAAATTTCCAGAAAAATATAATTTACGGTCATTTATTTTGTGTGAACTGTACATTTGAAGTAAAATACTCAAAATTGTTAGGTTATTCTTCCCCTGCAAAAACTACCGGAAAAAAAAAAGTTTTCTGGTAGTTTTTGCCATAAGAAGAAAATGTTAATTTTGTGAGCTGTACAGCTGAAATAAACATAAAAAACAGATAGATTATTCTTATTCTATTAATTTATCTTAATATACTTTTCTCCTGACTAATTTCTTGTCATTCCATTGTTTCTTGCAGCAGCTTTAATTTAAGAGCCTAATTTATAACTTCAGTCTTTAAATTATTCGTGTGCAACAGTTTATTTGTGTTAATTCTGATAATCTCATAAAAATCTCATTATTATGAAGTTCTCACCAGCAAACAGCTTCAGTGGTAACCTGACCTGCATTGAGATTCCAGGATTGCTCATTTAATAACTCCTGGAAAAGATGACATTAAATTTTAAAAAAACAACATAGTTTTAAATGTCAGACATTCAGCTCGAGTCATTTTGACAGTGATGTCTTTTATAACTCAGATGTTGCCTATTTCCTGTTTCCTTCTGTGCACTCCAGACTTTCTGTTTTAATTTTCCACATTTATAACGTTTGGACATGATTTTATTTGCTGCCAATCGAAACAGGATCTGTTTATGTTTTAAGGATGGAAACCTTCATCCCAGATGAACTCTGGTTGCTTTTTAAAGCTCTGAGTAACAACAGTGCTTTAGGTTTTACTCATTTTGCTTTTCATGCGCTGAACTACATGTTATACATGCTTGTTATTCTGAATCCAAATATTTTTGTTTTAGTTCACAAATTCCTTTTATTCCACAATTTAGTTTTTTTTTTTTTTTGTTAGTTTGGTACAAAAAGCTGAACAATAAGTACTGTAGTTATACAAAGTAATTTGTACAATACAAATAAAGTTTTTTTGGATGTCCTGAGTGTCATATTGGAGTCTTGAGAAAAATCAATTTTGACCATTGAGTTTATGGTCGAGGCAGCACGGTGGCTCAGTTGGTAGAGCTGTTGCCTCTCAGCAAGAAGGTTGTCAGATCAAATCCCGCCCGGGGCCTTTCTGGGTGGAGTTTGCATGTTCTCTCCGTACATGTGTGGGTTTTCTCCGGGTGCTCCGGTTTCCTCCCACAGACCAAAAACATGCATGTTAGACTGATTGGTAACTCTAAATTGTCCCTAGGTGTGAGTGAGAGAGTGAATGTTGTTATGTGTCCCTGTGTTGGACTGGAGACATAAAAAGGAAAAAGCGGGTGAAATATAATGGATGGATGGATGGATGGATGGATGGATGGATGGATGGATGATGGATGGTTGAATGGATGGATGGATGATAGATGGATGGATGGATGGATGAATCATTCATCCATCCATCCATCATCCATCCATCCATTCAACCATCTATCTATCATCCATCCATCATCCATCATTCATCATGAATGATGGATGATGGATGGATGATAGATGGATGATGGATGATGGATGATGGATGGATGATAGATGGATGATGGATGGTTGAATGGATGGATTGATGATGGATGGATGATAGATGGATGATGGATGATGGATGATGGATGGATGATAGATGGATGATGGATGGTTGAATGGATGGATTGATGATGGATGCGCTCTATGGTCACTGATTCCACATGATCACCTTTGTTTCATGTCAGCTCCCTTGTAGTTGTGCTGGACCAGTTCAGTGTGTATTTATTAATCATCACATTAACAAAGATAATTTTCTGTATGACTCTTGTTGGTATCTTCTTCTCCTTTTTCTCATTATTATTATTATTATTATTATTATTATTATACACTCGTTGCATGGTGGATGTTTTGTGATCTCCGTTCATATGTCTGTAAACTCTTGTTCTGCCCATAACTTATCTGCTCAAGATGACTTAATGAAACTTCATCCTCATGTGCATCATCATTAGACAGGATGTTGCGTACACTCTTCATCACCCCAGCTTCAAGGTCAAGGTCTTAAATCAACGTCAAATGTTAAACAACCTCTTTAATTGTCCGGGCCATAACTTCTGATTGGCTCAAGATAATTGAACAAAACTTGGTATACATTTAAAGGTTGAATGAATTTATTTGTTCCACAACTAGACATCGCGTTGCATGGTGTTTTCACCAATCTTTTCAAGATATTTGCTTGTCTAGCTATTGCTGTAGATTGATTGATGCTAAGCAAGAGTTTTGTAGATGGGCGTGTAATGTGCTGTATGCAGTAGGTTTGTTCTACAGATATGTTGGAAAATATGACCTGACTGAATAACCTTTTAGCTGCTCTTTGCATGTCTTGTAATTTAAGGTGATGCTAACTGATACAGTTCAGGTTAGGTTTGGTTTATTTGTCATGTGCAAGATCAACACAAGGTCAACAATGCAATGAAATCCAAACGAGCATAGAACTGTTTCGACTCGCCAAACAAAACTCAACAAGAAATACCAAAGCATGCAGCAAAAATACTAAAAACATACTAAAAATTCTGTTGAAATACTAAAAACATACTAAAAATACCACTAAAATGCTAAAAACATACTAAAAATACTACAAAAATACTAAAAGCATACTAAAAATACTACTAAAATACTAAAAACATGCTAAAAATACTACAAAAATACTAAAAGCATACTAAAAATACTACTGAAATACTAAAAACATACTAAAAATACTACAAAAATACTAAAAGCATACTAAAAATACTACAAAAAAAACATACTAAAAATACTACTGAAGTCTGGATAGTTTCTTTTTTTGCTGAAACGTTTCACCTTCCATCCGGAAGGCTTCATCAGTCAAGGAAACACAACAAAACTGATTCCTCTCCAAACAGCTTACTCCAAAGTGGAACAAACCAGCCATGTTGGTGCCAAGATGGTGTCTTTGGCACGCCCCCTCCTCTTGTTCAGATGACCTGACTGAAAATTGTTGGATTGTATTCCTGGATTATTGAGCATGGACTTTGTTGTTTACCTACATTCCTTGTTGGATTCCAGTAAAGAAAAACGCTCATCTTGAAAACTGTCAGGATCTGTTTTTCTGTTACTTCTTTAGTAGTTCCTTGAGTTTGTGTTTAGATTTATTATGTGAACGTTTATGAAGCATTCTCACTGTTGTGATCCAGTTTTCTTCCGTATGTTTTTCAGCACGATTCTTCTCCTGCAGTTGTGCTATTTCAACAAATCATAAATCAAATCATTCAGCTCTTTCAGGACAGTCCTGCTACAACTTTTAGTATTGGTGCAACTTTAGCTTTTTCAAATATTTAGCCTTTTTGGCCATTTTTTTTCTCATAGAAAATGAATTGAGCTCATTTACATCCTTAAAATCTTTAGATGTGTTTACAACCTTTTACTGCTCCTTTCACATTTTGTTCTGCTTCGGCTTCTTTCAGCTTCATTCTGCAAATTTAACCTTTTTTTCAGCTACTTTCAGCTAATTTCAGCTGTTTTTTTTAGCTGTTTGGTTCTCCATTCAGATTATTTCTGCTAAGTGCAACATTTTTGTGCTTCTTCTAACTTTTGTGCTCATTTCTGATTATTTAAACCAAATTCTGTAAATATGTGTTCTTTCTGCTGTTTTTTGTCATCTTAGGATTGTTCCTCCATTTCAGCTACAATTCAGAATATTTTTAGCTAATTTCAGCTGTTTTTTGCAACTTCTTCAGTAATAAACATTCACAATGCATTTTCACAGGAAATGCAATTTGTCTGTCTCCCTTTGTGGTTTATTTTATATTACCTATGTGTTTCAGGTGTTACCTGTGTTTTACCTCAGTCAGTTTCTTGCTCCTGCCCCGCCCCCCTCACCTGATCCTCGTACCTCCCCAGGTGTTTGCCATTCTCTCCCTCATTGGTATTCCTTTATATTCTCTGTCTTTCTGTTCGTTCCTCATTTGTGCATTATGCATTCTTCTGCCAACCTCGTGTTTCAGAGGTTCTCTTTTTGTAAGCTGCCACTTCAACATTTTAATTTTTTGTTATTAAATCAGTTTTCCTTGTTACCGCCAAGCCTTCTGAGTTTTGTTTGCCTCTTGGGTTCAGATTTCCACAAACATGATAAATACTAAAAACGTTCACTTCAAATCCCTCAGCAATGGGGAGATCAGCGTACCGCTTGTTATATATGAGCGTGCGGAGCCGTGCACATCAGTAGCTATAGGCTGATAATTATTTCTGAAACATTTGACGTCATTAAGTATTTATCAACATAAGCAGATGTGAGACGTGTTCATCACATTATCTGATGGTGGTTCATGTACTTTTACTCACGTGACAGTTTTTTGTTTGTTTTTCATTGTGTGTGAAGACATTGTTAAACCAGTTAGACCTAGTTAATGTGTAAAAGGAGCCACAAGTCTTATTAATCTAGAAATCATTGTTTTACATATTTGATGTATCTAGTGTGGTTGTCCTGATTTGCATGCAGGGCTGTTAGCTTCTACAGTTCTCTTCCTGACTTGCAGCATATTTCTTTTAAAACAGGTTTAAATAGTTTATGGCATTATTCTGAATATTAGTCTAAATCCACAGAACATTTTGTGGTCTTTATTGTAAAAAAAAAAAAAACAGCATTGTGTCATAATTATCCAGTGAACCATTCAAGTAAAGAAAGAGCCCATCATTTGCACCGTTTACATCCTTGAACTCTCCTCTCCCACCTCAGGTTACAAAAAGGTGTCTGGGTGAATGGAGTCTTTCTGCAGGACGTAACTAAATGTGACTCTTGCTAACCCATAATATTTGTTCAGGGGTGTTGGGGGTTGAATGGTTGAGAAGGTGACCTCAGCATGGTCAGCTGAACCATCAGTCACTGCTTCTTTCTGAAAAATCAAGTCATAGAGCGCTAAAGGGACCAGACTGTAGAAGTTCTGGAGGTCTTCTTGGTAGACTCGTTGTTCGCTGTATTCTTACGAAACAAACTCTGTGAGGCTCTGCTGTACGTTCAGGTGTCCACTTCAGGTATGGAATCAAAACGAGAACATGTCTATTGTCTGAAAATCCAACATAAACCAGCTTCACTAATTTAAGCCTAATGAGAATTTGGAATTTGGTTTTGTAATAAATTAAGCTGATGAGATTTATTTGACAGTTCTAAACGTGAACACTTTTTTTTGCCCTTTAGTTTAATTAGAACAAATACTGAATAAAACCTTTACTTGTTGTTTTTCGTCTGCTGCTGAAGGTGAAAGGGACACATTCACTTCACTTTCACTTTGTTTTAGTTCATGTCTGTCTGTGCGGAAAAACAAATCTTCTAGAAAACAATAACTTCAGTTTATATTAAAGGTCAGGTTGGATTCACGAGTTGTTTTTAGAGAGAGCTTGAAGCATAAACGACCCAGTGCTAATACCTGCTTTCAGTTATTCCTCCAGGAACCACTCGTAGGTTTCCACATACATGAAGCTAATTGGACGTTTTCTCTGTGGAGCCCACAGGGACAGTCTGACAAACACGCTGCTCCAGGGAGAAGCACCTGAGCTCAGGTAGAGCTTGTTTGTCTTTAAAGTCCCATCAGGGTGCAGCAGGGAAGTCTTGACCTTGTCATCAGCTTTAAAAGCTCTGCTTCTAATGGAAGCCTAGGCTTTTTTTGTGTGCACATCAGAGCTGGCTCTAGAAAAGAGCGTTAATGAGATCTCATGAGAAAATAGTGCAACGTTTACTAACTGAGTGCATTAATTGACGCAGAAAAAAAACATTGTTACTTGATTTTTTTCCCGATGTGAACAGTTTTAATACAAGCACCAGTCTATTAAAACATAAAGCTGCAGTCTTAAACCGGTAACTGTCTAACATCTACATTAAAGTATCAATACAATTTAGGAACAAGTTTGAGCCATAAAACTGGGAACTAAAAGACAATTCAGGGATTTTTTTATGTTGTGTTTTGTTTGTTTGTGGTCAGATTCATCAAAATGCTCATTTCATTTCAGTTTATTTACAGGACATAGAGTCAAGTCACAACTGAAGTTGTCTCAGGGTACTGTACAAAAACATTCACATGCACAAAAAAGCCAAATAGTAAAAGTTCTCTATCTAAGGAAGCAGCAGATTGTGTTGAATCTTCACTTCATCAGTCTCCCATCCTGAGCAAGCACAAAGGAGACAGTGGAGAGGAAAACACCCTTTTAACAGGAAGAAACCTCCAGAAGAACCAGACTCAGAACAAGTGGCCATCTGCTTCGACCGGCTGGGTTTGAGAGGACAGTAAGGAGAGACGGACACAGAATGACAGGTCCAGATGAACTTTCTATAGGAGGAAAGACAAATAACATGTTAAGATAGAAATAATTACAAATACTAACAGGTTGAGTAGAGTAAGTAAAGACAGCAGCAGAGAGAGGACATGTGGTCAGTTTGTCCTCCAGCAGTCTAAGCCTATAGCAGCATAACTAAGGGACAGCTCAGGAAACTCAAGCCAACCCTAACTATAGGATTTATCAAAAAGGACAATCTTAAGTCCAGTCTTCAACTGGACAATGTGTCAGCTTCACGGACAGAAACTGGAACTTGGTTCCACAAGAGAGGAGCCTGATAACTGAAAGATCTGCCACCCATTCTGCTTTTGGAAACTTTAGGAACCACAAGTAAACCTGCAGTCTGTGAACAAAATGTTCTGTTAGGAAACTATCTGGACCCAGATTGGTTGTTAATTTTCAGTAGAATGTAGTTTCTTTTAACACATTTTCCTTCATTGATTGTGATTTTAAGTACAAAGTACAACATTCTTAGCATTTACTGTAATTTCCACTGGCTGGCCTGTGTCCACTCTGCTAGTATTTATGGCTACACTTCAGTCAATTTTGGATAATGAGCTAAAATTTAGTGTGGCATTACCTGGCAACCATTTACAACATATAGTCCAGCCACTAACAGATCATACTGTATAATGACTGAGATTGTGCTTGTTTTCTCCCCACGAATTTACAAAAAAATGATAATTTCTCAACTGATTTTAGTCCAAAGCTCTGGTATGAAAGGCGGCGGGTGATATGCATTCTTTCAAGGAATACCTGGCCTTTCACTGATTAATAGACTTATTGGTAAAAAAAATGTAAATTAGACCTGCAGGACTGCAGTTGGCTTTTTGTGGCATTTTGTATTCCACTTTTTATATTTTTTCAGAAAACTGTTCATTTGGAGCTCAGCTCTGTTTCTGTTCTCACATTCTAAATTAACAATAGTGATATTACAAAAAACTGTTAAAATTATGTTTGTTTGTTTTTTTGTTTTTTTTTCTTGAGCTGAAGTTAATTTGTGGTTGCAAGTTGTAGTTTATTTAAAGAACATGTTTTTTCTTGTTTTTCAGTCTGCAAGGATCCACCATATAAAGTGGAGGAGTCTGGATATGCGGGCTTCATCCTGCCCATTGAAGTTTACTTCAGAAACAAGGTATTTAATAAGTTCACTCACCCAAAACACGTTCTTTTTAACATTTTTAAATGGGAGGTTATTTAAAATTAATTCAGATCTCCCAGTTAAAACTGTTCCACCATTATTTTTTTTTAGGTTTTCTAAAACGACAAAGTGAAGAAACGCTTGTTGCCCCTTAATTTTATTGCGCATTTTTTTGTTTCTTATTTTTTGTGAAACTTTTTGGAGTTTCTGTTTTTATAACTTGGTTCTAACTTAATAAGTTATCATTAAATTTGGAAAAAACAAATTACATGATATTTAGTAATAGAAATAAAATGTATAAAGTCCCATTTAAAACTGACAGTATTGAAATTCATAGAGTTAATGAAATAAAATTGTTGGGTGTCGTCATTATTGATGAGAAGCTGACATGGAAATCATGTAAATTACTTAATAATAAAAATAGTAAAATCAATTGCATTACTGTATAAAGTAAAAGAGTTTTTGAATGATAAAGCTTTGTATATATTGTATAATGTAATGATTGATCCATATAAATCTATTGTATTGACGTTTGTGGAAAAGCATGCAAAACAATTACAAACCCTATTTTCATTTTACAAAAAAGAGCTATAAGAATTATTAGTAGGAAGTGATATGGTCACCCAATAAATATTATTTCATCAGTTGAAATGATTAACATTTTATGATTTGGTTGAATATAGTATGCCATGGCGGGGCGCTCATCTCGTCCGTGATTTTTATCGGGGTGGGGGGGTGGTATGGACGAAGACATGTCCTGGGCAGCACAGCACGCTGTTTATACCAACAGTTTTAGAGGGTGGGGGGACAGAGACAGAGGCGCTTTTTGCACTCACAGTTTTACAGTTTTAGAGCAGGGGTGAGGAAGAGGAGAGAGACAGAGACACATCTCAGCCGTGCGCTGTCTGTACCGACAGTTTGTGTTTTGTTTTTGTTTTGTTTTGGGGAGTGTGGGGGGGGGGGAGACGTGTGCGCTGTTTGTACCAACAGTTTTTGAGTGTGTGTGGGGTGGGGGGATGTCAGTGTGAGAGTTTAGCAAGAGGGAAAATGCTGTCTTTAGCCTTTTAGCTAGCATACCTGCATTGCCAGCCGCTAGTTTAGTGTTACATCGGTGCCAACAGGTGGTTTGGGTGGGGGTGTGGGGGGTTCAAATGGCTGGGCGCTCGGTTCTGTTGATGGGGAGGGGCACCCCGCTTGTATAATGATAGGGGAAACACTGCGTTTCATAGACTTTGGCTTGCTTTCAACACACATACTGATTGCGTGATCGTCACAGGTCCTCATGATGCTTCGCTGTCTGACTCACGGTTACCGGTAATCTACTACGGTAAATAATCATTCAACCTACAGAATGAACACAAAAACTATCTAAGCATAACACACTACCA
>NC_056498.1:7530999-7573286 GCF_014905685.2 Nematolebias whitei
AAAAATGTGATTTACATCCAGAAAAAGAGGAATTAATGTTTCCAAAAGCAAAATCTCAGAATGAAATTAACAGAGCTGCTCCAACATGCAGCCACCTTGAGCGGCGCAATTCTAAAAAACAATCACTAGTAATTTTGCTGCATCTTCTTTCTCACAGCGAGTCCTCCTCCTCCATCTCACTCTGTCCTCTTCATCCTCTGTCCTCACTCCAACTACCTCCATGTCCTCTCTAACTGCATCCATATATCTCCTCTTTGGGTTTAAAAGCCACTGGGACGTCATGTTTAGAAAATAAACGTCTCAGTTTCTCTGAAACTCCTGCATTATACGGAATGACCACTGGTCTGGGGTCCATCTGGTGAGAAGGAGGGCCTAAAGCCCAGACCTAGAAGTCTAGAATTGTGAATCTGCACCTAAAACTAAATAGTGAGCACTAATTGCAGGAGGAAGGGAAAGAGACATTTTTGTTTGAACACGTTTCCACCTGTTTTTTGTCAGGTGTTACTAAGGTTATGGTGCAGATATGAATTTGTGCTTATTTTGTTGTTTGTTCACAGACACGAGATCCTCACAAACGTGGTTCAGAAGAATCTAAAGTAAGTCTGCCAATATGTCACACACGTCTTCACCTTTTATTTAATCTCTGAAAATCATGTACTTTAAATTTTAAGTTTAGACTCAGAAATAAACATCAGATAATTGCTTTAGTGTACAGAAAGGATCAATGTTTAGAGCTCGTTTGGTACATAATACAGCCCAGTATGTACTGGGTACTCCCTAGATGCATACCAGGTACACCAGCAGTACATAACTGAGCCAGTAAGCACATATCCAATAAGTACAAGTACTAGGCTGTTTTATGTCCCGTCATCTTTGTCGATGGATAAGAACTGCTACAGGTTTTGACTTTTATTTCTCAAACCATATTCTGAACATATTACTGACCCTAGAGATTGTTGTGAATAAAACACCACATAATAAAGTGAAACTGTGCATAGTACATCTCTATTAAAACCACATGATTTTAACCTTTACTTAAATTTTTACTAAGCTGCCGAGAGTTTCAAAGCCAACACATTCATTTGTGTTATCAACTTTTTGTTGCAGCACATTCCAAAAATCACAGTGTGAGTAATTTAGAACTAGTAACAGAGTTTTGGTCCATGAGTCGTGTCTGTGAAGGCTGAGAGTTGGAGAGTTGATGACAGACACGTTTGATCAGCTGTGACCTCATCAATTTTCTTAATGTGATGAAGTCTGAATAAGCTGACAGAGTGGGAAAACTGGAATAGCTATTAAAGAGCCTGTGAAGTTGCTGAGTGGTCATAAGAGACCGATTGTTCAGTCCACATGTGTTTTACGGGTCAAGGATCAAGGAAACTTTCTCGTCATTCACATGGCATGTGGTCCACTGGGTGGAACGGAACTATTTGTCCAAGTCCTGGTGAGGCACAAGAATAAGAACAACACATTCTTTATAAAATGGCAGAAGCTAACAGAATGAGACGGTGCTGTAACTTGGCAGGAAGGTTACAAAGTTCAGCAGTCTTACCTTCAGGGTAGAAGATGTTCCTCAGTCCAGCAGTCAGGCTCCCGATGCTCTGCAGCTTTCTGCCTGAGAGGAGGAGGGTGAAAAAGGTGTGTGCAGGATAGGTGGAGTCCCTCATGATGCAGGTGGCCCTGTTTCCTGCATCTGGATGTGTACATACGTATCCATGGTGGTGGGAAGTGGGGCCTCACTACCTTCTGAGCAGCCTTCACTACCCTGTGCTGACACCTTTTCTCTGCCACAGAGCAGCTGCTAAGCATGGACACTCTCCATAGCACACCTGCAGCAGGAGGTCAGGACTAGGCTCCTCAGCCTCGAGGTTGGTGGGTTGGGGTTTTGTTTATGCAGAGGTGTTAACCCTGCTCTAGATGTTCCACCTTCTGCCTGTAGATGGACTTGTTGTTTGTGATGCATCCAACCACAAGGTGGGCAAGGTGAACAGGAGGGGGCTCAACACGCAGCCCTGGGGAGAGTCAACTCTGAGAGTGATGGGGGAAGAGGAGATGATTTGGATCCTCACAGACTGGAGCCTGTTTGTCACAAAGTCCAGCACCCAGTTGCAGACGGAGGAACTCAGTCTGAGGGATGATGGTTTATGGACCAGGGTTTGTGGGATGATGGTGTTAAAAGCTGATGTGAAGTCCATAAAAACCAGACAGACACAAGATTCCCTCCTCTCCAGGTGGGTGAGGGAACTGTGCACCATGGATGGTATTGTCTGAGAACTAGGAGGTAGAGCTCAGCAGCCAGGTCAGATGGTGGAGGGTTAGAAAGTGCTGAAGTCAGACAAAGCAGAGATCATAGCATCGTCTACAGGGCACAGCTTGATGTTGCACTACACCTTGCAGTGACCCATCATTTCTTTCACACTGTTTGCTAGTTCGCCCAATTCATTCATTCAACCTTTATTTATACAGGTTAATCCCACTGACCCTCAGGGACTCATGTACAAGAGAGACCTGATTTTAACAAAGAGTAATGACAACATTGGACAACAAAGACAATAACAGACAATCATAAAGGATGCATACAAACTGAGAAAAAAAAATAACTAGTGAAAATAAAATGGTATTTAAAAGGAAAAGTAACAAAAAACAGCTAGATTTTAAGGCGATGTAGAAAACTAAAAACAGGAACATGTCTGCATTGTTTTTTCCCAGGACCTTAACAGATATTTGAAGCCACTTAGAGAGGTCAAGGTCGAGAGCTTCAGATCTTTTTGTAAGATATTCCAGGAAACAGGAGCGGAGTAGGAGAAGGCCCTTTTGCCTAGTTCAGTCCACACTGAGGGTACACTGCATGTAATAATGTCCTGAAAGCGCACACTAATGCCATCCAATAACTGACTCTGCTCATCTTGGCTTGTTGCATTTTCTCTGGCAGGTGATGGTGATGCAGGAGGGATCGACCTCTCTGTTCAGCCAACACCTCAAGCTGCCGTCGCTTCCCAACAACTCACTGACCGCCTCCTCCTCCGACCCAAAGAAAAGCAAGAGCTTCTACAGTTCAAAGGTCAGTGCTCCAGGTACTCCCCAGAGCTAAATGATCTTCTCCTCTGCATTTTCTTCTGCTCTGACACTCTTCACCCTGCAAAGTCTCCAGGTCCCTACATGCAGTATTTTTACAGAGGTGTCTCGGATATTTGAACTCTCAGGGCTTATAAAACTTCAAGTTCATCTTATGCACAGTATATATTAGCTACTTTCCAAACCAAAGCACTTACTTTTCTGAGTCAAACTTGCTTTCTTTTGATCTGATTTTGTGAAAAATTAATTTGCATCATGCAAGCTTGTTGAAGACTTTGGGATATTTTCAAAAAAAGAACAGAATGTGTGATGTAAGTAAAGAAAGTGGCATGTTGTTTCCATTACATGTTATTTTTAAACTGTGTCATTGCAGAGCCCGTTTAGGGGAGGCCCTTTTCACATGGAAACATTTTCCAGTCTAAACAGAGTGTGTGATGAATTACCTGTGGAGCGCCAGGTCATACTTACTCATCTCCTCTCTCAAGAAGCCTTGCCTCACTCCATTATATCTTGAGTTTTACTGCACAAAGATATCAAAAAGTTTGAAAATTAGCCCTACATACTTCAGTTTTTATCATTACAATAAATTTATTTCAGGAAATCTAAAAAAGTTAAAACTGGTCCTCTGGACATTCAAAAAAAAACAAAACAACAAAAAAAAATGTAGAAACGTTTCGTCTCTCATCCGAAAGACTTCCTCAGTCTGAGGTGCTGTATTCAGTTCAGTCTTATAAATAGCACCTTATCAGAGTGGATCAACCAGTTATTTTGAATGTCCAGAGGACCAGATTTAACTTTTTTAGATTTTTCTACCTGGATTATTGAGCATGCATCAGGTTATTTCAAGAAAGTTTCAGTTTGAGTGTAAGGAATAGAAGAAACTATACTTGGAACATTGCACCCTTTTTCAAAGAGTTCAGACATTTGTTTGTTGATTACTTATGAAAAATGTTCATTATTGAACATAAATATAACCTGTAAATGTGCCCACTGCTAAGGGTGTATTCACACCAGCCTTGTTTAGTCCACTTTAATCAAACTTTAGTCCATTTGCCTAGAAAGTCCAGTTCGTTTGGGGAGGTGTGAATGTGCAATCGAACTCTGGTACAGACCAAAAAAGCGAACTCTGGTCCGCCTAAATATCTAAGTCTCGGTCCGGTTGAAGTGAACTCTGGCGCTGTTCAAATGCATTGTGAATACAAGAGGACCGGAGACCGCTCTGAAAGCAGGAAGTGGACTACAGCGCAGGGCATTCTGGGTAAATACAACCAAAACAAATGTGCATTTCTCTTACCTCATACGGAACAAGCCGCCTTGTGTAAAAAGCAACATTCTCCATGGTCTTCTGCCTCATCTTCATCATGCTGAGTCCATTGTTGAAAAATGTTTGTTTGGCACATGAGTCACAGACAAAACAGAAATCCTAAAACTGCTAAAACTTGACACCATTCCGTTTTTGTTTTTATTTCCAAAAGAAGAAGTGTCTTCTTCAGAGGTTTTTGTGTTGTTTCTTTCAGTAGTTCTTGGTGCAGCGCCATCACAGGCGGGGTGGGGGGGGGGGGGGGGCGGGGGCGGGGCGCCCCCGCCCCCGGGCCCCGCCCGGCCTACTCAGTGCAGTGTGAATGTGAACCGCAGCAGCTGAAATGTAAACAAATGTTCTGAATATTGGTCCCCCAATCAAACCGAGTCTACCGGACTATCAGGTGTGAAAATGACCTAAAGGACAAAGAGGAAATAATCGTTTAGCATGTGTGTGTGTGTGTGTGGGGGGGGGGGGGGGGGGGGGGGGAAGGCGGCCCCCGGGGGGGTGGGGGGAGGGGGGTGTAATCCGGCCACCTCAATCATTTGAGGAAACTAGGCTTTCTAGTTTTTAATATTTCTTAAAATTATAGTTCCTCAAAGGATTGAGGTGGCCAAAGATGTATGGTAACCAAGGCCACCATTGGCCACCCCCTGGCTCCTCCACTGCACCTGGTGTTGAATCAAACTGCTCCCTCCACTCACCAGGACCCCCTGTCACTGCGCTGCCTCGGACAAACAATAACAACAAAGAACTACCTCTGTTCTTCTACGCAGTGTAACTCCTACCATTTAAATATGTTGCATGTCAGGGTTTATTTGCATTTCCTGTTTAATTCTAGTCCAGACAATCTGGAAAAACTCAACTTGAAAATATCCTGATGCATGCCCAACTTGAAAACTACACACGCTCACTACTTAAATTCCTCATGGGGAACATTGGTGTACTGCTTGTGTAACTTTAAGTAAAATGCTGTACAAATATTACAACATAAATTTGAGTCATCTTTTAAGCTGCCATCGTTTTTGTACTGAAAACATATTAAAGTTCTGTGATAGTAACCTGTTTATTATTGATAGGCAAGAAGTGAAACTATGTATTATTTCCAGAGCCCTAAAACAGTTCTTCTACCAGGAAGGGAAATGGCTTTGCTGCAGCAGAGGGCTTCAGTGAAGTTACAAATGAGCCAGCTGTACATCTTCTGGCCCCCAGGGTCACGAGCCAATAGACAAAATGAAAGGTTTTAGTGGTGGTTGGGGAGAGTTGTAACACAACCCGTCGTCTAGACGACTTTAATGGGTTTACTGCATTTGTGAAATATTGACAACAGGGCTAAAAGGTGAGACCTCGGGACAAATGGCTCCCGTTGTTAAAACTAATGTATTTCCCCTTTTGTTTTTTTCCCACCTTTTTAAAGTTGTGTAACTCTTGAAAAGGCTTTCTTGCTCGCTAAACAGGTCACCTCAAAAGAAGTTTGCTCTTCAAGCAATGGGAGCTAAGAAGACTCTTTGGATTTTTTATTTTTTTTCCAGAATGGGGTTCTTTTGGGGTGGTGTATGTTTTGTCTTGTGTTAAAGCCAGAGGTTTAATCTATTGGTGATCTAGATGCTTGTTTTTATTTCCTCACTCTTATAAATTATTTTACAGTTCTCTTACTAAAACTAGCTGCAATAGATCTGGTTTTAACACAGAATAATGAGAATGTTTCCATGTTTTAACGTTGAGTTATACCGATCAGTGGTATTAAGATTAAGCCCGTCCAAATGTCAGCCAGAAGTATATCCCTCATTATGTTTGTCCACCGAACTAAAGAGGGATTTCCCTTTTCCTTTTGAGCTCAAAGCTTGTTTTTCTTCTTTTCTCTTTTTCTTTTGGAGCTTTGTTGATCAAGATTTTTATTTTTATTGATCATTTTACTGTATGCTTGTGTGCAGCACGGTGGCACAACTGGTAGAGCTGCTGCCTCTCAGCGAGCAGGTCCTTGGTTCAAACCCCGGTCCAGGGGCCTTTCTGGGTGGAGTTTGCATGTTCTGTCCGTGCATGCGTGGGTTTTCTCTGGGTACTCCAGTTTCCTCCCACAGACCAAAAACATGAATGTTAGACTGATTGATAACTCTAAAATTGTCCCTAGGTGTGAGTGAGAGTGAATGGTTGTTTGTCTCGTTTGTCTCTATGTGGCCCTGTGATGGACTTGCGACCCGTACAGGGTGTACCCCGCCCCTCGCACAGTGATTGCTGGACATGGGCACCGGCGACCCCCGTGACCCAAAATGGAATAAGCGGGTAAAGATAATGGATGGATGGATGCTTGTGCATGCTTTGTGTTTAAACAAATATACAAAAATCTGACTAAATTAAAATAGTCTTAGAAGGACAGCAAAGCTTCAATTGAATTTATTTGTCTTTTTTTTTTTTTTTACATAAAACAAAATACATTATGTCCCCAGGACATGTGGCAAACATAAAATCCACACTTGCCAGAATTATTTTAAAAACCAAAAACAGCCAATTAAATATGCTATCGAGCCTAAATACTAGAAGCTTATCTAAAATACACACATACTGTAGATATATCTACAATTCAATTCAGTTTATTTCTATAGCTCCAAATCACAACAGAAGTTATCTCGGCACTGTAGAAAAACCTTCACAAACATTAAAAAAGTCAATTAGTAAAGATCTCTATCTATGGAAGCAGCAGATTGAGCTGATATTCACTTCGTCACAGACTCCCATCCTGAGCAAGCACAAAGGAGACAGTGGAAAGGAAAAACTCCTTTTTAACAGGAAGAAACCTCCAGCAGAACCAGGGTCAGGACGAGCAGCCATCTGCTTCGACTGGCTGGGTTTGAGAGGCCAGGAAGCAGAAACAGACGAACACAGAATGACACGTTTTTATAGGAGGAAAGACACAAAAACGCATTTTAAGATAGAAATAATTCCAAATACAAACTATTCATTTGTAACTATTCATTTGAGGAAATGTAGTCAGTTTGTCCTCCAGCAGTCTAAACATAGCAGCATAACTAAGGGATAGCTCAGTAATCCCAAGCCAACCCTAACTATAAGATTTATCAAAAAGGAAAGACTTAAGCCTAATCTTAAAAGTATCTATCTATATACATATATGCACATATAAACATACATGCACCCATATCCATATTAAAAATATATATTAAAAGCATACATATATATTAAAAACACACTCATATCTATAAACCACTAGAGCAGGGCTATTCACCAAAACTGCTCAGGGGTCCGCAGTTTCTGAAAGCCAGTCAGGGCCCGGACACCCAGCAATTAAAGTCATTATGTAAATAAACCAAGTTTTACAATGATCTTTTACCTTTTAAATTTGTTTGTTTTATTGCATTGAATCATAAATGCAATAAACAGAACCCAACCCCCCACCCCCCAAAAATATATTTTTTAAAGAGCTCATTGTTGGGCCAGACTGAAGTTACCCGTGAACCACTTCTGGTCCGCGGGCCGCCAGTTGAAATTCCAACGGAGCCACAGGTGTGACATATTGGGTGATCAGTCGGAAGCTAGAGTATATGGCCTGACGTCACCTGATGCTCTGCTCCTACAGAATCTTCTCGTGGAGTACAAGGATTTTGAGTGACAGAGAAGCTCTGGCAGTCATCCGGGATTCATAGAACCATAGTTACATATGTAACTTTTGTTCTATTTCATCTTTACTGATCGCCAGAGGGCAGTGCTAAAAGCACTGAATGACTAATACCAGTGATGTCACAAGGAATCCTGAGCACAGACCTCACTCAGATGGCCCAGATGACCCTTGCAGAAGGACCTGGCCCAGAGGATGAGGGGTGGCCACGTTAATGTTGTAAAATCTGGTAAACGTGCTTGGAGAAGGCCATGGTGCAGCAGCACATATTGCATCCAGCAGAACCTCTATCAAGGCCACCCAGAAAGTGGAAATGCTCCTGGTAGAGTGTGCCTTCACACCGACCAGCGGGGGGCCATGCCCTGTGGTGTAGGCATGGCAGATAACATCCACAATCCCATGGGAGAGACACTGCTTGGAAAGAGGACAACCTAACCTAGGGCCTTTGTAACACAGGAACTGAGGTCTGAGCATCTTGTGATGGCAGTAGCCATGATGTATGCCTCCAGTGCCCTCACTGGGTACAACAATCCAGATCTGCTGCCAGCCCCCCACCAGCATAGGCTGAAATTGTGCCAATCTCAATGGTTGGTTACTGTGAGAGTGGGATAACACCTTAGCTACAAAAGCAGTGTTGAGCCAGAAGGTAACACCAGAGCCATCAGGGCCCCACCTGAGACATGAGGGGCTGACGGAGAGAGCATGTAGCTCACCAACCCTTTTAGATGAGATAATAGCCAGCAAAAAGGCCATCTTACACGAGAGCCACCTGAGGTCCACCTGCGCCAGAGGCTCAAATGTAAGGTGGCACAGAGCTTCAAGAACCAAGGATAAATCCCAAACTGGTACTTGTGGAGCTGCCGGTGGGTACAACCTATGACCACCACGCAAAAAAAGAAAAAAAACAGATTATGGCTCCCCATTGTACAGCTAGCCTGGAGATGAGTGTAGAAGCGGTCACTTTTTCAGGGATGAAGATATTCACATCCTGGATCAAGAGGAACGATGGTTTGAGAGAGGAGTAAAGGAGGCCATCTTTGTGAAAAGAAATTGTCCATCATTAAACAGGGGTAAAAGCCTCCGTGTTCAACTGTCTCCCTCTTACAATGCTGTTATTGCTAGTATCACTCAGCCCTCTGTGAATAGTAAACAACCATCAGTGTGCTAATGATCCATCATTAGGTTGATGGTCCTTCTTGATCATGTGAGCAGTTGGTTTTGGTTGTCAGCAGCAAAACTGGTTGATCCACTCTGAGAAGGTGCTATTTATAAGACTGAGCTGAATACATCGTCTCAGACTGAGGAAGTCTTTCGGATGAAAGATGAAACGTTTCTACTTTTTTTTTTTTGTTGTTGTTTTGCTTTGTTTTGTTTTTTTGAATGTCCAGAGGACCAGATTGAACTTTTTTAGATTTTTCTACCAGGATTATTGAGCATGCATCAGGATATAATACGTTATAGAAAACTCTTAAAACATAACCAAAATGAGGGATCTTCGGTTTTCAACCAGTTTGACAAGACTGTCAACAAGGAAGAGGGCCGGCATTGGAGGAGGGGGCGTACCAAAGAGACCATCTTATCACAAGCAGAACTGGTTTGTTCCACTTTGGAGTAAGCTGTTAGGGGAAGAATCAGTTTTGTTGTGTGTTTCCTTGACTGATGAAGCCTTCCAGATCGAAGGTGAAACGTTTCAGCACAAAAAAAAAGAAACTGTCCAGATGACCTGACTGAAAAATGTTGGATTGTATACCTGGATTATTGAGCATGGACTTTGTTGTTTTCAACCAGTTTAACATGACTGTCAACAAGGAAGAGGGCTGGTAATGGAGGAGGGGGCGTACCAAAGAGACCATCTTATCACAAGCAGAACTGGTTTGTTCCACTTTGGAGTAAGCTGTTGGGGGAAGAATCAGTTTTGTTTTGTGTTTCCTTGACTGATGAAGCCTTCTGGATCGAAGGCGAAATGTTTCAGCACAAAAAAAGAAACTGTCCAGATGACCTGACTGAAAAATGTTGGAGGGTTCTTCAGTGTTAATCAGGATTTGGTGAAATTTCCAACATTATAATTAAAAATAAGAGTATATTTTCTGAAGTTGTTACACAGACAATAAATTGACATTTTTACAACCTCTAACTACACATTATGCAATCTCCCTGTGCTCTCTGGTTTCCCCTTGGTGGTTGATGTGATAGACAACAGAGGTGTTGTCTGACCAAACGAGAACATGCCTTCCTTCCAGGCGGGGCAGGAAGTGCCTAAGTGCCAAATGCACTGCACGCAGCTCCAGCATATTTATTCTTGGAGTGGTCCTTTTGACACCAGTGGCCTTGTACCGCTCTATGTTGCCACACAGCACCCCATTCCATGCAGCTGGCATCTGTTGTGACCACTTCCCTGCGACACACCACCACTCCCATGGGGACACCCCCTGGATAAATAATTTCCATTCCTTTATAGAGTCAGGGCATGAAGACATGACCACGTCACTGTGAGCTTGCGATGCCTGTGCAGCCTGGCATCTAGGTGAAAGCTGTTGAGCCACCTCTGCAAGGGGCAAAGTGACAGCAGGCCTAAAGGCACCACCTGAGTGACTGACGTCAGTTTGCCTAGTAGCTGCTAGAAGACGACGTAGGGGAACTGCCTGTTCAGCCTGAACTGACTGACCAGCTGGAGTATGTCGCCCACCGTTTGAGCAGATTGGCGAGCCCTCATGGAAGGTGAATCGAAAACCACCCCAAGAAAGGTGATTGTCTGGTAAGGAACCAGGCAGCTGTTCTCCAGGTTGACTTTGAGGCCCAACTGGGACACATGAGCAAGCAGGCGATTTGTATCACTAAAGGCACACGCCCAAGACGGGGCACAAAGAAGCCAATGGTCTAGATATGGCAGAACCTTCACTCTGTAGGCCTGCAGAGGTGAGAGGGCTGCCTTCACGCACTGAGCGAACACCCTCGGGGAGAGAGAGAGAGAGCCTGAATGGGAGTACCCAGAACTGCCAATGGTAACCCTAATAGGCAAATCTGAGAAAGCGGCGATGTTCTGCCGCAATAGACACATGAAAATAAGCATCTTTCAGGTTTATAGACGTAAACCACTCTCCCCTTGTGACAGCTTGAAGGACCTCTTCCGTCAAGAGAATGTGGATGGGCAGCACCCTTAGGTACTGGTTGAGTCCCCTCAGATCTTAAATGGGATGAAACTTGCCCGTCTTCTTTTGCACAAGGAAGTAGAGTAGTAGCCTCTGGGTTATTGCAGAGGGTCCACTGCCTCAATTGCACCCTTGGTCAGGAGAGCAGAAAACTCCTGGTCTAGTGCTTGAGCTTTCACCGGATCTGCGATTATAGTCATCTTGAACCGGTGTTAGACATGAGGCCGCTGTTAGAACTGTAGCCCATAACCATGGATCAGAGTGGCAACCACCCATGGGTCCACAGCATGAGCAGCCCAGTAACTGAGCTGCTGGTGGGAGAAATATTCAACGGTCAGCCTGGTGGCATCACCGTCTCCCTCCACGGCTCCTAGGGGTCGTAGAGGGACGGCGGACAGAGTCCCCGATCCAAACCTGCCTGGCTGGTTGGCGGACTGACTCATGAAAGCTCCTGCTGGGTCTCTGCTGAACTGCACAGGGGTAAAGACCACCCAGCTGATTATGACCCTGAGGCGGTGGCCTAATGCCGGGGTCAGCCAACGGGTGCCTTGGATGCCGAGGAGGTGGAGAGGGCATCGCCCTGTTAATACTTGAAATCTGTTGCCTCGTCTGTTGTGCCTCAATGGTCTATTCTAGGGCTTCCAAGACAGCCAAATCAAACAACTCCCCCGGCACCACTGGGACATTACGGAGGGTTCTATGACATGGCTCGGTCAATGTTGACTACGCCAACCAAACCCGTCAGCGAGCCAACATTGACTGAGCCATGTTGTATAACCTTCCGTAATGTCCCAGTCATGCCGGGAGAGTTGTTCAATTCGGCTGCCTTGTTTTTCATGCCTCGGCGGTCTGTTCCAGTGCTTCCAAGGCAGCCAAGCCGAACAACTCCCGCGGCACCACTGGGACATTATGGAGGGTTCTACAAAATGGCTTGATCCATGTTGACTGCGCCAACCAAACCTGTCAGTGAGCCTGGACCAAGAAGGACATCACATGCCCAAGCTCTCTCATCATCAGTGCAAAGGCCTGAAGCACTGCATCACTAAAGCCCATTGTTGCAGTCGCACCACTAGTGTCTTGAAGGGACGCTGAGAGGGCAAACATGAGGTGCACCTTGGAATTGCCGAGGCAGTCAGCACGCGCTTCGGCGTAATAAGATCTGCAGAGGAATTCATCTGTGATGTGACACTGAACTCGTGGGCACTGAACATCACTGCCCAGAGCTTCCTCTGGTGATATGATAAGCGAGGCAACAGCAGGTTCGATCTCTGGAATGCAATCTAAGCCCACTGCGGCCAGCTCATGCATAGCCTCCAACACCCGGCCATCTGCGGAGAGGTGCGCAAAGACTTTAGGGTCCTGCCAGAAACCATGCAACTCCTTGAGGTGCTCCTCTGACGGAGGGATGGAAAAGGGAGGAGGGACCCACCCATGCCTGAAGAAGACACTTCCGGGGTGGACTCCTCCAGTTGCAGGACGTCCAGCTTCAGCTGCCTCAGGGCCATACGCATGATGTCCTGCATCAAGCCGTCACCTGACCCACTAGCTGTGCCAAGACAAAGAAAGTGAACCAGTCTCTGAGGCCTGAGATGACTGCCACTGCCCCTCCTCCTCACCTAAAAAGTTAGAGGCAGAGGCAGCCAAGGATAACACATCCTCCTCCTCAGCCAGCTCAGGCATGGGTGGGGAGGAGAGTCCAGTCACTGCAACTAGCTCAGTCCCAGCTGACATGCCTGAAAAAGGGACTTAATCTCTGCCAATTCTGCAGACATTTGTATCGCCCTCGTGAAGAGGCCATGATCAGCCTTCGCTCACCTCTTCCCAGGAGGGGCCACAGAGACTGCGGCCTCAGTCCGATGCTTTGAGCGCCTAGGTGGGGCCTCCTGCCCAGAAGGCGGGAGGTCACTGCCGAGCTCATGGTGAAACTGGGCCAATAGAGCCACTCTTGTAGCACAAGGCATGAAGCTGCTGTTCATGCAGGGGTTTTCTGACAGAGCCTCCACCAAATTCATGCCCAAGGCAGGCAAGACACAGGTCGTGACAGTCATCTGCCTGGTGCGCGGCCCCACAATCAGTGCAGTATTGAGAGCATTCCAGGCTCCTTACTTCGACCGCAGGCAGCTTAGCCGCATCAAAGTAAAAAAACTGCAACTCAACAAAGGGGCTGACAATGCCAGTTACATCCAGGATATAGGATGAAAACAAGGGAAACCGGGAGAGGGCAAAAACACTGCTGTCACCGATAAAAGAAAAGAAGCAGAATAGGCTCGGGATAGGAGGCTGATGCAGTCAGCTACGTCCAGTCCAGGATGAAAGGATAGGCCGAGAATTGGGAGAGGGGGCATGTACGCTTGCCGTCACCAATTAACAGGGCAAAGAAACTCAGACAGGCTGCCAGAACTCAGACAGGCTAACACCACTAGCTTAGCTGGTTAAAAGAGGATAATTGGAATGCTTTCCTTCACCAATTAAAACAAGACCAGAACTCAGAAAGGCTTGCACCACTAGTTCAGTGCAATTGGTTATGAGGTTGGTGAAAAACAATTGAGACAGGGTGCACGAGTGCGTGCATTCACCAATCAAAACAAAGCCAGAAACTCAGCTGGCTATGTTAGCAACAACAAACTTCGGAGCAAAATCCAAATTGACCACGTGGTTGGAAACCTCCGACAAAGGGGAGCAGAGCATAACGCTACCGCTAACCAAAGTAAACTATAAGTAAATGTTTACTCACCAGTGTTGAATCACACGCACAGTAGTCAGATGCTGCAAGTTGGGAGGGGGGCGAAAACCACCGTAGTCCTCAATGAACAGCGGAAATACTTTGAACAAAGGCTAAACGGTCACAGCCCCTAAGAGGGCGAGCACACTACTAGCCAACAAGCAGTTGGGCCACTGATGACATTGAAAAGGTCCAAGGTCCAAAGGGCTGATGCCATGCAATGAACTGCACACAAGAATAGAAAATGAGCAGATCATTGGGTGATGTCAGGCCATATCACCCGATATGTCACTAGGGCTGGGTACCTTTCTAAAAAAATCGGTACCGGTGTCGGTACCTTCACTTCGGTGTCGGTTCCTGGACGGTTCTTTTTTCGGTACCAATTTTGTAATTACTATTAATTCTAACAAGAATAAAATTACGTTACACATTACAGTACAAATTGTGAGTTTTATTTTTTAACTTTGGTATTTTTCTATTCCAAGCAGTTTTCTTACATAAAAGCAAACAAATAATTTCCAGTTCAAAAGACCAGTTACAAACCATTGACACTTCAGTGTCTAATGCTCACTGCTACACACTGAGGACCTTTTCACTGAACAGTTTTTCTTCAGAAAAATCAACATATCTGCTTTCTCTGGACACAAACAAGCCCGCTCCTGGCTGATGGTGTTTCCAGCAGTAGAAAATGTTCACTCTGAGGGTGTGGATGATGCTTGTTGCACACATAGATACCTGGTTGTCAGTTTGATAGCACTGACATATTGTCCCTCACATTCCACCAGCAGGTCACTGGATTCACTGAGGTAGGGATGACGTAGACATCTGCACCTCTGTGTCTCTGCCTGAATCTTCTCTGTGATTCTCTGGGGTTTAGGGCTCTGATCATCTCCCTAATTGACATTAGAACAAAACATCAACAATAACATGGTTGTGTTAATATTACTCAAAAAACATTATCTAGGCTGAGAGATAAAAGTTTAACTGGTCAACAAAATCCTTTACACTTTACTTACCTCCACCGTGCAGCTCGACTGTAGAAAAAGCAGCAAACTTTTAACAAAGTTTGTGATTTTCCTGTGGCACCCCCACCTCGCTTTTCTTTTGTCCTCCTCACATCAGGGTCAGAACCTCCTGTGAGGAGAACATTAACATAAACAGTGAACATTAGGTGAACTGTTTAAGCAGCTGACTGGATGGATGAGCAGTTTTACAAGCTAAGATTTATGTTACTGTCAATATTTAGTTAGCTTCTGAGTTTAGCTAGCCACGTAGATAAAATAAATTTACACACTAATATCTTAAAGTTAGCGTTACATGGATCATAATTTATTTCACCGCGATGTATGTGTTAAGCTGCAGTTACGCTAACAAACGTAAACTCACCAGCTGAAGCACACAGAGCTGTCCTCGGAGTTCTTTGATGAAGAGTCCAGTCGTGGAGATAATGAATCAGGACGTTCAGGCTCTCACAGGCTGACTTTAATGCTGAGAGGAGGAGAGGAGGCTGATGAACTCCTCTCTCCTCGCAGAAAAACATGTAACAACTTTCTGCAGCGCATGTTGTCAAAGCCGTTCGACAACACGCGCTGCACACGTGAACCCATCTGTGGGCGTCACCAGCAATATAGACATACATTACAGTATACATAGATTAGGTACGGCAGCTCTATACAGCTCTGGGTGTAATCTGGGTGTAGTCTGTTTGCCATATGTCTGGTGTTTTACCAGCCTGCATGCTGAAACCACGTGACACGTTACAGCCAATACCGAAACTTAACACCGAAAGAAGAGTGACGTTTCAATACATACACCAACCGGTGCAGTTCGGTCGGTGCCATAAAAGAACCTCGGTTCGTTCTCAGCCCTATATGTCACACTTGTGACTCCGTTGGAATTACTACTCGAATGGCGCATGCAAGAAGGGAACATTTAGCACCGCCCTCTGGTGGTCAGTAGGGATGAAGTTGAACTATTGGCAGCTGTGAGCAGCTGCCAATAGTTTAACATCAAAGCAAACTGGATCTGTCATAAATGTTATTAATATCAGGGTTCAACGCAAGTGGTTTTTGTTTGTCTGAGACAGCCGGTCTTTATCTTGGACAACCAGATCTTGCCTCGAGGTTGTCTTGTGAACAACTAAGTGAAATAGGCATCGACAGAAGTTCTTTGTCCCCACGATGGATTTCCATCATCTGTAATAATGGGGGGGGGGTTTCAACTGTCCCGATTTGGGCGGGACTGTTCCAGATTATTTTGCTTCTCCTGTTCCACATCCCACATGAGGAGAGGTGGAATACCCTGATGTCCCTCATTTGCCCAGAGCTGGCTGAGCTCGCCTGTTAATACCGTGTCTGTGTGGGAGTAGGGACACAGATTCAGTCAGGTTACAGTAATAAGTCTATATTGGCTGTAACATGCAAGTTTTCAGCTCCCAGAAACTGTTAGAGCAGGGCTATTCAACTAAACTGCACTGGGGGCCACAATTACTGAAAGCCAGCAGCTCAGGGGCTGGATATCCAGCAATTAAAGTCATCATGCAAATTAACCAAGTATTACAATGATTTGTTACCTTTTAAATTCATATATTTTGCTGCATTGAATCATAAAATTGGTGGTCTGCAGGCCAGAAGTGGCCCGTAAGCCACCAGTTAATTAGTCCTGTTTTAGAGGTTTTTCTGGTAGCACAAACTATTGAAAAGTTACAGTAATGCACAGTGAGCTTTAAAACAAAAAGTCACAGCAACATACTTGGAATAAAATATTAAGATTTTGGGTGCCACTTTATAATAAGCCTCCCCTTATAGTTGGCTAATAAATAGTTTATAGATATGTTATTAATTCCTCTATAAGCACTTTATAAATCATTAATAACTGCTTATTATGCATTAATTAAGGGTGACAGAGAAACAAAGCTGACCAGGTTCTTGCCAAATAGTGAGCCAGATCTGTTCACCTATATATTTCATCTAGAGTTGTTTTATTAAGCATTTCAGACTGCCACCTTGTTAGCACAATAAGCATTTGTAAATCTATTTTTTAGCATATAATATTGTACTTTATCACTGCATTATAAGTATTTACAACTATTATTATATCCTAAAAAAATAGGTTTACAAATGCTTATTGTGCTTACAAGGTAGTAACTTAGTCTGAAAAGTTTAATATAACTAAGGTCACCTTTACTAAGGTCATGTACTCTGTATAATGTGAAGCTTTACTATGGTCATGTACTATGTGTACTGAGTGGCTTTACTAAGTTCATGTACACAGTATACTGTGTAGAATAGAATATACTTTATTGTCCCCTAGGGGAAATTTGTCATGGACTCAGGGGTGTATAAGTATAGTAGCAGCTGCCCAAACAGACAGTAAATACACATACAATTCATATAAACAGCTAAAAACGAAGACTACAAACACAACAGTTTAAAAAAACAAGAGAATACCAAAGCTCTTGCACACCTTCCAGGCCTCAACATATTATCTATTTAAAATTTTGATTCAAAATTTTTGTGGAGGTGGGCACAAAAGAATATTTAAAATGGTTCAGTTTAGTTTTTGGGACTCTATGCCTTCTAGGCAAGAGCTCATATTCCACATACAGGATGTGGGATGGATCCAACAATACCCTCCGTGCCTGCCTAAGTGTAGCTTTACTAAGGTCATGTACACAGTAGACTGTGTAGCTTTACTAAGGTTATGTACACAGTATACTGTGTAGCTTTACTAAGCTCATGTACACAGTATACTATGTACAGTACTTTAAATAAACACAGCAGTGAAGAGCAACTGATTGTTTCTGTTGGTCCTTGGTTCTCTTTAGTACCAGATGTTCCAGTTGAGATCAGTTTTTGCCCAGAAATGATGAAGTTGTATCCGTTTTGGTCCAACCTTGCAAATGAGGTTATGCAAGATCTCATGCGTAGTCAGGATCTATTGTTTTGTTGAGGACTCTCAGCTACTACCACATCCAAATTAGCTTAATATATCTGACACTGACTGAGATGGTCATTTTTGTGTTTCTAAACATCACTTGGGTGTTCTAGACTGCTTGAGTTTGGGTGACTTCAAAAGTTAACCAGGAATTGACCTACATCAAATTATATTGAACGTTTCATTAGAATCCAGATCTTTCTAAATAAGGCAATGTGTTACAAATAAAAATTTTGCTTTGACCACCAAATTTCAGTTCCTTCTCTGTAAAACTGTCTGAGTTAGTATTTTTTTGTATCAAAAGTTTGCTTAGCAATTGCAAAATCCTTATTTGTCTTTATGGTGGAGTGAAAGTAATTGATTCTTACTAAAAGCTCATTATTCACTTATTTAATGTTGTTCATAAATATTATATTTGTGTTTTTAATCACCAGGATGGCTCCAGAGGAGGTGGAACTGCACTCCTTACAACAGCCACAACCACCAGCACTAACAGTAACAGCTTCTCCAAGCTCCACAAACCCTCCAAAGACAACAAAGACAAACCTCCAAAAGACCTAAAAGAGCCCAAAAGTGCCTTCAGAGACTCTGACTGGGAACCCAGCAAAGTCCCCAAAGAATCTTCAAGGAAACCCAAAGAGAACCAACCACTTAGAGACAACAATCCTAAAACAGGCTTCAAGGAACCCAGGTCATTCTCCAAGGAGCATCGGAACGAGGGACTGACCCAAGGCTCAGGGCTCAACAAGCGCCTGTCCTCTCTTGACACTGACAATCTTATGGCTAAAAAATGCAAGAAAGTATTTTTGGATTCGAGAACGCTGACGTCAGGCTCAGACACTCAGCATTTGGATAAAAAGCTCCTAAAGGATCGATTACAAATAGGGACAAGTAGATTACGACTAGACGGTACTGAGGCAGAGCGCAGGAAGGGGTCTAGGCTTCCTCCTGTCCAGGAGCCGGTTGACCCCAATGACACTGATATGGAGGACCAGTCCAAATCAGATGTAAGTAAAACACATTTCCTCACCTCTGTATTGTTGGCTAAATCAGATTTTAACATGCAATATTATTCAAAGCTACCAACTTCCCTAAAACAAAGACCGGCTGGTCAAACTCAGTAACACTGGATCAAATCCTGGCTCCCTCTCTGTCGATTTAAAATGTTCTTTTCATTTGCCTTTGTTTTACAGATGTAATATGTCAAAGTATTAGTACAGATGATTAAATACTTTTTGGAAAACAAATAGAATTTATAAAAATAGCTTACTGAATAAAAAGATGGAGAGAATTCTATCATGTCTTTAAGAAATTCACCTTTTATGTCAGAGTTTAAATAAGACCATCTTGTGTAGAGAAATGATGGAGTTATAGCTGCAAAGGCCAAACCCTGAAAATAACACTCATAATCACAAGTGATATTGTGAGAAGCTCAAAGTATGAGAGAGTCAGAGAAGTTTTATTTCCATTTCAGCCACGTACAAGTACATATTGAAACGAAACAGTGTTCCTCCAGGATCACGGTGAACACAGAACATAACGTGCAAAACAAAATAACACACATTGAAGATACACAACAGAACAATAAATACAAACAGACCTATAATAAATGTAAAAAGACATCTAACCTAATGTAAACAAATAATTAAGAGACAAGACTAGAGACACATATTGATTAGTACATATGTAGGTGGTACATGAGGTAGAACCATGTTCTGATATGTGTCTAGCAGCACAAATTTTTTCTGTTTTTATAGCAGCAGATATAAAAACTGTGTAAGGTGCAAAAATGCAAAAACTTGAGCAGATTGTAAAAATGTGCAAGTAAAGAACTCACAACCAGTACAACACAGGAGTTGTGAGTATTTAAGTTGTGTGTGTGTCAGAGTCCTTCATGTGTTTGTGTGATAAGAGTCCATCTGTGTGTGTGGGGGGGGGGGGGGGGCATCAGAGTCCATCTTGAATGTGTCATAGTCTATCATAAGTGTGTGTATGTGTGTGTGTGTGTGTGTGTGTGTGTGTCAGAGTCCATCATGAATGTGTGTTTGCTAGAGTCCATTTTGTGTGTTTGTGTGTCTGAGTCCATCATGTCTGTGTATGTCAGGGTCCATTATGAATGTGTGTCAGAAGTCCATCATGAATATGTGTGTTAGAGTCCATCGTGAATGTGCCAAAGTCTATTTTGTGTGTGTTTGTGTGTCAGAATCCATAATATGTGTGTGTCAGAGTCCATCCTATGTGTGTCAGAGTCCATCATGTGTGTGTGTGTCAGAGTCCAGACTTGAGGAGTCTGATGGCTTGTGGGATGAAGCTGTTACACAGTCTGGTTGTGTTGGTCTGAATGCTGCAGTACCTTCTCCCAGACGACAGGAGAGTAGAAAGTCCATGTGATGGGTGAGGCAGGTCCTTCACAATGCTGAGGGTTTTCCAGATGCAACAGTTGTTGAAATTGTCCATGGGAGATGGAAGAGAGACCCTGGTGATCTTTGCAGCTATCTTCACAATTTGCTGGAGAATCTTGTGGTCTGATGCAGTGTAAGTCCCTAACCAGACAGTGATGCAGCTGCTCAGGATGCTCTCAATGGTTTCTCTGTAGGAGGTGGTCAGGATGGGAAGTGGCAGATGAGCTTTCTTCAGTCTCCTCAGAAAGTAGAGACGCTGCTGAGCTTTCTTGGCGATGTCGCTGAAGTTATGGGTCCAGGTGAGATCCTCTGCCAGGTGAACACCAAGAATTCTGGTGCTCTTGACGATCTCCACGGAGGAGTCACTGCTGTTCAATGGGGAGTGGTCCCTTGGCGTTTCCTTAAAGTCAATGACCATCTCTTTGGTTTTGTCAACATTTAGAGAAAGGTTGTTGACTTTGCACCAGTTCATTAGCCATTGCACCTTCTCTCTGTACACTGACTCATCGTTATTGCTGACAGTCATATCATCTGCAAACTTTACGATGGAATTCGAGCTGTGCATTGCTGTACAATCATGAGTTAGCAGAGTAAACAGCAGTGGACTGAACACACAGCCCTGGGGAACTTCGATGCTCTGTGTGGTGGTGCTGGAGGTGTTCTTTCCGATCTGGACGGATTGAGGTCTCCCAGGCAGGAAGTCCAGGATCCAGTTGCTGAGAGAGGTGGTCAGGCCCAGCATGCTCAGCTTTCCAATCAGATGCTGAGGAATGATGCTGAGCTAAAGTCTATGAACAACATCCTAATGTGCTTTTTTTTGTCCAAGTGTGTGGAAGCCAGGTGTGGTGGCTATGGTGTTGTCCGTTACGTGGTTAGGATGGTACGCAAACTGCAATGGGTCCATGGTGGGAGGCAGCAAGGTCTTGATATGACGACTCTCTCGAAGCACTTTGTGGTGATAGGAGTGAGTGCTAGTGGGTGATAGTCATTGAAACATGACACTGATGACTTATTCAGTGCAGTGTTGTCGTCTTGAAGCATGTTGGAACGAAGGCTCTGCTCAAGGAGATGTTAAAGATGTCTGTGAAAACACCTGCCAGCTGGTCTGCACATTCTTTGAGCACTCTGCCAGGAAAGTTGTCTGGTCCGGCAGCTTTCCGTGGGTTGGCTCTGCGTGGTGTTTTACTCACATCCACTGTGATATGAATGACTCATCCAATGTTCCCTCTAAGCTGCGCGCCTGCGCAATCGCGCACTGCTTGCACATTCTTGTATACAAAAAAATCTATGCTGTGCAGTTGCGAACTGGCCACAAGGTTATCTCCCATTTTATAATAAACTGTCAGCCCAAGCGCAGTGGTCTGTACAGTCTGTATACAGCGCCTGATGCGTGCAGAGTGGAGGATGGAAACCCCCCTCCCCCCGGTCAAAACAGACCTGTGTCACGTGATTTGTGTAGCGACAATGGAAGTTTACGAAGAGGTAAAAAGTTCATCCAATGAAATCACAGACAAACTTTCATTCCAGCCAATCAGCATCTTCTGGAGTTTCAGCGCTACATGCGAACTAAGTTTGAAGGAGCTAAGTAGCTACAAACAACCTTGACTTCTAGCGTTTTCCATGTTTTATACTGCATATTTCATCACATACCGAGGAATAATATTTGGTGTTGTGGATTTATCATAGAGGTTTACAGTCGTACAACATCAAACAAAGGTGGTAAGTAAGTTAATCCCATGACATGTAGCCGTTTTTATCATGCTAAGTGTTAGCAAACAGTAGCGCTTGGTGTATATCTGGATGATCAAAGGAAAATTTTACAAGATGGTGGTGAGACAAGCTATGTTGTGTGTTCTGGAGACAGTGACATTGACAAAAAGACAGGAGAAAGAACTGGAAGTGGCAGAAATGAAGATGTTGATGTTCTCCTTAGAAGTGACAAGGATGGATAAGATTAGGAATTAGATCATCAGAGGTACAGCACAGGTTGAACAACTGGAAGATAAAATTAGAGAGGCCAGACTGAGATGATTTGGACATGTCCAGAGGAGGGACAGTGAGTATATTGGCAGAAGGATGCTAGAAATGCAGCTGCCAGGAAAAAGACAAAGCAGAAGGCCAAAGAGGAGATAAATGGATGCAGTTAGAGAGGACATATAGGTAGTTGGAGTGAGAACAGAGGATGCGGAGGACAGAGTGAGATGGAGGAGGATGACTCGCTGTGGTTACCCCTGAAGAGGGAAAAGCCGAAAGAAGTTTAATAGGTTGTGTATTGTGAAATTAACACTCTTACATATTGAATTTCACTGTGAGTTCTTGCCCTGTGTGTCGCTTTGTGACATGAAAGCATCCATTGCAGTAACTATTTTAAGTTATTAGCAGCTTGGATTTTTTTCTGTTTTCTTTGCCTTAATGTTGGTCGATAAGGCATAATGTCTCCCTAAATTCCTCAGATAACGCCATGAGCTTCACTACCTCCACATTACAGCTATCTTTGTTTGTTTGTTTGTCCGAGGTTAGCTCACCCTGGGTGTGGGCGGAGCGATTTTACCGTCCATGTAAAATATTTGATAATGTTTTTATAGAAACAAATCCTGAATGTTGTTCATACTGTGTTAATGCTACACGTTTGCTTCTTGACCCTACAACTGGGTAAGGTTACAGTAGACCTAGCCCAGTACTGGAGTTTTAATTAGGTACTTTAAGCTATTAATAAACATGATGGATGAGGATCAGGTTGCTTTATGCTAGGCTATTAGAAAGAAGGAGTGATTATTATTGTCGTTTCATATTGGCTAGTAATATGTTTTCCCTAAATGTTAACTGAGGCTACTCTATGTTTCGTAGACTGTGACTAGGATGCGTGAGAGAAGCAGAGCATGCACAAGGAGAGCTGTTGGTCAGGTTACTTTTTGTTGTGCCATTAACTCTAAAATAGCTATTGAATCAAGTGTTTTCTGTAGGTTAGGGGTTGAACAAGTATATAATTTTTAAACTCGACATTAACATAATAAAACCCGAGTAGAACTCGAGTATTTGATGACGTCATAGATCTCAAGATACAAAAATAAATAAATAAATAAAACTGCAAAAAAGGGTAATTATTTACAAAAAAAAAGGACCAACAAAACATTGGGAGCGTATATTATGCTCCTACCATTTATCATACTGCAAATAAGTCACAGGAAAAACTAAACTATTAGTTATTATTATTAAACTGCAAACGTCAAGAAACATGCAGCATGTCAAAAACGAAACTTAAACCGAAACTGGTTCTGGTTCGGTGGATTGGACCCGGTGTTACACCAAGCTCTGTGACCTGCAACAGTGCAACACCGCCCCCTACGGTCATATAGTGGTCACATAGTATGACGTCACTACGGATACTCGACATAACATTTTTAACCTCGATAGATGTCCTAGCAATCGATGTGTAGATTACTCGAGTACTCTGTTAATGCCCTACTGTAGGTAAAACTAGATGTTAAACAACCCATTTAAAATAAACCAGAATGCAGGAAATGGCATCTACTATATTCAAAATTTTCTGGGGGAGGACCCCCCAGACCCCTCCACCAATGTGTCCCCCCACATTACAAATATGCTTGTGACACTAATGGCCACCGTGATGCTAACTATCTTCTAGAGCAGGACCCTCAACCAAGTCAGAACTGGACCCTCACCCAGACCAAAGCAGGATTTTCACATATAACATACTACTCATCACATGAACAAGATTATTGTCTTTTTCATTGTAAGTGGGCCAAATCACGTCTATTAAAAGTAAACGAATGGAAATTGCTGCTGTAATATGATTATTTTAATAAGCCATGTAACTTGCTATGATCCCAGGTTTTGAACAGGTGTGGTGTGACCACAGTGTGCACATCTGATGTTGCTCACAATGGTCCTCAGTGCACTCATGGAGCTTGTATGTTTGCCCAGACACATGAAAAATTAGAGGGAACATTTCTACAACACCAAATTTTCAGTCAAAAATTGTAAAGATGATTGAGCTTTTTGTCCCCCATTGCAAAGAAAGAGCGAGAATTGGAAACACCTTTGTCTGTCCGTGCATGTTTTGAGCATGATATCTTGAAAGATAAGTGAAGTACCAACTTCCATGGTGGTGTGTGTCTACATCTAGGTGTAAGAAAGGTCACTATTAAAAATAAAGTTGCCATGTCAAAATCCAAGATGGCCACCACCATATATACAGTATATTTAAACCAGCCACCCTTGTCATTTGATGAAACTATTTGGTTAGTTTTTTTGTTTTGTTTTTTTGTTTTTTTGCTTAATATTATAGTTTTCTGACATTAATGGGGTGGTTGAAGATTAATCTATGGTTTCCAAAGCAACCATTGGCCACCCCATGGCTCCTCCACTGTGCCTGGTGGTGGATAAAATGACTTCCTCCACCCTCCAGGATTTGTCACTCTGAGCCACCTTGGAAAAAACAAATAAATAAAACTACAAACATTCACTATTCAAATCCCTCGGTGATAGGAGACATTGGCATACCGCTTGTAGGTCAACATCTGTAAAACTCACTATACTAAAGCATTTTTTGTGTTTTCTAAGGTCATTTGGCTGTGGCAGCCATCTTGAATTGTATTAACTCCCAAAATTAAGAATTTGTAGATGTACTGGTACATCCAGAGGTTATTTTCAAAGACATTTATTAAAATTTGTCCAGTAGTTTATTTATTTTTTTTAACAGACAACTAAAACATTTTGACCCAACTTTTGGCAGCTTATCTTGTGAGTGAGATAAAAACGTAACAATGGCCAGATACAGCCCCCGGGTCTTGAGTTTGACACATAAATGGTAAATGAACTGTGCTTATATAGCACCTTTCTATTTAATCAAGATACTCAAAGCTCTTTACAACTCCAACACACACATTCATACAGCACTCTACTACATCTCTACAAATATAACCTGAATATGTAGAGACTAATCAGTGCTTTAAATCACATTCATACAACAATGGCACATACATCAGAGGCAATGAGGGGTTCAGTGTCTTGCCCAGGGACACTTTGGCATGTGACTGCTGGTGGAATTGAACCCCCAACTCTCTCATTGGAGGACGACTGCTCTAACCACTCAGCCACAGCTGGCCCAAAAGTGATAAAAGCCCATTCGTGTTATCATCAGAGCTGTTTAGGAAGCAGCTGTTTAATATTTAATATAACGTATCAGGTGACTGTTTAGAGGACAACTGTCCACTGCCTCTGAGACTTAGAGCTGAAGAGTTCGTAGGTGGTAATTTGGTCTTTGGTGTGGAAGAACCATAAAATGAATGAACCAGCAGGAAGGGGCTCTTCTTTAATGGTGGCCTGGTAGGCTCATGGGGGCTTGGTGGGGGGAGCTGGCTGATGGGGTGGACACCTAATAAACTTGGTGGGGCTTTAGCTGGGTGTGTTTGTGTGGCCAGACCCCTGACATGTCTGTGTAGGAATCATGTCCACCCCTGCAGGATCCCCCTGTACGCCCAGATAAAGAGAGAACTGAACAAACTCATCTCCAGTGGCTCTTTTTTTCAGGGGTGTTGCCTGGTTCACACACATTTAGAGGAGAAACTCCCCATAAAAAAGGCTGTTTCAAAGCCAAACAGTAGACAAGGAAGATTTATGGTTTTACAACACCTCAGAAAAAAAAGAAGATGGTGCAGTGAATGGAAGAGTTCAGCTTTAATCCTTTTAGCTTTTGAATAAGAAAAAAGGCTGAATGTTTGTGGTGAAAGGTCTAAATCCTTGTGCTTTGAGGAGTTCTCTTTAATGCAGCCGTGCTTTCATTTCTGCCCTGAAATTCCTGCGTAAAGTGTGGCTCTTTTGTGTATCTTTCTCCGGAGGAGCAGTTTATTTAGCCAGAGGAGTCATTACTAAGCATGAACACAACCTGTGTTTTTGTCTCTGCTGTATGGAGAAGCCTTTCAAGTTTCACCATACAGAGGCCAGGGAGGGTTGTGTGGGGGTCGTAAAACGGGAGATGTGGGGTGACAAATGCCAGGTGTTTGATTCTCCCTAGGCTAGCAACCCCGGTGGCCGAGCATCGGGCCAACACACAGCGCCGCTCTCATTTGTCATGTGACCACTTGTTTGATCTGTGTTTTCCTCTGAGCACTGGGTCTGAAGCAGTCTGGAGGAGGAAACGTGGAGCCGCTGACAACGAGAACAGAGAGCAGACCTTCGTGTTAGCATGAGAGCACAAAGCTCAGTGGATGTGGGCACCGGCTGAGTGATTTGCTCTCTGGAGTCATCAGAGTCACACACTTCCGGGTTGGGTTATCAATCAACCTTTATTTATACAGGTAAATCCCATTGAGCCTCGAGGACTCATTTACAAGAGAGACCTGATTTCAACAAAGAAAGATGACAACAATGGACAACAGCAACAACAATAAGCAGTTATAAAAACTCATACTACAGTTTTTTTTTTTTTGTTTTTTTTTTTAACAAATAGGATGGCTAAAAGGAAAAAGGTAACAAAACCAAAAAAACAGCTAGATTCCAAGACAAATGTATAAAACTAAAAACAGGAACATGTCAGCATTGGACCCTGCCAGGAGTCCAACAGATTCTTAAAGCCACTTAGAGAGGTCAAGGTCGAGAGCTTCATGTTAGGGTTAGAGTCCATGTGTGTCCTAAAATGCACATTTATTTTCAGTCCACTATATTGTTCAACTGTAGTGTTACCTTAAATTTAAAAACTTGGAAAAAACAAAGCTAGTTTGGCAGTTAAGAAATGAAGTGTTTGTGTATGATGAAGCTATGAACAAATATTTTACCTGTTGTAGGTATCTCTGTAAATGACCTCAGTTTGGATAAATCAAGTTTGATTCTGAAGGAATGATGAGCTAATGATTAAAGATTTTTACTGCTGCCCTAATGTACCTGTGACATCAAATGTTTGTGTTAAATATGAATGCATTTTTGGATAAATGACATTAATAACCTTTTGCAAATAAATAAATACCCCTCCCTGGGCTGCCACTTTACCGTGGTGGAGGGGTTTGAGTGTCCTAATTATCCTAGGAGCTATGCTGTCAGGGGCTTCATGCCCTTAGTAGGGTCACCCAAGTCAGACAGATCCTAGGTGAAGGACCAGACAAAATGCAGCCCAAAGACCTTTTATGATGAGCAAAATAAATGGAAACAATGTTCCCTCGCCTGGAGGTGGGGCACACTGGTGAGCGCCTGGTGGCCGGGCTTTTACCCATGGTGCCCAGCCGGGCACAGCCTGGAGAGGAGAAGTGGGTCTCCCTTCCCATGGGCTCACCACCTGTGGGAGGGGCCAAAGGGGTTGGGTGCAATGTGGGATCGGTGGTGGCCGAGGGCAGGGACCTTGCAAGTCTGATCCTCGGATACAGAACCTGGCTCTCGGGATGTGGAATGTCACCTCTCTGTTGTGGATGGAGCCTGAACTGGTGTGTGAGGTTGAGATGTTCCGGCTAGAAATAGTCGGACCCACCTCAATGCATGGCTCTGGCTCTGGAACCAGTTTCCTTGAGAGGGATTGGGCACTCTTCCACTCTGGAGTTGCCCCTGGTGAGAGGCGCCAAGCAGGAGTGGGCATACCTGTTGCCCCCCATCTTGGTGCCTGTACGTTGGGGTTCACCCCAGTGAACGAGAGGGTTGGCTCTCTCCGCCTATGTGTGAGGGGAAAGGTTCTGACTGTTGTTTATGCTTATGTGCCAAACAGCATTTCAGATTACCCACCCTTTTTGGAGTCCTTGGAGGTGGGTACTGGAGAGTGCACCTCCTGGGGACTCCCTTGTTCTACTGGGGGAATTCAACACTCATGTGGGCAATGACAGTGAGACCTGGAGGGGTTTGGTTGGGAGGAACGGCCTCCCGATCTGAACCCGAGCGATGTTCTGTTATTGGACTTCTGTGCTCGTCATGGATTGCCCATAATAAACACCATATTCAAGCATAAGGGTGTCCATATGTGCTCTTGGCACCAGGACAACCCTAGGCTGCAGTTCAGTAATCGACTTTGTTGTCGTCTCATCTGATCTGCGGCCGCATGTCTTGGACACTCGGGTGAAGAGAGGGGCAGAGCTGTCCTCTGACCACTACCTGGTGGTGAGTTGGCTCCAATGGTGGGGGTGTATGCCAGTCAGAACTGGCAGGCCTAAACGTATTGTGAGGGTCTGCTGGGAATGTCTGGCAAAGTCTCCCGTGAGACAGAGCTTTAACTCCACCTCTGGGAGAACTTCAAGAACATTCAGGGGGAGGTGGGGGACATTGAGTCCGAGTGGACCATGTTCCGCGCCTCATTGTCAGAACTGTGGCTGCAAGGTTGATGGTGCCTGTCACAGTGGCAACCCTCGAACTCGGTGATGGACACAGGGAGTGAGAGATGCTGTCAGGCTGAAGAAGGAGTCATATCGAGCCTGTTTGGCTTGTGGGACCTCGGAAGCAGCTGATGGGTTCTGGCAGTCCAAGCGGCATGCGGCTTGGGTGGTTGCTGAGGCAAAAACTCGGACATGAGAGGACTTTAGAGAGGCCATGGAGAATGATTTACGTACAGCTTTGAGGTGATTTTGTTCCACCATCCTGCCTCTCGGGGGTGGTGGGGTTGGGAGCAATACAATACCAACACTGTTTAAAGTGGAGGTGGTGTGCTGCTGACCTCAACTTGGGATGTCTTGGATCAGTGGGCAGAGTACTTTGAAGACCTCCTCAATCCCACCAGCATGTCTTCCACTCAGGAAGCGGAGCCTGGGGACTTTGGGTCGGGCTCTCCAATCTCTGGCGCTGAGGTCACTGAGGTGATTAAAAATCTCCTCAGTGGCAGGGCCCTAGGGGTGGATGAGATTCGCCCGGAATTCCTTAAGGCTCTGGATGATGTAGGGTTGTGTTGGCTTGCATGATTTTGCAATATTATGTGGACATCGGGGGCAGTTCCCCTGGATTAGCAGACTGGGGTAGTGGTTCCCCTATTCAAAAAGGGGGGACTATAGAGTGTGTTCCAACTACAGGGGGATCACGCTCTTAAGCCTCCCAGATAAGGTCTATTCAGGGGTTCTGGAGAGGAGGGTCTGTCGGATAGTCGAACCTTGGATTCAGGAGGAGCAGTGCGGTTTTGTCCAGGTCGTGGAACACTGGACCAGCTCTATACCCTCAGCAGGGTCCTGGAGAGTGCGTGGAAGTTTGCCCAACCAGTCTTTTTTTTTTTTTTTTTTTTAACATGTCTACATGTGCTTTGTGGACTTGGAGAAGGCATTCGACTGCGTCCCTCGGAGAACCCTGTGGGCTAGTAGTCCGGGATTATGAGGTACCAGGCCCTATGATATGGGCTGTTAGGTCCCTATTTAACCGGTGTCAGAGCTTGGTCCACATTGCCGGCAGTAAGTCGGGCTTGTTCCCGGTGAGAGTTAGACTGTGCCAAGTAGGGGTGCAAATCTCTCAGTGTCTGGTGATCCGATTCAATTCTGATTTTTGGTGTCACGATACGATTTACAATCGATTTTCCGATTCAGAAACGATTTTTCTATTGAAATGGTCATAAATTTTGTTTCAGTTATGTAACTGACAAACTGAAAAGATTAAACAACAATGTAAACAAATCGAACATTTATTTTAAAATCATTTTAGGTTCCTTACTGTATCATATATTTTTTATTCATTTTATATTTATACCAAAAATAGGAAAAAATATAGGAGTGCATAAAATTCTGTAACTTAAATTAAAAGTATTAGGTTAGCTTAGTTGCCTGAATTTTTCTAAAAAATAAAATAAATAAAAATCTAGGAACAAATAATTCATCCATCCATCATCTTTATCCACTTCTTCCTTTTCGAGTCACGGGTGTCACTGGTGCCGATATCAGCCATCACTGTGTGAGAGGCGGGGGACACCTGGACAGGTCTCCAGTCCGTCACAGACAAATAATTCAAAATATATAAATACAAAAATAAACAGACTTCAGCCTACCATACACAGTATATTAACCTTTAACTCCAAATAAAATACAGACTTCAGTTATTTTTAACCATATTGCTCTAATGTTTGTTATATTTTCAAAACTTAACCTAAGATGAAATATACAGACTTCACAGTTTTAACCATATTGATTCATATTTAGTAAATCTTTAACAAAATTTCAAAACCTGTGCAAGTTTGTACAAAAACTCTTCTGAACTGTAATTTATAAACCAAAATAAATTGTATCATTTAGAACTGGCTCCAGGAGATGTGTGTCATCTGTCTGCTTCAACCTGTTAAAAAGACAAATTACATTAAGTATGTTGTTCAACTTGTCTATAAGTTTTAGTATAATATGAGAAAAAACAGTTACCTTTGAGCTGCAGCTGCATCAGAGCTTCTCTCATTTGTTGTTTCATGGTGGAATTGTGGTGCTGTTTTATCGCAAAAAAATAAATAAATCGTGAAGGAATAATGTACATTTGATCTATCATATTAAAAATAAAACTAAACCCGTCACCTTCCACTGAGCTGTCTGCTCATAAATCCTTTGTGATATAGCAGGAGATGGAGAGGGAAATCTTCACAGACTTTGGGGAATCAGCAGGAAGTTTGTTGCAGAATTCGCTGGTCGGCTGCTTCGCTTTCTTCTTCTGTGAATTTTGTCTTATATCCAAAATACTGTACCGCAATTTTATTTTACGCTTCTTCTAAACAACTGTGCTCTTGTGAAGCTCTGTCTTCCCCCGGAACATTGTAGGATCTGAAATGATTTTTAAAGACGAAGCAGCGGGTTGAATCGCGCTCTCCCTCCTCCATGCTAGCAGGCTCCATTCAGATAAAGGGAGCTGGCTAACTAGCTTGCTGTACGGTAGCCTACACGGCTCAATTCTATGGCGGCCGAACGGGGAGTAGGAGCGGAAAACATATAAAACTTAAATGCATTTTAAAATCGATTTTTGGACCTTTAGAAACGATTCAGAATCACCAGGACTAAGAATCTATATTCATCGAAAAAACTATTTTTTTCTGCACCCCTACTGCCAAGGTTGCCCTTTGTCACAGATTCTATTCACAACTTTTATGGACAGAATTTCTAGGTGCAGCCAAGGTGTTGAGGGGATCCATTTTAGTGGCCTTAGGATCGAGTTTCTGCTTTTTGCAGATGATGTGGTCCTATTGGCTTCATCAGGTCGTGATCTACAGTTTTTGCTGGAGCAGTTTGCAGCCGAGTGTGACGATGCCGGGATGAGGATCAGTTCCTCCAAATCCGAGGCCATGGTCTTGAGTCGGGAAAGGGTGGAGTACCCTCTCTGGGTCGGGGAGGAGGTCCTGCCCCAAATGGAGGAGTTTAAGTATCTTTGGGTCTTGTTCACGAATGAAGGAAAAATGGAGCGAGAGATCGATAGGTGGATAGGTGTGGCATCTGCAGTGAAGCAGGTGCTGTACCAGTCTGTCATGGTGAAGAGAGAGCTGAGTCAAAAGGTGAAGTTCTCAATTTACCGGTCGATCTACGTTCCTACCCTTATCTTTGTTATGAGCTTCGGGTTGTGACAGAAAGAACAAGATCTTGAATTCAAGCAGCCAAAATGAGTTTTCTTCGCAGGGTGTCTGGGCTCTCCCTTAGAGATAGGGTGAGAAGCTCGGTCATCCGGGAGGGACTCAGAGTAGAGCCGCTGCTTCTCCATGTCGAGAGAAGCCATTTTAGGTAGCTTGGGCATCTAGTTAGGATGCCTCCTGGACGCCTCCCTGGTGAGGTGTTCCCGACATGTCCCACCGGGAGGAGACCCAGAGGAAGACCCAGGACATGCTGGAGGGACTATGTTTCTCGGCTGGCCTGGGAATGCCTTGGGATTCCCCTGGAGGAGCTGGCCCAAGTGTCAGTGGAGAGGGAAGTCTTGGCCTCCCTACTTACGCTGCTACCCGCGACCCAACCCCGGATACACGGAAGAAAATGGATGGATGGATGGGTGGATGAATATGCCATGTTTTAGATGAATAGCTGTTGAGCTAAATGTGATGACCTCTTCTTCTTTTGGCTTTTCCCTTCTCAGGTGTCACTGCAGCAAGTCATCTTCCTCCATCTCACTCTGTCCACTGTATCCTCTGTCCTGACTCTAATTACCTCCATGTCCTCTCTAACTGCATTCATATATCTCCTCTTTGGCCTTCTTCTTTGTCTTTTTCTTGGCAGCTGCATTTCTAATATCCTTCTGCCAATATACACACTGTCCCTCCTCTGGACATGTCCAAACCATCTCAGTCTGGCCTCTCTAACTTTATCTCCCAGCTGTTCAACCTGTGCTGTACCTCTGATGATCTCATTCCTAATCTTATACAAACTTGTCACTCCTAAGGAGAACCTCATCATCTTCATTTCTGCCATTTCCAGTTCTTTCTCCTGTCTTTTTTCAGTGCCACTGTCTCCAGACCATACAGCATAGCTGGTCTCACCACTGTCTTGTAAACTTTTCTTTTGACCTTTGCTGATACCCTTTTGTTACAAATCACTCCTGAAACTTTTCTCCATCCACTTGATCCTACCTGGACTTTCTTTTTCACCTCTTTACCACACTCCCCATTTTTCTGGACAGTGGACCCCAAGTCCTTGAAGTCCTGCACTTTGTGACCTCTGCTCCTTGTAGCCTCACTGTTCCACCGGCCTCCCTTTCATTCACGCACATGTACTCTGTCTTATTATGACTGACTTTCATTTCTCACCAAGTTTGTGTAAATTCAGCTGTGGGTTTTAAAGAGATTTCAACTTTAATGCACTTTACCACACATCGTCAGGTCAGCACTACTTGTGTTTATAGACAAATTAAAAAACAACATTACCACTAGACTTTTTTACTTGTGTTCAACACTACTCATCTAAAGGATGTTTCTCTCCAAGTTTCAGGACAGTAAGTTGTGGGGGTTTAAAGAAATTTCAACTGTAATGCACATCCGCACTACATGCGTTTAATGTGTAAATTAAATAATAACGCTAGATGTAACAAGGTTGAGTCAGGTCCTCTGAAATGAATTGTCCATCGTTGAACAGAGAAACACCTTGGGATGTGACTCTGATCTGCCTAAGAAAAAAAAAAAACCTTCATCTGTTCTTCCCACTTGAATATCTTGCAACAAAAGCATTAAGGTTTATTTGTATTTCCTGCTCCAGTCCAGAAAAACAATAATCTAGAATACTACAAACATTCACTATTCAGATCTCTCAGTGATTGGGTACATCAGCTTACCACTTTTTTAATGTTTACAGTTCAAACCGGAGACTGTAGAGTTAAATATATACCGTTTATGGTTTCTACAAGATTAGTACGATTTATAAGTCAGTTCCACGTATTGTTTCCTGTTTTGGTGTGTTTTTGTAGCAGTGGTACAGCACCACCTGTAAGCCTGACACAGCTTCACGTTCCTTGTGATTCTCCTCGTTCTCCCTGTGATTTTTCCAGATGTTTGTAAGCTTGCTGCCTCGTCAACTTTTTGTTATGTTTAGAAATAAGGGTTGGGGTTTTTTTTGTTCTTTGACCTCTTCAAGTCTGTCTTCATACCAGGGTCCAGTCCTCCTGCTAGGCCTTAGATGGTGGAGGGAGACGCTCATCTCCACACAAACTCAACCCTCTCTTCCAAGATTGGTTGAATTGTTGTGTGCTGCCATGCCAACAAAATTATGAACCCAATTTACACAGATTCATTCTTCAAGCACCCTTTAAAATAGCATACAGTTAGGTTCCTAGGAGCTGGCACTTCAAAATGATCCAAAACGGACTTAAAGGAAAGTAATCCTGTGAATGACAGCATGTATTGTTCTGTGTTAGTAGTGCCTTCAGTGTGGATGGTTGCTCTCCACTGTGTGTTGAAGACCAGTCAAACTACCAGTACCCACTTCTGTTCTACCTGATCATAGGGCAGGTTTCCACGTTGTCTCTTCCATGTTCAATCAACTTGGACTCACAAAAAAAAAACCCTGCTACAATTCATTAATTTTATATGAAGATAAATTAGTCTCGAAAGTATTACAAAAACATACAATATTTGTATGCAAACAAAAAGCTAACAAATGCTTAAGAGTTTTCCAAATGTTTACATTTCAATCTGCCCAAGTAGGAACCTGATGTCCACAAATCAGTCAAAATGTCTGTGACATTTGTATGGCGATAAATTAGTTTCACAAGTACTGTATTTTTTGCCGTACTTGTCGCTCCTCCCTATAAGTCGCATCAGTCCAAATATGTCTAATAAAGTAGAAAAATCCATAAATATGTTGCTTTGCCATCGCATCTATTATGCGTTACCGCTGATGCATCGCGTTTGTTACGTGTCACCACTGACATCCCGGAAATGTGGGCCGAACTCAGAAATGTGGACCGGTGTTGTGCCAAAAATCGATTGGCTGCCAAATGGCGGCCGCGGGAGCGTGCATGGGAGGACTTTAACCAGATTAACACTTAAAAACAATTATTTGTTTGCTCGAAATTATAGCAAAGGTGTGTCTCAGTCTAACTTTTGCTTAATAAATACACTTTGATGGTCAAATCAGCTGCATTTCAAAAGCCGATACGCGGATTCGCTGTGCATTTCTTCGAAATGTAACAAGATAACCACATAAAAACAATTATTTGTTTGCTTGACTTTATAGTAAAGGTGCGTCTCAGTTGAATTTTCACTTAATAAAAGGGCTTTAACAGTCAAATCAGTTGCATTTCAAAAGTATTCATTTCCTCGGTGCTTCACGGGCGCACAGACAGGGAAGAAATCAGAAAGGAGGAATGCTGTGCATTTCTTCGAAACTTAACAAGATAAGCACCTAAAACAATTGTTTGTTTGCTAGACATTATAGTAAAGGTGTGTCTCAGTTAAACTTTTACTTAATAAATGCATTACAATGGTCAAGTTAGCTGGATTTCGCCGGGGCAGCGCAGAGAAATGAAACTGATTTGACGGTTGCTCCAAGTGAGCAAAAAGGAGGTGGCAGTCTATGGTAAACCGATTGTGTCATTAATAGCCACTTTTTCCTATTACATGATACAACAGCATGCCATACTACTTGACTACCATCTAGTGGCTGAAAATGGTAGTGTTCAATATTTTCATTCAGAATGAATGAAAACGGTCATATCTCAGCCAAAAATTGGTTTTTAAATATGTAAAAAAAAAAAATCTATAAATATGTCGCTTTGGCGTATAAGTTGCAGGGCATGTAAATTATGCAAAAAAACGTGACTTATAGGGCGAAAAATACAGTAGTCACACAAGCGTTCAACATTTGCATGTGTATTTATAATAAACTACTCAGAACGGTTAGGGGTTTTTTCTTTCTGTAAAAACTAATGAAAAAAAATTTTTTTGTTCTTGCAGGTTTTTCAGAAGAATAACCTTTTTTAAGTGGTTTATTTCAAACATATGTCCACTCAAAAAGTACTGGAAATCATAATTTTCTGGTGGTTTTTCCATGAGAAAAAATAGTTGATTTTGTGGATTGTACAAATGAAATTGACATCCCAAAGTGAGTAGGTTATCTTGTTAGATTTTCCACCTTCTACTTTTAGGTTGTTTGTTTTTTAACTGTACAGTCCATAAAATTAACATTCCAGTAACGTCAGTGTAAACGTGTTTTATTTTGTGGGGGTTTGAGCTCCTGTGCCAAGTTAGAAACGAGTTTTGTCCCAATAACTCAATAAATCTGGTAAGGCTCAGATGTCCCAGCTTTTCACTTGCTTTCAATACAGCATTACTTTTGTGAATCTGGACCAGTAAGAAAGTCTCAAAAGTCACATTCAGAGGCAGCTGATCCGTACACAGGGTGATTTGTGCACGTGTTTTTGCCATTTTCTACGTGCAAATTGTTCAGATTGTTATTCATATTATTATTATGCAGATTATTCCTACTTGAATCTCCAATCTTCCCTTTCTTTCTAAAATCTTGGAGAAAATTGTTTTTATTCAACTAAACGAGTTTTTGAATGAGAATGGAATTTTTGAGATCTTTCAGTCTGGTTTTAAATAATTACACAGCACTGAAGCATGTTTAGTTAGGGTTTGTAATGACATTCTGTTAGCAAATAACTGGTCCATTTACGATACTTGTACTCCTGGACCTTACCACTGCTTTGACACTGTTGACCACAGTATCCTTATATCGTGGTTATAACACTGGGTTGGGATTACAGGTGCAGCATTAGAATGGTTCCGTTCTTATCTTAAATTATAGAAGTTTCTGTGTTATGGTTGTGTAGTGAACCAGATGACCTCAAATCTACCAGATGGACAGAGACTGTTAGTTTCATTGATCTGAATTAGTCTGGGCCATCTGATGACTTTCTTTCTTGAATTAATCAAGCAGAAAAGACAATCCTCTATAATCATTACTGTTTTACAAATGTTTTAATAATCAATTGTGGTAGTTTCACTCAATGCTTATAGGTTGAAAAGAACTACTCATCTTTATTTTACATAAACAGTAAGTAATGATTTTTATTCCTCATTCCAAGAAGAAATCACCTGAATATGCATTTCTTGATTTTCTGTCTGAAATGAGCAAGCTGTCGTAAGTATGTGAAAGGTTGGTTTTCGGTCAACTAAAATGTTTACCGAGAAAGATGTCATGTTTAAACTTTTTCAGAAGATTACCAAGAGTTGACTCCACGAAGTCTGCTGTTGCTGCAATAATCTTTTCTGTATGTGAAAACAAATTTCATTCTCTGACCTCGACTGTTGATAAACACCTTACGTCAAAACCACTCCTCTTTCTGGTCCTTCCACGAATCAGAAAGCTCTAAATTGAACAGGAAGTCGACCCAAATAAAATGTGGCAACTTCTCAGTTCATGTTAGATTGAGAGTGATATGGAGTTCCAAGAGTGAGAGTTCTTGGAAGATGGAGATTGAGAGTGCAGCCGGTTCTGAAAGTTTCAGAGCAATGAAGAGTCCAAGAGAGCAATGAAGAATCCAGAGGTTTTTGGGATTATAATTCTGTTTTGAGCTAACTACGCACGACTCTCTGAAGGTTTGGTAGTTCTCGACGGAGACGCTGAAACGAGTCAGAAAGGAACTACTCCGACGCTGATTCATCATCAACAGGTAGATGGTTCTATTTTGACCAAGTGTACCGTGAGAAGCTGAGATCGGACGGAGCGTGCAATTTCTGGTTAAACAGATTAAATTTCCCTCACATATTTCCTCTGTAAGATAAATCTCAATTTACTCTTAAACTCACCTCTCTCTCATAAATCAGTGCAGATATTTTTAGAAATATCTGAAGCAAAGTCCTCAAATCACCGCCGAGTGATTTGAAGTTCATTATTTGTGAAACTGTCTGTTATTATTTTCATATTTTGCCAAATTAATGTAAATGTTTGATGTTAAACTTTGATTCTGAAAATAAATGATTCCATTCATTTGATGGGTCAAAGGTAATAACGTCTCTTGTTCGCATTCCTTTAAATTCAATGCACGGCATTACACAGTCAGAAAGATGAAGAACTCGTGAAAAGTATGCATAAATATATATCCATATATTTGTCATACAACAAGTGACACGTACCTCACGTGACTCACTACAAACTGGGCGACTCCGCAAAGATTGCAATTTAGTGAATGAACTGCATGTTGGCATGGTTAAAGGCTTCTTAGTCTCTAACTTAACTACACACAAGATTCATCCCATTTCTGGGAGGACTCCCAGACAACCTGGTACCGAGTCAAGAAGCTGGGCCAGTATGGTTCACAAAACCAACACAGGCCATAGCTCTTTTCTCAACCGATGATGTCGACCAAGGACCTCAAACCTATGGTGTCTTACCCATAGACAGGCCCGACGACTCAGAAAGGGATTCATTGGAGCTCCCCAAGGAGCAAGAACCCTTAACAGTCTCATCACAGATTGATCAGGTGGTCGCCCAAGCCGACGCTCTGACATCTGATGAAGAAAGAGACAAACTACGCCAAGTTCTTCTAAAATATGAAAAGTCATTTTCAACTGATTCAACAGATTGTGGGTTGACCTCACTCCATGCAGTGAGAATCCCAACCCCACTCAATGCACCGCCAACATTTGTCAGACAATACAAGATCCCTCTGGCGGCACACCAGCCTGTCCAGGAGATCATTGATGACCTTTTGGTCAAAGGTATAATCAGACAATGTAATAGCACCTACTCTGCGCCTCTATGGCCAGTTTTAAAACCAAATGGTAAGTGGAGACTTACCATAGACTACAGGAAGCTAAATAAACAAGTACCTTTATCCAGGTGGCCAATGACTCAGCTCCATCAGGAACTGCCAAAGGTCACCGATGGTAAGTACTTCTCGACCCTCGACGTCGCCTCTGGTTTTTGGACCATCCCTGTGCGCGCCGAGGATCAACACAAACTAGCTTTCACTTTTGGCAGCCGACAATACACCTTTACCAGGTGTCCCTTTGGCTACGCTAACTCACCTGCAGAGTTCAACATCTTCTTGAACAAAGCATGTCCAGACGCCCACGAGCGTGGGACACTAATCTACGTGGACGACATCCTTTTGAGGCAGCCAACACTGGACTCCCATTTGGCTGAGATCGACCACGTCCTAAATCAGCTAACAACTGCTGGTGCTAAAATCTCACTGTCAAAGTGCCAGTGGTGCAGAACCAAAGTGGACTACGTTGGCCTCTTAGTAGGTCCAGACGGAGTACAACCACAGTTGACTCGCACCCAAGGCCTAGACAACCTCAAAGTCCCAACCAATCTCAAAGAACTACAAAGTTTCTTGGGAGTGTGTAACTACTCTCGCCAGTTCATAGAGCATTATGCGGATCTCGCAAAACCACTAACTGAACTCTTAAAGAAAGACGTTCCTTTTGTCTGGACTGATACACAACAGCAGGCAATGAACGCTCTCAAAGACAGGCTCAAGCTAGCCCCATGTCTAGTCTACCCAGACTACAACAAAGAGTTCTACTTGGAAGTGGGCTTCTCAACTTACTGCATGAGTGCAGGTCTGTACCAAATACACGACAAAGACAGGCGTGTTGTGGCCTACGCCAGCAAAACAATGGCAGGCCCTGAATTACGGTATTCAGACTGTGAGAAGGCTCTATTGACCACTGTGTGGGCAGTGAAACATTTCTCCTGCTATATTGGTGGACAGAGGATTATTGTTGAGACACAACACCAGCCAGTAACGTTTCTGAACAGCCAACGCATCAGAGATGGTGTGGTGACAAACTCACGCGTTGCAACATGGCTTATGGCACTTCAAAGTTTTAACCTAGACATCCGCTACGGTCAAAATAAGAAGTCGCACTTGGGCACTGATTTGGCAATCTGCCAAGAATGTACACAGGATGTACCAGCCACCCAACAGCCGGTTGTGAGCAAACCCTCAGCTGCTGAGGACCCAAATCACCACTTCTTTGATAGCAATATCTGCAAAGATATGGCAACAATGTACGTGGATGGATGCTCATTCCACCACGAGACAATCTGCAAAGCAGGTGTTGGAGGAGTTCTCCTCCAGGACCAAGAACAGGTCACATTTGGCTATAAATTAGGCTCTCAGTCTTCTCAGTACGCTGAGATAGCTGCAATCCTAATAGGCCTACAGATGGCAGTAGAACGCTCCATCCAGACGCTAGTCATCTGCACTGACTCTAACTATGCTCGACTTAGTTTCTTGTGTCATCTCGCTCTGTGGAAACAGAACGGTTTTCTCACAAGCAACAAAAAGGTGGTAAAACACAAAGAGCTTTTCATGACATGTGATCACTTAGTGACATCACATGATCTACAGATCTTCTGGAAGAAAGTTCCAGGACACTCTAGAGTCCCAGGCGATGACAAGCACTACAATGACCTTGCAGACCTCCTAGCCAAAGAAGGAGCCGTTGACGGACCCACGTGGTCCTTCGACCCCTCCTGGCTACTCAACACTCAGTCGTCACAAGCTACAACTGAGGTAATGGCAGTCACACGTGCACAAGCTGCAGCTAAACCTGCTGATAACACAGTTTCTGTGCGCCCAATGCTGACTGACCCAGACATCATCCAACTTCAGAAGTTGGATCCTGCAATTAACTCGATGATGCTGTATCTGACTGACCCAGACAAATACACTCCATCGAAAGACGAACTGGATTCCAATCCAGACCTCAAAGTCCTCTTTCAGCTGCGCAAACAGCTAAAACTACTTAAAGGCATCCTAACTTTCGCTCATGGACGGACGTCCTCACCTGTGTTCGTGGTCCCCCATGACCACAGGGGGGTGATGTTAGTCCATGCACATGACCTTCCGTCCGCAGGACATAAGGGTGACAATGCCACGCTGAAAGCATTAAAACAAATTGCTTATTGGCCTGGAATGAAAAAGGATGTCAAGGACTACATAAAAGGGTGCCTGATCTGTGGCCAGTTTCAACCATCCAGACCACTTCACAGAGCACCACTGCATAGTAGAGGCATTGCATTTCCATGGTCGGACCTCCAGATTGACTGGGTCGGACCACTCACTAAGACCTCTAGAGGAAATAAATATTTTCTCACGGTAACCTGCGCGTTTACCAAATGGGTAGAATGTCTACCAGCCCCTAATGACACAGCACAAACCACTGCTATGTTATTAATGAATCATGTATTTTCAAGGTTTGGACTTCCCCTTAGGGTGAACTCGGACCAAGGTACACACTTCACAGGTGAAGTAATGAAGGAACTGTGGAAGACGCTAGGCGTCAAAGCCAACTTCCATATTGGCTACCACCCACAGGCTTCAGGCCAGGTTGAGAGAGCAAACAGGACTGTGGTGAGTATTTTGAAAAAATACGTAGCCGCAAACCACAAGGACTGGGACGTGAAACTCCCTCTGGTCCTCATGGCCATAAGGGCCACTCCACACACGTCGACTGGCATCGCTCCTTTCGAGATGATGACGGGTCGACAAATGACTCTCCCTCTGCACCTGTTGTACCAACCAGGCGATGCTGCCATGGCAACAGCCTACACCACACAACAATACATGAAAGACTTGGAAAGACACCTTAAGAACACTTTTGCTTTCGCACAGAAAAACCTGGAAAAATCAGCTGAAGGACGCAAAGCGTACTACGACCAAAAGGCCTCTTACGAGGAACTCCAAGTGGGAGACAGGGTCTGGTACTACACGTTTGCACCCAAAACTGGGAGAGTAGAGTCCGGGACCGGAACTCTCGCCCGTAAGCTGATGCCCAGATGGACTGGACCCCATCTGATAACCGACAAAGTGTCTCCAATTATCTACCAGATAAAAATCAGTAAAGGCCAAAAAGAGCCAACTGTTAAATGGGTACACCGTAACCAGGTTAAACAACACAAGGCGTGCAATAACTCCTTAGGAGACAAAGACATCACAAAATCAGACCTCGTGGGAACAAGGGTCATCCCTGTAGAAGATAACTAATGGATAATAAACTTAACCATAGTTTAAACTCACAGGACCTACCCTTGATAAGACGGGACAGCGTGACTGAAATCTGGCAACCAGGGTGAGGATAAGCTGTGAAACGATGTTTCTAGATGCTTAGTCACTACTCTTGTCGGTGTTGGAACGTTGTTTAGTTGATTTTGGTTGTTTCTGAGGTAAGAATGAATCTTGTGTGTAGTTAAGTTAGAGACTAAGAAGCCTTTAACCATGCCAACATGCAGTTCATTCACTAAATTGCAATCTTTGCGGAGTCAATGTATATTATTGCTACCTTGAGTACCATAATCTACATTGAACTCACAACGCTTAAGCCGAACCTACTCGAACAATTCTATTCGGGGGGATAGCTAATTCTTTTTGATAAGTCTCGCCATAGACTTCCAAAACATTTATGGGAAAACCAAACACCCAATCTCAAGTCGTTCGTCTAAAAGACAACAGACAATTGCACCAAACTATATTTTACCATGTAAAGCTAACTTAAACCAAGTTAGAAATGGAAAAATAGTTTGGAACACTTTTCTATAGGCATAAACCCCTGTAGTACCCCTTTATCAGCATTCTCCACCCCTTAACTGGTAGTTGTAGCTGTTCCCAACCATAATAGCTTACACACCAGATGCATATAGTTTAAGGCCTTATGTAAAATCCCCTTCATAAGCCCACCTTAAACCACATAATTGCATGACACATT
>NC_056498.1:7573386-7583102 GCF_014905685.2 Nematolebias whitei
GCACCGCCAACATTTGTCAGACAATACAAGATCCCTCTGGCGGCACACCAGCCTGTCCAGGAGATCATTGATGACCTTTTGGTCAAAGGTATAATCAGACAATGTAATAGCACCTACTCTGCGCCTCTATGGCCAGTTTTAAAACCAAATGGTAAGTGGAGACTTACCATAGACTACAGGAAGCTAAATAAACAAGTACCTTTATCCAGGTGGCCAATGACTCAGCTCCATCAGGAACTGCCAAAGGTCACCGATGGTAAGTACTTCTCGACCCTCGACGTCGCCTCTGGTTTTTGGACCATCCCTGTGCGCGCCGAGGATCAACACAAACTAGCTTTCACTTTTGGCAGCCGACAATACACCTTTACCAGGTGTCCCTTTGGCTACGCTAACTCACCTGCAGAGTTCAACATCTTTTTGAACAAAGCATGTCCAGACGCCCACGAGCGTGGGACACTGATCTACGTGGACGACATCCTTTTGAGGCAGCCAACACTGGACTCCCATTTGGCTGAGATCGACCACGTCCTAAATCAGCTAACAACTGCTGGTGCTAAAATCTCACTGTCAAAGTGCCAGTGGTGCAGAACCAAAGTGGACTATGTTGGCCTCTTAGTAGGTCCAGACGGAGTACAACCACAGTTGACTCGCACCCAAGGCCTAGACAACCTCAAAGTCCCAACCAATCTCAAAGAACTACAAAGTTTCTTGGGAGTGTGTAACTACTCTCGCCAGTTCATAGAGCATTATGCGGATCTCGCAAAACCACTAACTGAACTCTTAAAGAAAGACGTTCCTTTTGTCTGGACTGATACACAACAGCAGGCAATGAACGCTCTCAAAGACAGGCTCAAGCTAGCCCCATGTCTAGTCTACCCAGACTACAACAAAGAGTTCTACTTGGAAGTGGGCTTCTCAACTTACTGCATGAGTGCAGGTCTGTACCAAATACACGACAAAGACAGGCGTGTTGTGGCCTACGCCAGCAAAACAATGGCAGGCCCTGAATTACGGTATTCAGACTGTGAGAAGGCTCTATTGACCACTGTGTGGGCAGTGAAACATTTCTCCTGCTATATTGGTGGACAGAGGATTATTGTTGAGACACAACACCAGCCAGTAACGTTTCTGAACAGCCAACGCATCAGAGATGGTGTGGTGACAAACTCACGCGTTGCAACATGGCTTATGGCACTTCAAAGTTTTAACCTAGACATCCGCTACGGTCAAAATAAGAAGTCGCACTTGGGCACTGATTTGGCAATCTGCCAAGAATGTACACAGGATGTACCAGCCACCCAACAGCCGGTTGTGAGCAAACCCTCAGCTGCTGAGGACCCAAATCACCACTTCTTTGATAGCAATATCTGCAAAGATATGGCAACAATGTACGTGGATGGATGCTCATTCCACCACGAGACAATCTGCAAAGCAGGTGTTGGAGGAGTTCTCCTCCAGGACCAAGAACAGGTCACATTTGGCTATAAATTAGGCTCTCAGTCTTCTCAGTACGCTGAGATAGCTGCAATCCTAATAGGCCTACAGATGGCAGTAGAACGCTCCATCCAGACGCTAGTCATCTGCACTGACTCTAACTATGCTCGACTTAGTTTCTTGTGTCATCTCGCTCTGTGGAAACAGAACGGTTTTCTCACAAGCAACAAAAAGGTGGTAAAACACAAAGAGCTTTTCATGACATGTGATCACTTAGTGACATCACATGATCTACAGATCTTCTGGAAGAAAGTTCCAGGACACTCTAGAGTCCCAGGCGATGACAAGCACTACAATGACCTTGCAGACCTCCTAGCCAAAGAAGGAGCCGTTGACGGACCCACGTGGTCCTTCGACCCCTCCTGGCTACTCAACACTCAGTCGTCACAAGCTACAACTGAGGTAATGGCAGTCACACGCGCACAAGCTGCAGCTAAACCTGCTGATAACACAGTTTCTGTGCGCCCAATGCTGACTGACCCAGACATCATCCAACTTCAGAAGTTGGATCCTGCAATTAACTCGATGATGCTGTATCTGACTGACCCAGACAAATACACTCCATCGAAAGACGAACTGGATTCCAATCCAGACCTCAAAGTCCTCTTTCAGCTGCGCAAACAGCTAAAACTACTTAAAGGCATCCTAACTTTCGCTCATGGACGGACGTCCTCACCTGTGTTCGTGGTCCCCCATGACCACAGGGGGGTGATGTTAGTCCATGCACATGACCTTCCGTCCGCAGGACATAAGGGTGACAATGCCACGCTGAAAGCATTAAAACAAATTGCTTATTGGCCTGGAATGAAAAAGGATGTCAAGGACTACATAAAAGGGTGCCTGATCTGTGGCCAGTTTCAACCATCCAGACCACTTCACAGAGCACCACTGCATAGTAGAGGCATTGCATTTCCATGGTCGGACCTCCAGATTGACTGGGTCGGACCACTCACTAAGACCTCTAGAGGAAATAAATATTTTCTCACGGTAACCTGCGCGTTTACCAAATGGGTAGAATGTCTACCAGCCCCTAATGACACAGCACAAACCACTGCTATGTTATTAATGAATCATGTATTTTCAAGGTTTGGACTTCCCCTTAGGGTGAACTCGGACCAAGGTACACACTTCACAGGTGAAGTAATGAAGGAACTGTGGAAGACGCTAGGCGTCAAAGCCAACTTCCATATTGGCTACCACCCACAGGCTTCAGGCCAGGTTGAGAGAGCAAATAGGACGGTGGTGAGTATTTTGAAAAAATACGTAGCCGCAAACCACAAGGACTGGGACGTGAAACTCCCTCTGGTCCTCATGGCCATAAGGGCCACTCCACACACGTCGACTGGCATCGCTCCTTTCGAGATGATGACGGGTCGACAAATGACTCTCCCTCTGCACCTGTTGTACCAACCAGGCGATGCTGCCATGGCAACAGCCTACACCACACAACAATACATGAAAGACTTGGAAAGACATCTTAAGAACACTTTTGCTTTCGCACAGAAAAACCTGGAAAAATCAGCTGAAGGACGCAAAGCGTACTACGACCAAAAGGCCTCTTACGAGGAACTCCAAGTGGGAGACAGGGTCTGGTACTACACGTTTGCACCCAAAACTGGGAGAGTAGAGTCCGGGACCGGAACTCTCGCCCGTAAGCTGATGCCCAGATGGACTGGACCCCATCTGATAACCGACAAAGTGTCTCCAATTATCTACCAGATAAAAATCAGTAAAGGCCAAAAAGAGCCAACTGTTAAATGGGTACACCGTAACCAGGTTAAACAACACAAGGCGTGCAATAACTCCTTAGGAGACAAAGACATCACAAAATCAGACCTCGTGGGAACAAGGGTCATCCCTGTAGAAGATAACTAATGGATAATAAACTTAACCATAGTTTAAACTCACAGGACCTACCCTTGATAAGACGGGACAGCGTGACTGAAATCTGGCAACCAGGGTGAGGATAAGCTGTGAAACGATGTTTCTAGATGCTTAGTCACTACTCTTGTCGGTGTTGGAACGTTGTTTAGTTGATTTTGGTTGTTTCTGAGGTAAGAATGAATCTTGTGTGTAGTTAAGTTAGAGACTAAGAAGCCTTTAACCATGCCAACATGCAGTTCATTCACTAAATTGCAATCTTTGCGGAGTCAATGTATATTATTGCTACCTTGAGTACCATAATCTACATTGAACTCACAACGCTTAAGCCGAACCTACTCGAACAATTCTATTCGGGGGGATAGCTAATTCTTTTTGATAAGTCTCGCCATAGACTTCCAAAACATTTATGGGAAAACCAAACACCCAATCTCAAGTCGTTCGTCTATAAGACAACAGACAATTACACCAAACTATACTTTACCATGTAAAGCTAACTTAAACCAAGTTAGAAATGGAAAAATAGTTTGGAACACTTTTCTATAGGCATAAACCCCTGTAGTACCCCTTTATCAGCATTCTCCACCCCTTAACTGGTAGTTGTAGCTGTTCCCAACCATAATAGCTTACACACCAGATGCATATAGTTTAAGGCCTTATGTAAAATCCCCTTCATAAGCCCACCTTAAACCACATAATTGCATGACACATTGAACCAGAACGGCACAGGCTGGACGTCGCTGGAGACAACCTTCGCTGGAGGCGACCTGCAATCCTGACGTTGGTCTCAACTCTTCATCCAGTGGCCGCTTCTTCAGTTCAATCCAAGGGTACCCCTCTGTATGCTGATTAATCAACACTTCCAATCGCTGTGGATTTACCGTTGTGGATTATATGACTTTTTCCAATGGATTACAGACTCTGTTTCCAAGGGGTTAAAGCATTGCTACAATGGGATTATCGAGACGATATGGAATTATAATCAACACAATGGAATACCAAGAACATTGTGGAATTACCTTGACTTTGTTTCCTTGCTGGATTACTTCTGACTTTGGTCTTCCTTGCTGGATTACATCAAGCTCAAGGACATTTGAAGGTCTAAGTTCACGGTTGGAATTCATCCCCATGGACAGGTGATGATTTCCAAAGGGGGGACTGTAGTGAACCAGATGACCTCAAATCTACCAGATGGACAGAGACTGTTAGTTTCATTGATCTGAATTAGTCTGGGCCATCTGATGACTTTCTTTCTTGAATTAATCAAGCAGAAAAGACAATCCTCTATAATCATTACTGTTTTACAAATGTTTTGATAATCAATTGTGTTAGTTTCACTCAATTCTTACAGGTTGAAAAGAACTACTCATTTTTATTTTACATAAACAGTAAGTAATGATTTTTATCCCTCATTCAGAGAAGAAATCACCTGAATAAGCATTCCTTGATTTTCTGTCTGAAATGAGTCAAGTCGTAAGTGTGTGAAAGTTGAGGCTTCGGTCAGCTAAATGTTTACTGAAGAAGAAATGTCATGTTTAAACTTTTTCAGAAGATTACCAAGAGTTGACTCCACGAAGTCTGCTGCTTCTGCAATAATCTCTCTGTACGTGAAAACAGATTTCATTCTCTGACCTCGACTGTTGATAAACACCTTACGTCAAAACCACTCCTCTTTCTGGTCCATCCACGAATCAGAAAGCTCTAAGTAAACCCGGAAGTAAACTCATTTAAAATGTGAAAACTTCCCGGTTCTGAGAGAGTTCTGGAGAATGTGAGAGTTCCAAGATCGAGAGTGCAGCCGGTTCTGAAAGCTTCAGAGCAATGAAGAGTCCAAGAGTTATGAAGAGTTTGGAGTTATGAAGAACCAGAGACGTTTGGGATTATAATTCTGTTTTGAGCTAACCACGCACGACTCTCCGAGGATTTTTAGCTGCTCTCAACGGAGGCGCTGAAACAGTCTGAAGGACTCTTACTGAGCTGATCTATCGTCAAACCAGGTAAAGACTTCTTCTTCGACCAAGTGTACCGTGGGCAAAGCTGAGATACCTGATGGGAGCGTGCAACTTCTGGTCAAACAGATTAAATTCCCTCACATAGTTCTCTGTAAGATAATCTCCTTTCATCTTAAACTCTTCTCTCTCATAAATCAGTACAGATATTTTTAGAAATATCTGAAGCAAAGTCCTCAAATCACCGCCGAGTGATTTGAAGTTCATTTTCTGTGAAACTGTCTGTTATTATTTTCATATTTTGCCAAATTAATGTAAATGTTTGATGTTAAACTTTGATTCTGAAAATAAATGATTCCATTCATTTGATGGGTCAAAGATAATAACGTCTCTCGTTACATTTTGTGTTAAATTCAATGCACGGCATTTACAGTCAGAAAAATGAAGAACTCGTGAAAAGTATGCATAAATATATATCCATATATTTGTCATACAACAAGTGACACGTATCTCACGTGACTCACTACAGTTGGAAATAGCGTGTCTGCGTCAGGGCCTCTTTCCTGCGGGGTCCCACAGGGCTCAATTCTTGGATCCCTTTTGTTTTCACACTATTTGCTCCCTTTGGGATCTATCCTGAGGAAACATGGTCTTTCATTTCATTGTCATGCTGATGATTGTCAGATTTTTAATGATCAGAAGACTGAAGTTGTGTTTAGCCCTAGCTCTACTGCTGTCTCTGATCCTGTAAATCTTGACTCTAAACGTTTAACTAAAGGTTGGCACTGACGGCAGCAAATTATGTGGATTCCTTCAAATAATGATAGGCTTTTATTTTATTTTTAATCAATGTTTTCAAACTGGCAATGTTGCATTTTAGTTTTTCATAATTTTCCCAAATAAAATTATTTTATATGGCCTTCTTCCATTTTACAAGCAGAGCACCCCGCCCTGTCAACAGAACTGATCACACTGCTTACCAAACACCCACCCCCATCGACAATGGCCGGCACCGATGTAGTGCTAAGCTAGCTGCATGCAATACGGATGCGCTTGCTAACAAACTACGGAAGTAACACTCCGTTTCCCTCACTCTGAGCCGATACACTGATAGTTTCCTTAAATTAGTGGAGTGGCCCTTGGTGTCTGAAGATTAATCTATGGGGGCCAAAGTCACCATTAGTCACCCACTGGCTCCACCATTGCAACTGCTGGTGGATAGGATAAAATGTCTCCCTCCTCTCTCCAGGATCCGTCACTCTGCACTGCCTTGGACAAGAAAAAAACCCCACCTACCTCTGATCTTCGCCACAGTGTAACTTCTGCCCACTTGAATATCTTGCACTAAAAGCATTAAGGCTTACTTACATTCCCTGTTCAGTTCCAGTCCAGAAAAACACTCATCTTGAAAACTACAAACATTCACTATTCAAATCGTTCAGTGACAGGGGACATCGGTGTACTTGTTTTTCTTTCTTTTACCCCCTTGTTTTAAATCAAACCTTAAATGTCTTCTTTAAAAATCTAAATTTATCTATCAGAAAGTTTTCAATACTCTAACAATCATTTAGAAAAAAACATTTTTGGCCAGCTGCTGCAAGAGCAGAAAGGTTTGTGAATGTAGTCACAACAACCAACACAGTTGTGTATGGAAACCACGCTGCATGTTGTTCTTTTACTGGCATTTCTTTTTGGAAATCCAAACTGTGGAAGAAGTCGAGGCCTAACTCTGACAGTAGCCTATTTATAGCCTTTAAAGAGGGCTGCATTGGTGGTTTGAAGTGTAGCAGGACAAAAGGCTTAAAAAGGAGTGGTGGGGAGATTTATGACACGCTGAAGAAGCTGTCCCATAAACCAACAGACCAGCTGGATGTTGTTTGTTGGCAGGAGGTACAACCACTGAAGCCTTTTGTTCTCACTCCTCTCTTCCTCTCTCATGTTTCTGCTTGAGGTCGCATCTCTTCACTTTGTCTTCTCAGACAGCTGAGATTTACAGAAGCTAAGCTCGTTGTAAATGTGGCTCCAGGTCCATTTCAACCCACTTCAGACCAACACACAGGTCTCCACATGATCTCAGTTAGTCACACATCTTGAAACCAGGCTGTACAACACACTGTCAGCAGTGAGGAGATGTAAACAAAATCAAACATTCATAAAGGTGTACAGTGACTTGAAAAACGAATCAGACTGACTGAACGTTTTGCATTTTTGGTAGTTTGCTGCCTCATTCTACATTTGTTCACATATTTTTGTCCCTCATCATGGAATGGAGGGAAATTGGAAATACCTTCCATCTGTGCATGTTGTAAGAATGATAACTTGAAAAATAAGTGAGGATTAGATTAAACTTTTTATTGTCATTGTGCACTCCGCCCATCTTTCGGACGACTGTGCGGACATATGCTCATTGTATCTTGGTATAACGATAATAAAGCTTATTCTGATTCTGATTCTGAGCCAATGAAATTCAGTTGGCAACTAACCAGAAGTACAAAATACAAAATTACTACCAATTATTTACAGGTAAAGTGCATGGAATGAGTATGGAGAACAATGCTGTCAGATGTGGACTTTATATTTATAGACTTTTTTTTCTGACACGCCCTCAACAAAGATGGTCGCTCTGGCAGCACGACGGCTCAGTGGTTAGCACTGTTGCCTCACAGAACAAAGGTCCTGGGTTCAATCCCCTGTTGGACCTGGGGTCTTTCTGTGTGGAGTTTGCATGTTCTTCTCATGCTTGCGTGTGTTTTCTATGGGTATTCCTGTTTCCTCCCACAGATCAAAAATATGTATGTTAGACTGCCTTCAGGTCCAGGCCTCCCTTGCAAAAGAGGTCTGTGATCTCAATGGGATTTGCCTGTTTAAATAAAAGGTTAATAATCTTCTTCCCTCTCCTGCCTTCCTTCTGCTTTTGCTGTTTGTCCTGTGTATCAGAGCCTCTCTTTACACGTCTTTCGATTCGTAAATGATGGATCTGGTCAACTGGTCTCTCAACACAATTGATAACATTTTCTCGACAAGGAGACAGGGTGCAGGAGAAACCTCATGCCCTGAAGGGACACACGCAGCTGGATATGTCATGGATTCCTGGGGTGAAAGGAATATGATGTATCTGTCTGTATTGTCCGTTGAGGACCTAGAAGATGTATACAAAATTGGATATATGATAACAGGGTTTCTGCTTTTTGGAATTGGCGGATACCTGGGATTGCCCAGAATGTAGTAGATGTGAAAAGAGTGTCAGATAGGGTGATGTGTCTGAAGATAGAAGTAGAAGGTCTGATGCTAAACATTGTCAGTGGTTATGCTCCACAGGTTGAATGTGATGTGGAGGAGAAAGATACATTTTGGAAGGATCTGGATGAAATGATAGAGAGCATTCCCAGGGAGGAAAGAGTGGTGATCTGAGCAGACCTGAATGGACATGTTGGTGAAGGAAACAGAGGGGATGAGGAAGTGATGGGTAGGTTTGGTGTCAAGGAAAGAAACCAGGAAAGACAGATAGTGGTGGATTTTATTATTATTATTATTAATAATAATAATAATAATAAGTGCTATGTGTTGTCACCATTGTATGTTCCCATATACTGGTGAAATTAGTTCTCTGCATTTAACCCATCACACCTGGGATACAACCAGGTGGAGCAGTGGGCAGCTATGTAAGCGCCCGGGGAGCAATTGGGGATTAGGTGTCTTGCTCAGAGACACCATGACATGTGGGAATGGCTGGGGATCAAGCCTGGGACTTTCAGGTCCTGGGTCGGCTGCCCTGCTTCTACTCCATCTCACCTCCCCCCAAAAAAAATTGCCAAGAGAATGGAAATGGCTGTAGTCAACACTTGTTTCCAAAATCTCATAAAGAATACTTATGGCCATGAAGTTAAAGAACCTTCGGAGGGTTAATCATGAGAGATGAGAACTGTAATATCTCTGACCTGACTGTTCAGGCTGACGTCCTTCAGTCTTAGTCCTGAGCAGCTTCAATCTACAGCTTTGAGCTCAACAATGAAACAATAATGGAACTGATGAAAAAAGTCTTGAAGCTCATTTCCTTAGTTTGTGTCAACTGGAGCAAAATGACGTCTGTAAGCCAGTACTTTTATAGACACTGACATTAAATATGATCAGCTATGATCTCCAAACTTAATGGGATCCATACACCTGTTGGTAATTTTTTTATTGGTATTAAATTAATTAAATGTGTAGATTTTTAAATTTTCAAATCATCTTTTTTTGACTTTTTTTCATTTTTCTCCTCAGTCTGAACAGCCCAGTCCTGCCAGTTCCAGCTCCAGTTCAGGCTTTGCTCCCACACATCACAAACGCCAAGGTAACATACATGCACACACACACACACACACACACACACACACACACACACACACACAC
>NC_056498.1:7583112-7595865 GCF_014905685.2 Nematolebias whitei
ACACACACACACACACACACACACACACACACACACACACACACACATTCCTGCTGTGTACTGAAGAGCACACACAAATTAAGAATGTTTTTTCTTTATATTCTCATTGTTGTTTAATACAACATATAGTGGTACTTAAATAAATAACTTTTGTCTGTAAACTGTAAAGGGGGAGTGGTGGAGCAGTGGTTAGAGAAGGTGGGGTTTTTTCTTCTGTGATTGGACGGTTGTCGGCTCAACTCCCTGAACCGACAACATCAAAATGTGGGTGGAAAAGGTGAAACACCCACACCTGCCTCCACCCAAATTTGCTCCACTCAGGGCCCTTGAGCAAGTCCCTTAACTCCCACCATTTGCTCCCTCGGGCACCCTAGATAGCAGCTCTCTGCTCCACACAGGGTTGTGGTAGTTCGGTGGTCTGTGCTCGTGTCAGGAAGGACATCCGATGTAAAAATAATCACCAAGTCTTCGTGCAAGTTAGTTTGTTGTGGTGACCCCTGAAGAAGGAGCAGCCAAAAGAAAAACAATCTGTAAACAGTTTCAAAGAACATAAAATAAGTCCTGCTTACGGTAATTTGAATGATTTTGCAGTTACTGTCCTGTGGAGTGCGAATGACATTTTTGACTTCCAACATCTTTTCAAGCTTGACCTGTCCAGCATGACAGTTATTCTTTCTTTAAATCTAAAGTTTTACAGAAGCAAAGTCTTAAAACTGTATTCCATATCAAAGGCTGATTGTGAAGTTTGATTGGATGTGATTTTGGGGGCAAACTTAGAATAAAACATGAGATTACATTTATGGATCTACATATTGTAAAATTATCCACCATTATTGGTGTTAAAAAACACAAACGTGGCTAATAGACCATTATGTTTTTGTCTTGTTTTAGTACAAAATACACATCAGAATTATAAATAAATAATAAATAGAATAGAATAACAAATTACGATGGAGCTTTAGGGCCACGCTAAAAAAAAAATTAAAGCTATAAAACTATGAGAATAATGTCTTTGTTGCCTATTACTAGAATAAAGTTGAATAAAGTCTTAATATTACAAGAATAAAGTTTTCGAGACTTTTTTCAGCTTTCGTTTATTTATTTATTTTCCATGAGTTGGATCCACGACGCGACCTGTCAATCAATCCAGTAGGCGTGTCAGCAAATGACCAATCCGAAGCTAAATGAGTCGTAATATCCGAACTCGACATGATAAAGCAGGTTTACCGCATTTTAACTGTGGTAAAATGAAGAATGTTGAGCATCTTGTTAAGTTATACTTTGGTATTGGTTTTACAAATGAGATAGTTAATCTGTTAGCACATCAGCATCAGTTTATTGTCAGTATCAGGACTTTAAACCTGTTTACAGTAAGGTGGTACACTCTGATGGGCTGCAGCGCAGCTCTCTGCAGGTAAGGAGCATTTAGCTTCAGACTGGCCATTTGCTGACACGCCTACTGGATTGATTGACAGGTCGTATTTGGATCCAAGTTGTGGAAAATAAATAAGTAAACAAACGAGAGCTACAAAAAAAATATTGTACGACTTTATTCTCGTAATATTAAGACTTTATTCGACTTTATTTGACTTTATTCTCGTAATTTTATGGCTTTCAATTATTTTTTTTTTAACGTGGCCCTAAAGCTCTGTTTTAACAAATAGACCAGTCACCTGTTGGCTGCAGGTTTGTCTCCTGGCAGGGGGGCCTTTCTGGGAGGAGCTGGCATGTTCTTGCTGTGTTGTGTGGGTTTCCTCCAACAGACCAAAAAACATGTATGTTAGTCTGATTGGTAACTCTAAATTGTCTCTGGGTGTAAGAGAGGAAGAGTGAATGGTTGTTTGTCTCATTTGTCTCTATGTGTCCCTGTGATGAACTGGAGACCTGTCCAGGGTGTCCCCCGTCTCTCACACAGTGATGGGATGCCAGGTCTCCATGATCAGAAGGGAGAAGTGGGTAAAGATAATCAATGGGTCATAGTCTGCCTAATCTTTGAGGAAACAAGAACTAAAACAGTTTGTATGGCTAAGAGGCAACAAATAATTCAAGTAAATATGAAGTAAAGGGCAGCACGGTGGCACAACTGGTAGAGCTGCTGCCTCTTAGCGAGCAGGTACTTGGTTCAAACCCCAGTCCAGGGGCCTTTCTGGGTGGAGTTTGCATGTTCTCTCCGTGCATGCGTGGGTTTTCTCCGGGTGCTCCGGTTTCCTCCCACAGACCAAAAACATGCATGTTAGGCTGATTGGTAACTCTAAATTGTCCCAAGGTGTGAGTGAGAGAGTGAATGTTTGTTCGTCTCGTTTGTCTCTATGTGTCCCTGTGATGGACTTTCGACCCGTCCAGGGTGTACCCCGCCCTTCGCACAGTGATTGCTGGACATGGGCACCGGCGACCCCCGTGACCCAAAATGGAAGAAGCGGGTAAAGATAATGGATGGTTGGATGGATGAAGTAAAGGTTAAATCCTAAAAGGAGCTGTAAATATGTGTGTGTGCACTTTAAAGGAGAAATAAGCCAGAGTGTGCTCATTACCTGGTCCCTGCATCCACATGCTGCTGTTCCTCCTCAGCATGGTGTTTGTTCAGGCTTTACTGGAACTAAGTGAAGCAGAAATCGTAACGTGGCCTCCTGTGTGTGTTCCTGTCTGTTAACTCCAGTGCTGGGCCCGCTGCAGTCAGTCATGCAGGAGCTACAGTCAGATGAGGATGACGAGGACTCCGAGGACAATGATGACGACATGGACACTGATGCAGACCGACCAGCACACGCACATATCACGCACCACCAGCGCAGGTCAGTAGCAGCAGGTTAGTGTGTGGATGAAGTTCTGCAAAGCTCAGTTTATACCTGGAGGGGAGTAGCATTTATGTGGCGATCAGCAGCCTGAGTTTTCTTTAGGACTCAGTGACGACCATCAGAGCTATGGAACATTACTGCTCCTTCGGTTTTCCTTTGATGCAGATCTTTACAGCAATGGGAGCTTACAGCAAGTCAGAGAAAACTAGCATCGATCCATGGTTTTCTGACCACAGATCTGGAGTACTGTTGCAGAGCTGGCATGAAGTGCTTTTTCTGTAAAAACAATAATTTGTCTGTGAATGTTTGTTATGAAAAAGCTTCATTATTAAGTAGAAATATTGCAGCAGAGAAGAGAGCCCCCCAGGGAGGTGGATTTAACCACAAACATCTGATTAGGTTTGTAAAGGTCACCTCACAAACTCAGGTTCCTTTAACATGATCCAAGTGAGTTATTTTCAACCTGATCTAATGCTCACAAATTCAAGAGAAATAACCCCCCTGTCCAATGAGATGAAAAACAAATTAAATAATTTCAGCAATGACCACAGAATTTGTCATTTTGTCCACACAGAAACACAGTTTTCCCTCGTTTTGTTTGTTTTTGGTAAAAACATCCTTTTAAAGATGAAACTATTTCTAGAAATGTCTTCAGCCAAACAGAAAACGACCCAAAATACAGAGTCTCGTTAACCGTCTTTATGTGGCGCTGTGCCAACAATACGTCCAGAACAGGAGACGAGGTGCAGAGTGTGAAGCTAAAGCTGCTCCCTGGGAACTAAATGTTCTAGAATTAGCCCTTAAGGACTCTTGGGACGATAATGTTCTAGAACTGCGCCGCTCAATGTGGCTGCATGTTGGAGCAGCTCTGTCACTTTCATTCTGAGATTTTGCTTTTGGAAACTTTAATTCCTCTTTTTCTGGATGTAAATGACATTTTTTGGATAATTGTTTCCTCTGGTATCAGATGCTGTGCAGCTGGAAGGATTTTTACTGAAACTTTTTTAGTTTTGGACATTTGTTATGATGCGTAACCATGGCAACAAGGCAGTTTTCTACAACAAACAGCAGCTGATTAACATCTCAAAAGCTCAAATAATACCTCAACTACAGCCACAAATCTCAAATGTGTTGAAAAGGATGTTCTGTGGATGCATTCTCATCTACCTGCCAGCTGTGCTCGAGTCCCTGACCACTGAGATCCTGGAACTAGCAGGAAACACGGCTCATGACAGTGGAAGATAGGATCGTCCCTCGGCACCTACAGTTGGCTGTCCACAGCGACGAGGAGCTCGACAGACTGCTGGGAGGAGTTCTGTCCAGCATTTGGGCGGTCCTACAGCCCGGGGGAACCAAGAGTCCAGCCGAGTCTGGGTGGATGGATCGGACGGCATCTGCAGCCAGTTTCTTAGGATCCACTGTGGGATGGACCTTTTCAAGAGATCCTTCCTGCCTACAGCCATCAGTATCTATAACATCCCTTAATGAAATGAGGATAACGAGTTACAACAACAAATATTTTCCCTTTGGGATTAATAAAGTATTTTTGAATTTGAATTGAATTGAAATGTGAACAGAACAACTGGTACACCGATGTCCCCATCGCTGAGGGATACAAATAATGAATGTCTGTAGTTTTGGACATGTTTTTCTGGACTGGAATTAAACAGAGAATATAAATAAACCTTAATGTTTGTAGTATTACACTGTGGAGAAGAATAGAGGGAGGTTTTTGTTTATGCTTTTATTTGTTTTTTCTTCTTTCCTGAGGTAGTGTAGAGTGACAGATCCTGGAGAGTGGAGGGAATTTTATCCACACCATATGCAATGATGGAGCTAGGTGGTGGTCAATGGGGGCTCTGATTATTTCTTGGCCACCCCAATCATTTGAGGAAACTATATATTCAAGGAATAAAAACCTAGAAAGCATAGTTCCCTCAAATGATCAGAGTAGCCAGTTCATATATAGTATATAGTATATATACTATATACTGTAAATGGTGGAGGCCATCTTGGATTTTGATGTGGCAACCCAATTGTCGATGGTGACTTTTTTACATCTAGCTGCAGCCACACACCTAAATAGAAGTTGGCACCTTGCTTATGTTTGAAGGTATCGTGCTCACAACATGCACGTATGGACAAACGGGCGGTATTTCCAATTCCATCTCTTCACTTTACGATGGGGGGACAAAAAGAAGACTTATGGGTCATAGGTTAGATTAGAGGTGGTTTTCACATTGTATCACTTAAGGCTTCTAAAATGCTGTCCTCACCCCTCCACCCCCACGAGGCAAAAGATGAAACTAAACAGTAACTCTTTTTAAGATAAGAATGTCGGAAATATTCTGTTGCTGAAACAACATCCCTGGAAATGTACATGGACAAGTTAAAGTTTTAACTGAAAGTTTTAACAGCCTGTCCTTTAACAGTCTGTGTCTAAGACTGCTTTTAGTGTAGTTTCTACAGATTTACTAACAGTTTATTCTGAGTGCCAGTGAGAGGCAGGTCATTACTGCATGTTAATAAAAACTATTTATACTTTATAGTTATTGAAATTATTTAAAAAATACTTTGTATGCCCGAGTATAATCTTTTACAGTTTCTACTTCATGTCTCTGAGGCTGAAAGTACTAAAACTAAAGACAAATGAATATTTAAAGCACTACATTGTACTTTTTAGGTAGAATTATTTAATTACTACTAGAAAATATGGCCTATGTTTGGTAATAATTAACGGCTGCAACATATTGTGGTGCATGGAAGCATCAAGTTAAAATTTACAGTTAGCTTTATGCTTCATGGCATCTCAGTATGTTGCATCTGCTAATTATTACCACACAAATTACTGAAGACGTTTTTTAACTTTTCATATGTAGTATCAGTATATACTATCAGTTCTTGAATCAGGTTCTGATAGCACAAACAGGTCAGGAAAAAAACAAAATACTATAAGATATTTTGTTAAAATTAAAGTGAATGCTTTCTTTTCCTTCACCCAAACTCTTCATTTCTGTTTCTCATGTTTTACTCTCATTCTGAGATGCACCAAATCTGGAACTGCCATTAACCCATACTGCTTGTTTGTGTTTAGAAAAGACAAACCTAATATACATTTAGTTCAAAATCTGTCTGGAATTTTTTTAATTTTCTTTTTTTATAAAATGCTCTTCGAACGACGGACGTATTATTCTGGTTTGGTCTCCATCTGCCCATAAACCTTCTCTTGTCCGAACCATAACTTCTGATCTTCTCAAGATAATTTAATGAAACTTCAAAAACATACACATCATGACTAGAGGAAGTGATACACTTTCATCACCCAAGCTCTAAGGTCAAGGTCACAAATCAAGGTCAAATCATATATGAGGTCTTTGCTTGCCCCAAAGACCCATCTCTGCCTGATGCCCTCAACAAGTTCTATGCACGCTTTGAAGACCCGAACAGACCACCCAGCACCAGACTCACCTCACCACCGGATGAAGAGCATCTCAGCGAGACCTCAGCCGAAGTAAGGAGTACCTTCAGGAGGATTAATCCGCACAAAGCAACTGACCCAGACAACATCCCCGGAAAAGTGTTAAAGGAATGTGCTGATCAGCTCTGCAAGGTGCTGGCAGACATCTTTAACACCTCACTTACCCTGGAGACAGTTCCCACCTGCCTGAAGACTGCCACCATCATCCCAGTCCCAAAAAGCTCTACCGTGAATGGTCTGAATGACTATCGGCCAGTGGCCCTCACCCCAATAATCGCTAAATGCTTTGAAAAACTGGTCATGACTCACATCAAAACAACCATCAACATCAACGAGGACCCTCATCAGTATGCATACCGTGAGAACCGATCAACAGAGGACGCCATCTCCTCTGTGGTCCACACTGCGCTCAACCACCTGGAGCAGAAAAACTCTTACGTCCGTATGCTCTTTGTGGACTTCACATCCGCCTTCAACACCATGATCCCCCAAACCCTGATGGACAAACTATCCACACTAGGACTAAGCCCCTCCATTTGCAACTGGGTACTAGACTTCTTAACAAACAGACCACAGTTAGTGAGGATCCACAACTTCTCCTCCTCCACCATAATCCTCAGCACTGGCTCTCCTCAGGGATGTGTGTTGAGCCCCCTCCTGTTTACTCTGCTCATGTATGATTGTGCAGCTACCCATCCAGGCTGTCACATTGTAAAGTTTGCAGACGATACAGCAGTGGTGGGATGCATCACAAACAACGATGAGTCCAGCTACAGGCAAGGGGTGGAACACCTGGAGAGCTGGTGCAAAGAGAATAACCTTCACATCAATGTGAAGAAGCCAAAGGAGATGATTGTGGACTTCAGAAGGAACAAACACACCTACACCCCCCTGAACATAAGAGGATCTGCGGTGGAAGTGGTCTCCAGCTACAAGTACTTCGGTGTACACATGAATGACAACCTCAGCTGGAGCAACAACACCACCAGCCTGATCAAGAAAGCTCATCAGAGACTCTACTTCCTTAGACGGCTGAGACGAGCTGGTCTGGGAAGCTCAGTCCTCACCTCCTTCTACAGGTGTGCAGTGGAGAGCATCCTGTGCTCCAGCATCAACGTGTAGCATGGAGGCTGCACAGCTGCAGAAAGAAAAGCTTTGCAGAGAGTGGTGAAGGCTGCACAGAAGTCTGTTGGAGTCAGCCTCCCCACCATCACAGACATCTACACCTCTAGATGCAGGAAGAGGGCTACCTGCATCATGAAGGACCTCACTCACCCAGCACACACACTTTTTGCCCCACTCCTCTCAGGAAGGAGGTTGAGGAGCATTAAGTGTAGAACCACTAGACTGAGGAACAGCTTCTACCCTGAGGCTGTTAGACTCATTAATCTCTAACTAGAATAATCACTGTGAAAAACCATATCATGTTGCTGCTGATCTGTTTCAATGTTGATGTGTTCATGCGTGCACATCCGCTCACACAGACTCATGTTCATGTTTGTGCTGATGTTCAATGTTTTATGTTATGAGTGTTGAATGTATATTTAGTTTATGTTTTTCTTAGTTCATATCTTAGATGTTATTACTGTTTTTCTTTTACATTTTATTGTTGGATGTAACTGGGACCCTGTGTACATAATTTCGCTCCACCACATGTACCACATGAGGTGCGAATGACAATAAAGAAACTCTGACTCTGACTCTGCTTGTTCAGGACGTTGCTATAGATTGTTGTATTGATGTTTCTGTGTTTGTCGACGAGCGTGTGATTTGCTGTTTGTGTTATATTTATGTTGCAGCTCATTGATTACTGTTCACTTGACTACATTATGATGATAAAACTCCCCTCACATGCAGATACAAGGTGTGCTTTTATTTGTCACCTATTTGTGATATATTCTTACCTTGATTTGTCTTCACCTTCCCAGGGTTAGTTTGAGTGATGGCAGTGAGAGTGACAGCTCCTCCCCCTCGCCCCCCACCCGCAAAGAGGCTTCAAGCATTTTAAAACCTGCTAACAATCAAGTAAGAGACGAGATGTGTACAGATGTGCATTGTGTCGTAGTTGACAGCATGAAGGAGAGAGTCCAGTCATCACCTTTGTTGTGTTCTCTCTCTTCTATCAGATATTTGAAGTCAAGAGTCCCATCAAACAGAATAAACAGGACAAGAATGAAAACATGGATTGTGACAAGGTACACAAGACTTTTTACACTGACTCTCAAATCTGCAACAACCAGTTTTTGAGTTTGAGCTCACTGTTTAATCAGCATTAAGTCAGGGGTCTATAACTGGGGGTAGAAGAACAACAAATAATGAAAAATCACCATATTTTATATATCATGGTGAGACTCAACATCTTACATCAGTTTTAGAGTTTCCCTCCACCCACAACTCTTCTCTTGGTCACCAAAGTTCATGCTCAGTAATCCATGTAAAAATCCAGCAAAGTTCAGTCAGGTCATCTAGACGCTTTCTTTTTTGGCTGACATGTTTCATCCTTCATCCAAAGGACTTATTCAATCTGAGGAGCCACAAACAAACTGATTCACACAAACAGCATACTCTATAGTGAAAAAAACAGTTTGCTGGTTTGCGGGGCCCGCCCTCTCCCCCGTCAACTCCTCTGAGACAGGCATGCCAAAGTGGTTCAAAACACCAAAGTCCATGTTCAGTAATCCAGGTAAATAATCCAGCTATTTTCAGTCAGGTCATCTGGATGAAACTCTTCTCTTGGTCCTTCGTGGTGGGTTCTGGACTAGTCTTGCAAGGACTGAGTGTTTGGCTTGTTTTAGCTGCAGCCGTGTTAAAAACTGCTAAAGACGCTTCTTTTGATTTAAAATGCTTTTATTTTGTAGGTGAGAAGAAGCCTCTGTGAGATGTGTAGCTAAATGTTTAGCACATGGACATTGTAGATTTGTGTGCACTTTGTGTGTTTTTACAAACTTCTTTACATTTCTTCTCATAAGTTGTGGGGCCATGTTGCGGTTCGACTCCCAGCCATTCACATGTCGTGGTGTCTCTGAGCAAGACACCCAATCCCTAATTGCTCCACGGACACTTACATAGCTGCCCACTGTTCCACCTGGGCGTGTCTCAGTGTGATGGTTAAATACACAGAACTAATTTCATCATTGTATGGGAACATACAATGATATCAACCTCAGACTTCCCTTCCCTCATAACAAACATGTATAAAATGGTGGCAACACCATCTGTAAGGACTCCATTTATATTAAGCCTGCCTGGGAACAGTGTTCATACCCATTTCCCCAACATCTTCTTCTTCTTCTTTTTGTTTTGCCACAGCGAGTCCTCCATCTCACTCTGTCCTCACTCCATCTACCTCCATGTCCTCTCTAACTGCATCCATATATCTCCTCTTTGTTTTTTTTTCTGGCAGCTGCATTCTAACATCCTTCTACCAATATTACCACTGTCCCTCCTCTGGACATGTCCAAATCCACTGTCCCTCCTCTGGACAAGTCCAAACCATCTCAGTCTGGCCTCTCTATCTTTATCTCTGAGTTGTCCAACCTGTGCTGTACCTCTGATGATCTCATTCCTAATCTTTTCCATCTTTATCCATCAATTTATTTACTTGACTTCTGTTGGGTTTTTAACAAAAGCGTAAAACTGTTTGACCGCATCTGTGATTGTTAAGTGAAATAGTTAATCATGTTTCTAAATGTTTTTACAAACAAAATTCTGAAAAGCGTGGCATGTGTTTATATTCAGCCCCTTTCGAGCCCTGGAACTAAAACCCAGACAAGCAGCTGCCTTCAGAGGCCGTCTCTTCAGTAAACTGAGTCCAGCTGAGTGTAATTTAATCTGTTCTGTGAGCCTCAGAGATGTATTACAGATTATCAGTAATCTAACAGCATTATAAAGACCAAGGAACACAGCAGACAGGTCAGAGACAAAGTTGTTGAGAAGTTTACTGGTAAAATAGGGTTTGGTTCTAGATCAATATCCCAAGCTTTGAACATCTCATCTGTCCTCAGGACAACTATTAGTTGTGCTCCACACATCTGTCCTTCAAAGAAGAGTTCCAAGAAGAAATCCATTGTTGGAAAAAACAGGTCATGTTTGTCGTTTGACATGACATGTAGGACAGCAAACGTGGAAGAAGCTGTTCTGCTCACATCAGACCAAACTAATGGGCCTTTTCCATTAGCGCCTGATCAGCATGGTTCAATTCGACTCGGCACGGTTCCAGGGCTTTTCCACTCGTAATGATTCATGGAACCTGCCCCTTTTTCAGGACCAACTTCTCTGTGGTTCCAGCTGCTTGAAAACATGACGTCAGAACACTGTCGGTCACTGATTGGTCAGGGGTTGGAGTCACTGGTTGTTTGAGAAACTTTCACATCAACAAGATCCGCCATTTGCAATAACTCAACTCGAGGAGCGATTGGACCTATTTTTAAGATTTTAAAAACAATGACAACACCGTGGTCTAATGCTGAAGTGCTGACGGTTTTTGTGCTTGGTGACCGACGACAAAATTCAGAGCGAGCTAGATGAAGCTCCGCCGGTCACTCCGGTCCTCTCCACCAGAACCTCGACGCCCCCTCAGGCTGTACAGGGCGTCACCTCCCCAGCTCCGAGTTGCTGACCTGCAGGAGCTCGCGAGGCCCGGAGCCCGAGCCCCGGCAGGCAGGGGCGGACCGGGACGGTTCTGGGATGGAGGGTGGAAATTACTTTTTATAACATTTTATGTATAAAAAATATATTTTTTTTTTCTATCAGTGATGATTAAAAATAAATAAACGGTGCCGGCTTTATCATGACATCATGTTTTCACATTAATGACTTTATTAAATAATCTGTTAATTAAAGTTAACTCAGGAGGACTTCCGGCTGAATGGCGGTGAGATAAGGTGTGTTTGGGTGTGCTCCTACAGAATTAGCCTTTTCTCTGATTAATGCCTGGGCACTTTTTCCCGAGTCCGACAGCAAACAATAGCTAACTTACACACTTTACATAACCCTCCTATTTGGCCATTAAAATGCCACCAAAACCGACTAAAGGGGTAAGTTCGATCCACGCTCACCTGCGGCCTAATCCTCGTAGTGAAGCCTCGAGCTGTCCTGGATCACCTCCTCCGTCTGAGGGCGACGTCAGCAGCCTTAAGCAAGAAATACTTGTAGCTCTCCGAGAGGACCTTGCTGCTATAATTAAAGCAGAATTCCATGCTGTTCTGGGTGAAAGTCTCTCGTCGATTAATGCCGAGCTGTCCGCCTTCAAAAAGGAGCTATCGTCTGGGCTAGCAGCGGTGCAGGAGAGCTTCACGGGGCTAAAGCTAACGGTAACAGAGGTGGAGAAGTCCGTCTCCACCTGCACTGACGACATCGTGAACCTCCAGAAAACAGTTGAAGTCCTTACTAAGACGGTGGCACAGTTGGAGGATAAGTGCGATGACCTGGAGTCCCGGTCTCGACGTCAGAACATCCGCATCATTGGTGTTCCGGAGGATGACCCATCAGCGGCGACAACGGCTGCGGTATCTCGGATGCTAAAGGAGGCCTTCGACCTCGAGGAGGAACCGCTGCTGGACCGCGCTCATCGCATCCCAGCCCCCAAACCGAAAGCAGGCGAGCGGGCCCGTCCGATTGTAGCTAAGTTTCACTACCAAGCGGACTGTGTGAAAATCCTGGCGAAGGCGAGGGAGTTGCAGCGGGTCAAAGTGAACGGTACGAATATCTTCGTTTTCCCTGACTACACTGCCAAAACGGCCCGAGCGCGGGCAGCCTTCACGGAATGTCGTCGCAAGCTGCGGGACATCGAGGGGGTTCGGTTCGGCCTGCTCCACCCGGCCCGGCTGAAGATCACGTTTGAGGGTAACACGCGGGTGTTTACCTCTGCTGAGGAGGCGAAGATTTACATTGAGTCGATTACAAAATGAGCATTACAATTAATATGATCGATCTCACACTCAGGAACGTCAGTATTATTAGTCATTATTATTATTCAGGTTTGAAAATGTAATCAAAGTGTCCTGTCTACACTCACGGACTTATTTGTTTACATTCAGGGGTTTAATGTTCTGAATTATAATTAGTATGTTTTGTTTACAATTAAGGATTTAATGTTTAGAATTATAATTAGTGTGTTTTGTTTACAATTAGGGATTTAATGTTTAGAACTATAATTAGTGTGTTTTGTTTACAATTAGGGAATTAATGTTTAGAATTATAATTAGTGTGTTTTTCTTACAATTAGGGATTTAACGTTTAGAATTATAATTTGTGTGTTTTGTTTACAATTAAGGATTTAATGTTTTGAATTATAATTAGTGTAAGAGTTCTTGTTCTCCCAGATTAGTGCCTATTATATATTTTAAATCTTTTTATTTTGCTAGTTCGGTGGGAGTCACCTGACACAAGAAGGTGTTTTAGGGTTTTTGCGGTGTGGTGCCATTTGGCTGTAAGGCTAAGTTTTCTGATGACTCCCGTTGGAGTCTGCACAGCCCCTTC
>NC_056498.1:7595965-7599979 GCF_014905685.2 Nematolebias whitei
GGGGGGAGATTGGGAGGGATGGCAATATTTTTGACCCCTGTCAAGTCACATGTCTGGTGATTTAAAGGTTTCCTCAACACCTGCTGTTAGATTCCTAAGTTGGAATGTTAAAGGTCTGAACAATCCAGTGAAACGGTCTAAAATATTTTCTCATATGAAACGCCTGAACCCAAACATAATATTCCTACAGGAAACACATTTGCAAAATTCAAATCAAGTCAGGCTCAAATATCCATGGATTGGGGAGATTTATCATTCGAGCTTCAACTCAAAAGCTAGAGGAGTTGCCATAATATTTAATAAGAATATTCATTTTACAGCATCAAGAATAATGAAGGATATAAATGGCAGATTTCTTATAATTGCAGGCTCCTTGTTCCACACTCCTGTTTTATTAGTAAACATTTATGCACCAAACTTTGATAAACCAGATTTTATAAACAATCTAGTTAGCACACTTCCATATCTTGATACTCATTTGTTAATTCTAGCTGGAGACCTGAATTGTGTAATGAATCCATCATTAGATCGCTCCTCATCTCGGTCCTATACACAGTCTAATATGTCTAAATCTATTTTGGATTTTGTGTCCCAAAATGGATATGTAGATCCATGGAGGACACGGAATCCACTAACAAGGACCTATTCTTTTTACTCTCAAATACACCAATCCTATTCCCGTATAGATTATTTTTTTGTTGATAGCTCTTTAATGCAGAGAGTCACGTCTTCTGAATACTATCCGATTGTTATTTCAGACCATTCTCCTCTAAGCATTGATATAAATTTTATAAACAAACCCAATTCTAGTCCTCGTTGGAGATTTAATACTCTCCTGTTATCAGATGAGCCATTTAATAAATTCATCTTATCATCAATTGATGATTTTCTAAGGTTCAATAAGAGCGATACAATTTCTCCCTCACTACTGTGGGAAACATTAAAAGCTTATCTTCGGGGTCAGATTATCTCTTTTTCAGCTAATATTAATAAAAATCTACGCACTAAGATATCAGAAATATCAACAAAAATTCAGAATATTGATAGGCAAAATGCCGTTAATCCGTCACATGATTTGCTGAAACAGCGACAGGATCTTCAGATGGAACTTGATCTTTTAACTACATCTGATGCGGAGCGACTCTTGATACGATCTCGAGCCACTTATTATGAACATGGGGAAAAACCAAGTAGACTTCTGGCACATCAATTGAAACGAAAAGCCGGCTCTCACATAATATCACAAATCAACGATCGGTCGGGCAATCTTGTTTCAGATCCTGTCTCTATTAATGATACTTTTAAAAAATTCTACTGCAATTTGTATAAGTCTGAACTACAAGCAGACTCAAATGAGCTATGTGCCTTTCTTCAGGATATTGACATACCTAGGATAGACAAATTGCTTTCTGACCAACTTGAAGCTCCCATTAAATTAGAAGAAATAATTGCGTCAATTAAGGATATGCAAAGTGGTAAAACACCTGGCTCAGATGGTTTCTCTGCCGAATTTTTCAAAAAATTTAAAGATAAAATAGCCCCTCTTCTTCTTGAGGTTTATAATGAGTCATTTGGGCAGGGCTTGTTGCCTCCCACCTTGACTCAGGCCTCAATTTCTCTCCTGTTAAAGAAGGATAAGGATCCTACTGCCTGCGAGTCCTATAGACCTCTTTCACTTTTGAATGTGGATTTTAAGATTTTGTCTAAAGTACTCGCGACTCGGCTTGAGACAGTTCTCCCTCGGATTATTTCACAAGAACAGAATGGATTCATTAAAGGTCGCCAGTTGTTTTTTAATACTCGTACACTGTTGAATACAATTTTTTCAACTCATTCCTCTAAATCTCCTGAAGTGATAATTTCTCTTGATGCCGAGAAAGCTTTTGATCGAGTGGAATGGGAATATCTCTTTGCTGTTCTTAATGGGTTTGGTTTTGGAGAGAGGTTTGTGTCTTGGATCAAGCTACTTTATACATCCCCTCAAGCATGTATTCTCAGTAATTCCGTCCAATCTGATTATTTTACGGTGGGACGTGGTACTAGACAGGGTTGCCCTCTTTCTCCCCTCTTGTTTGCGTTAGCCATTGAACCCCTATCCGTTGCTCTAAGATCCCTTTCTTCTTTTCATGGAATCGTCCGCTCTGGTGTCGAGCTTAAATTGTCCTTATATGCAGATGACCTTCTCCTGTATGTCTCTGACCCTTTACGGAGTCTTCCCCCAATTTTAAATATTCTAGAAAAATTTGGATCATATTCTGGCTATAAAATTAACTCACTTAAAAGTGAATGCTATCCAGTGAATTCATTAGCTTTAAAGCTTAAGCCTTCTGATATCCCTTTTAGGCTCAGTCCCTCGGGATTTTGGTATTTAGGAATTAATATTACACGTACTTTGCCCTCAATGTTTTCTCAGAATTATGCCTCACTAGTTTCCCAAATTGCATCAGATTTACAGAGATGGAACTCTCTCCCTCTTTCATTGATTGGTAGGATTAATATTATCAAAATGAATGTGCTACCTAGACTTTTGTTTTTATATCAAAATATCCCTCTGTTCTTGCCCAAACAGTTCTTCAGGTCCCTGGATCAGATGGTCTCATCTTTTTTATGGAACGGAAAGGCCCCCAGAATGAGACTTTCTTTATTACAACAGTTCACCACAAACGGGGGTCTTTCTCTACCTAATTTTACAATGTATTACTGGTCCTCACATATCCATAAACTGACTTATTGGTTAAATTCACCTGATCTGATTTGGTGTAAACTTGAAATTCAGTCGATTTCTGCATCTTTTTCGCCCGCTTCAATTATTTATTCATCATTACCAATTAAATTATCCTCAGTTACTACAAATCCTATAGTGCTCTCAACACTCAGGATCTGGTCACAATTTAGGTCCCACTTTAAATTTGTATCACCCTCTAATAAAATGCCGTTACTAAAGAATCACATTTTTTCTCCAGCATCTAATAATGCTGCCTATAGAATTTGGTATGAGAAAGGTATTAGAACAATGAGAGACCTGTACGAAGATGGTTTATTTCTTAGTTTTTCAGAATTGTCTTCTAAATTTAACCTACCCACTTCACATTTGTTTCTTTACTTCCAAATTAGGCATTGCGTTTCATCGCAGTTTCAAAATTTTCTAACTTTGCCTACTGACCCACCATGGGTTGAACTCTTAGTTTTGAGCCCCAATTTGAAATCTCCTCTTTCAATTATTTATGGAAAACTTATGGCAATAGAGGCCGATTCATCGGGTAAAACTAGAACTGCATGGGAACGTGAACTGGGTGTTAAACTATCAGATTCATGGTGGGATAAAGTTATTCTCAGCATACGTCAGAGTACACCATGTGCCAGACTACAGTTAATACAATTTAAAGTAATAAATAGAGTACACTTCTCAAAAACACGTTTATCTAAAATGTTCCCCTCAATACCAGACCAGTGTGATAGATGTCAGACTTCACCTTGCAACTTAAGTCATATGTTCTTTTTCTGCCCAAAACTGCAAGGGTTTTGGAAATATTTTTTCTCCATACTCTCAGGAGTTTTTAAGATTCAGTTTCAAAGTGATCCACTTATTGCTATTTTTGGAGTTCCTGGGACCACACTTAATCTATCCCGCCAGCAGGGGGAGGTTTTGGCCTTTTGCTCTGTCCTTGCCAGACGTTGTATTTTACTCGCCTGGAAATCTCCCACACCACCATCCACATCACAATGGCTTAATACTGTAAGATCATTCTTGAAGATGGAAAAAATTTTACTAACAGTGAAAGGTAGTTCAGAAAAATTTACCCACAAGTGGACACCCTTTGTGTCATATGTAAAATCTTTACCTTCATAGCGTATAGACTGATATGATTGACTCATCACATTACCATGTGACTTGTTTTTAGAGGATAAATGAAAGACTGAAATACTGTTTTCCTTTTGGTTTGTTGGGTCCCTCCTGTTCGTTCCTCCTCCCCCTCTCTTTTTTTTTTTTTTTTTTTTTTTTTTTTTTTTTTT
>NC_056498.1:7600079-7601119 GCF_014905685.2 Nematolebias whitei
AGTCTCTGTCCATCTGGTAGATTTGAGGTTATCTGGTTCACTACAGTTGTGTGCCTAAAAATTGTGCAAATGCTTAATTAGTGCTAAATATGTTTCAGTTTGGCAAGAGATCCAGGGAAATATTCAGGGCAATGTTAAGTGTCTTTTCCATTACTACCAGTATAGAATGGTACAGTTGGTTTTCCATTTCACTTCAGTGTAATGGCTCTAGTGGGCAGGTTCAGAGTTCAAACACTGACGTCACACACCTTAGTTTTTCTTAGTTCATATCTTAGATGTTATTACTGTTTTTCTTATACAATTTATTGTTGGATGTAACTGGAACCCTGTGTACACAATTTCGCTCCACCACATGTATCACATGAGGTGTGAATGACAATAAAGAATCTCTGACTCTGACTCTGACTTACCAGCTGGTGACGGTAATGCTGGCGGTAAGACCCTGAAACAGGTTTCAGTACAGGGTGAGAATTTATTTAGAAGTTTCTGGTAAATTAAAAAGAAATATTTTTTAATTATTAATTAACTGTTTACAGATTATACAATAATAATTGTTAAAATTATCAAATTAAACAATATATACAGTAAATCCCACTAATGAACTTTTAATGAACTTTAGTTCACCATTAAATCTCTGATGAACATCTATATTTAAAATTTTATACATTTTTCTTCATCATTTGATGTATTTGCACTCATTGTGTCTACTTTTATTGTTCAATTTAGATATGTGGTTTTGTTTCTTGTATATTTAAAGTTTAATTCTTGTTTTGTGATTTGTACATCTGTGGGTTAGAATAAAGTTGAACTAAAAGCTGTGTCTCTTCTTTCAACATATTAGAGGGAAATATTCCTGAGAGATCCAATCATTTTGTCTTTTTATGATTTTTCACCTGAGTTAACTTTTTTTTTTTTTTTTTTTTTTTAAATTTTTATTTATCAGGAGAATATATAATTGACATTACATACATTAAACAGAATTTACATGACTTCTCCAATTTTTTCTTTTTTTTCCTTCCCCCTTTCCCCCCTCCCTCCCC
>NC_056498.1:7601219-7603337 GCF_014905685.2 Nematolebias whitei
ATAATTCATATATTGTGTCATACAACAAGTGACACGTACCTCACGTGTCTCACTACACAACAACTAGATATTTATGACAGGGAACAGTCTAGACTTTATCTACAAGTGCCAGGACAGGATGAAGGCAAGTTTGAGGATGCCCTCCTCAAAGGGCAAGAGAGTGAAAGAGACAGGCCCTGCTGCCCCAGACTCTCCTGAAGTTAACCACATCAGCTGATGCTACCATCATAGAGGCCATCAACAGGCTCCGCACAAACCTACAAGCCACCAAGGTAGATATTTGCCAGACAATAGATGCTCGCATCGAGGAAGTAATCACCACAATTAGAGGAGAACTGTCTGCTTTTAAGACTGAGACTCAGAGCGCCATCTAAGCCTTGCAAACATCAAATGACCAACATGGCACAACCATTGCAGAGCTGGAGTGCACAGCCACACAATCCTCTGATGCCGAAGCTAAGCTAAGCTATGACTGGAGGTCAAATGTTTATGCTCAGAAGTAAATCAACTAACAGACACATGCATGGATCTAGAAGGGCAGTTCAGACAACAAAGTGTGTGGAACACAATGTTAAAAGAAGGGGCTGAGAAAGGTGCAGAAATGAACACATTTGTTTTGTGGCTCCTGAAAGATGTGCTGTCTATGGATGACTTGCCACTAGTGGACCGCGCTCTTAGATCCACACGAAAGAGCCCAGATAATACAGAGCCTCCTCGTGCACTGGTAGTGAGACTCCACTATTTCTTTGATTAGACAGTGATCCTCCGGAGAGCTGCAACCCTGAAGGATCTCTTCTATCATGGGCAGAGGGTCCACATTTTCCTTGACTTCACTCCCAAGGTTATATATGACAGTGAGACAGTGACAGGATGAGATATGGATGCAGTTAGGGAGAACATGGAGGTTGAGTGAGGACACAGTGAGCTGGAGGAGGATGACTCACTGTGGCGACCCCTGAAGAGGGAAAAGCTGAAAGAAGAAGAGCTTGTTCGGTTAGAGGTTTACAGCAGGTATTGATGACTGTAACTCAGGATCCCTTCACGCTGCACAACCACCCTGCTGCAATGTAATAATCAGCCAGAATGAGTCTTGTGTGTGAGGTCTTGGTGAGGTTGTTTGTGCTTACATTCAGAACTCAGTGGGCTTCCTGTTGCACAGGATGGAGCATGAGCATGGTGGCATAAAACTTCTGTGGTGAGGTTGAGTTGGTTTATTATCATGGTGGCAACATATGTGGGTCCCAGCTGGAGCGTTGTGGCATCGTGCGCACCAGCTTGGCTTTGTGGTGAAGAACAGGAAGTTGTTCTGGCCACACTGTTATGATCCAGACTCATTCTAAAGAGTCAATCTTTTTAACGGCCATGCATCATCCACTGCTGTGCCTTTTCTTCCTCTCTGTTTTCTCTGAGTGTTCCTTGGCATTCATAAAGACAACTTCATGTGTGTTTTCTAGGCTTACCTGGATGAATTGGTGGAGCTGCATAAAAGGCTGATGACGCTTAGAGAAGGTCACATTTTACAACAGGTGAGCTCCTTGATGGCCGCACTTTGGTTACACCACAAGTACACAGTTCTGACAGCATTAGTTCATCTCAGCAGAAAATCACCACCTGCTCATGCTCATAGTCACTGATATTTCCTCTTTGGATTAGATAAGGAGCGAAGGTGGGGAATCAGAAATACCCAGTTTCCATCCGTCTGTGAATGTTGTGAGCATGGTAACTTGAAAAATAAGTGAGATACCAACTTCCTCTTTGGTATGGGGCTAGGTGTAAGAAAAATCACTATTAAAAATTGGGTTGCCACATCAAAATCCAAGATGGCCACCTCCATATATACAGTGGTGCATGAAGGTTTGTGAACTCTTTATAATTTTTTATATTTCTGCATAAATCTGACCTAAAACATCATCAGATTTTCACACAAGTCCTACAAGTAGATAAAGAGAACTCGGTTAAACAAGAGACAAAATATTATACTTGTTCATGTATTTATCGAGGAAAATGATCCAATATTACATATTTGTGAGTGGTAAACGTATGTGAATATTTACTTTCAGTATCTGATGTGACACACACACACACACACACACACACACACACACACACACACACACA
>NC_056498.1:7603347-7607619 GCF_014905685.2 Nematolebias whitei
ACACACACACACACACACACACACACACACACACACACACACACACACACACACACACACTGTGCAGCAGTAACTACAACTAAATGTTTAACTGCTGATCAGACCTGAACACCTCTGAGGAGTTTTAGACTGTCCCTCAGTACAGAACAGCTTCAACTCTGGATGTTGGTGGTTTCCTCACAGTAACTGCTGCTTCAGGTCCTTCCACATCTGGATTGGATTAAGGTCAGAACTTTGACTTGGCCATTCCACAACATGAATCTTATTCTTCTTGAACCATTCTTTGGTAGAACCACTTGTGTGCTTTGGGTCATTGTCGCTACATGACCCACCTTCTCTTAGATTAAATTCAATTCCATTCAGTTTATTTATATAGCACCAAATCACAACAAAGTTGTCTCAGGGCACTTTACAGGAACATTCACATACATAAAAGCCAATTAGTAAAGTTCTCTATCTAAGGAATCCAGCAGACACGTTGAATCTTGGCTTTGTTACAGTCTCCCATCCTGAGCAAGCACAGTGGCAACAGTGGAAAGAAAAACTCCCTTTTAAAAGGAAGAAACCTCCAGCAGAACCAGGCTCAGGACAAGCGGCCATCTGCTTTGACCGGCTGGTTGAGAGGACAGAAAGGAGAGACAAACGAACGCAGAATGGTAGGTCCAGGTATAGGTCCAGGTGTATCTGAAAGACAAAAAAAAAACACATGTTAAGGATAGAAAAAATAATTACAAATACAAAACAGGTTGAGCAGAGTAAGTAAAGACAGTAGTAGAGTGAAAATTGTGGTCAGTTTGTCCTCCAGCAGTCTAAGACTATAGCAGCATAACTAAGAGGCATCTCAGGAAACCCAAGCCGACCCTAACTATAGGATTTAGCAAAAAGGAAAGTCTTAAGCCTAGTTTTAAAACTGGATAATGTGTCAGCCTCACGGACAGAGATTGGAAGTTGGTTCCACAAGAGAGGAGCCTGATAACTGAAAGATCTTCCTCCCATTCTGTTTTTGTAAATTCTAGGAACCACAAGTAAACCTGCAGTCTGAGAGCGAAGTGGTCTGTTTGGAAAATATCAAACAATAAGATCTGTAATATAAGATGGAGCCAGGTTGTTGAGGGCTTTGCAGGCTAGAAGTAAGATTTTGAATTATATTCTGGACTTGACAGGGAGCCAATGGAGAGAAACTAAAACTGGAGAAATATGATCTCTCCTACTAACTCCAGTTAAGACTCTGGCAGCAGCATTTTGGATCAACTGAAGACGTTTTATAGATGTATTTGGACATCCAGATAATAAACCATTGCAATAGTCCAGTCTAGACGTGACAAATGCATGAACCAGTTTTTCTGCATCATTTTTAGATAAGATGTTTCTAATTTTAGTGATATTACACAGATGGAAGAAGGCGGTTCTAGTAACGTTTTTAATGTGGGGGATAAAAGACATGTCCTGATCAAAAATAACACCAAGATTTTTAACATTTTTAACAGAACTGGAGGACAGATTAATGCCATCTAAGGAGGGAGAAAGACTGAAAAATTCATTCCTACGGTGCTCAGGTTCAAAAACCAAAACCTCAGTCTTATCTGTGTTCAACAGGAGAAAATTAAGGGTCATCCAGGTTTTTATGTCTTTAAGACATGCTTGTAGTCTAAGTAGCTGATTGGCTTCATTGGGTTGAATGGACAAATATAATTGTGTGTCATCAGCATAACAATGAAAATTTATCCCATGCTGTTTAATAACTTTACCTAATGGAAGCATATATAAAGTAAAGAGTATTGGCCCAAGCACTGAGCCCTGAGGAACTCCATGACTAACTTTGGTGTATGAAGAAGATTTATTATTTACATTTACAAACTGGACTCTATCAGATAGATATGATTTAAATCATTTTAGAGCCGTTCCTGTAATTCCAACATCATATTCAAACTTCTGTAGTAAAACATTGTGATCAACTGTATCAAATGCAGCACTGAGGTCTAATTCAATTCATGGACAGATGTTCTGACATTTTCCTTTAAAATTCTTTGATATAATTCAGAATTCATTGTTCCATCAATGATGACAAGCCATCCTGGCCCAGATGCAGCAAAACAGACCCAAACCATGATACTACCACCACCATGTTTCACAGATGGGATAGTGTTCTTCTGCAGGAATTTTACTTTTTCCAAACATTTAAACCAGAAACTTTTCTTTTGGTCTCATCTGTCCACAAAACATTCTTCCAACAGTCTTGTGGTTTGTCCACGTGATCTTTAACAAACTGCAGACGAGCAGCCATGTTCTTTCTGGAGAGCAGTGTTTTGTTTTTTTCTTCAACCCTGCCATGAACCATTGTTGTTCAGAGTTCTCCTGATGGTGGACTCATGAACATCAACATCAGTCAATGTGAGAGAGAAGTTAGCCTGGGCTCCTTTGTGACCTTGCCCACTATTCCACTCCTTGTTCTTAGAGTGATCTTTGTTGGTCCACCACTCCTGGTGAGGGTAACAACAGTCTTAATGTTCCTCCATATGTACACAATCTGACTGACTGTGGAATGGTGGAGTCCAAACTCTTTACAGATGGTTTTGTAACCTTTTCCAGCCTGATGAACATCAACAACTCTTTTTCTGAGCTCCTCAGAAATCTCCTTTGTTCCTCCATGATCCACATCCACAAACATGTTGTGAAGAGCAGACTCTGATAGATTTGAAATTTCTTCGGACTTGTCCTTGATGAAGACAAACACTTTTCTTCCCTCTCCTGCCTTCCTTCTGCTTTTGTTCTTTGTCCTGTGTATCAGAGCCTCTCTTTACACATCTTGCGAATCGCAAATTCTGGTCAACTGGTCGCTCAATGCAATTGATCAAATTTTCTCAACAAAGAGACAGGGTCCATGAGAACCCTCATGCCCTGAAGGGACACACACAGCTGGATATGTCATGGATTCCTGGAGTGAATGGAAGATGATGTGTCTGTCTGTAATGTCTGTTGAGGACCTAGAAGACGTATACATTATTGGATATATGATAACGGGTTTCTGAATTTTGGAATCGGCGGATACCTGGGATATCGACAAATTAGGAAGACGTCGGCAGCAGTTTTGGCAATGGTGAGGCTGCCTGCCTTATGTGAAGGATTGCACTGTGCGTTGAGTGCTCAGACTCATATGCTTTGCGAGCTGAACCATAAGCTGGACGTGATTTCTGAGAATCGTAGGCCACTCGCCACTGCTTAGAACTCACCGGCATGAAAGAACTGACCTTGAAGAAGACTAACAAGCATGGACCAGCAGAATGTCCACAAATCTGGCTGTTTGGAGTCACCATTGAGTATACCAGCAGAACTGAAGGCAGACATGAAATCAGTAGAGTCGGCCTGCCCAAAACAATTGTAGTTTATCTAGTTTATCTGAATCTGGCCTCTTCACTTGGCCTTGGACAGCCAACTTATCTCAAATTGCTCCTAGTGGATATGAAAATCAAGAAACTCTGCCCCCCCCCCCCCCACACACACACACACACACACACACACCCGAACATCTGTGGACCCTATCAGAGTTGTACCAGCTGATAGACACTGTAACATATTTCAGGACTATGGAAACTATCTGGAAGTGTACATGGACAATCTCACCATCTTGTCGTACCCCCCACGCAAATGTATTATGTCTATGTTGCTTTTGTGCTGAGGTAGCTTTTATTGCTGCCTTACACTGTGCCCTGTGTGCAAGGATACGGTGTGAGAGATCTTTTTTTATACCTGCTCTCCTCATGTTTTCTTCCCCTTTTCTTATCTAAGCGATAAGGGCAGCGTTTCATAGAAGCTGCAGCCCCGGCACACTTCTGTCTACCCTTCAGACGGTTGTATGGAATGTAATTTTGTTGTACTTAACTGTGCAATGACAATAAAGTTGATTCTGATTCTGATCCCTGTTCTTTACATAAAACAGGTGATCATAGTCCCATTGATTGAAAACACCTGACTCTAATTTTACCTGGAAACTAACTGCTAATCCTAGAGGTTCACATATTTTTACCACTCACAAATAAGTAATATTGGATTATTTTCCTCAGTAAATAAATTATCAAGTATAATATTTTTGTCTCATTTGTTTAACTGGGTTCTCTTTATCTACTTTTAGGACTTGTGTGAAAATCTGATGATGTTTTAGATCAAATTTATGCAGAAATATAGAAAATTATAAAGACATCACAAAATTTCAAGCACCCTTGTATGTATATATATATATATATATATATATATATATATATATATATATATATA
>NC_056498.1:7607629-7679848 GCF_014905685.2 Nematolebias whitei
ATATATATATATATATATATATATATATATATATATATATATATATACACACACACACACACACAAATATATAAGATATATCTCAAAAACTGAACAAACTGAAGATCTACCCTAATTCAGGGTGTTGGACTGTGGAACGACTTGGAGTTAGATGTTAAGGAAGCTAAATCAATCTCGGTATTTAAGAAAATGGTAAAAATTCAATTGCTAAAAAAATATATATGAATGTATTTCATGAAAAATGTTGGATATTTGAAATATTACTTGAGTTATTTACTTGTTTCTGATAATTTTCTGAATATGTTTGTTTGAATGGTTTATTAGATAAATAAGGAGCAGATTCAATAAGATTTTTTCTTCATCTGCTACCTTTCATTTTATATTTATAATTGTTTTCTAATTACATATATGTTAATTGATATGTATTTTATTTTGTTATGAAATGAATAAATAAATAAATAAATAAATAAATAAATAAATAAAACATTGACTATTGAAACCCGTCGGTAACAGGGGACATCGGCATGTCACTTGTTTTTTCTGCACCTCCTGTTTACACTCAGTGTGTTTGTGTTTGATGAGGAAGACTGATAGATTTTAAAACATTTTCCAAAGTAGTAAGTTTCTTTAAAAATAAAATTTAATTATGGATCCATGTGAATTCAAAATGAGAAATTGACAGAAACGATGATGTAGCAACTTGTTTTGTGCTAAAAAAAAAAACAACCTGAGAAGTTTTTATGAGACTGAAAGGGGGCGGTAATGATCCCGTCATCACTAAACTGAAACGTTTACTGAAGGAAACAGCATTTATAGGCGAATCAAAGAAAGAAAAAGCTGCAGCGGTTTGGGGGAAAACGTGTTGATCATGAGTTCAAATGTTTGAGTACGTCCTCGCCCTGAAAGGAGCTGACCTCGAGCGTTGATACAATCATTTGTTGTTTCTGTTTCAGATCGTTAACCTCATCGAGGAGACGGGACATTTCCACATCACAAACACCACCTTTGACTTTGACCTTTGCTCTTTGGACAGAAGTACGGTTCGGAAGCTCCAGAGTTACCTGGACACGTCCGGACTGTCCTGACTCTCCTTTGTTTCCACTTGGACTCTTCCTGGATAGACTCCACGTCTGGAGGCAATGCAGACGTGTGTCTGCGGCTGCAGGTCCTGCTGGTTGGACCGGACTCTCGTGATGAAGAGGTCTTTCTTCCTGCTGCAGAAACCAGAGCCAGGTCTGTCTGGTGAGGACTGGGCCCCGAGGATCAGGAGATCACCTGGAAAGCCTTGAAGTTCTACTTGATTTCAAAACAGCAGCAGAGTTTGCTGCTCTGTTTGTTCCTGGATGTGTTGTTGTTGACAGATGCACGGTCCACTCTGCCTTACAGCGTTCTACGTCTTATTTATTCAGTTCATTTGCAGGGGTGTGTGCATGTGTGCGTGCGTGTGTGCGTGCGTGTGAGTGTTTGAAGTGACAAAAAATGGAAAACATGGATTGAGATTTTTTGAAGCACTTCCCAACAGGTGAGTCTGACAGCACCTTGAAAGTTTTCATATCTGAAGAACTTTTCCACATTTTGTCCCGTTCTGACCCAAACTCTGTTCCTGGGACTTTATGTGACGGAGCAACATGAAGCGACGGAGCAACATGAAGTGGAGCTCAAACTGTGGAGTGACAGGAAACTTGCAGATGTTTTTTAATAGCTTGTACAAAAAAAATGGGGTGCTCTTTTCTCCTCAGCTTCTGCAGAACCTCCTTCCTCTGCAGGTCAGAGTTTGTCTCCAGCAGCTCTGAACATGTAGAAAATGAAATTCTGTCCCATTCCTGTAAACCAGCTGCAGCTCAGTCAGACTGGATCGAGACTCTGAGCAGCAGTTTTCAGGTCAGAGGTTCAGCTGGACTCAGGTCTGGACTCAGGTCTGGACTCAGGTCTGGACTGTGGCTGGTTCATTCCGACACATGAATCTTCTTTGATGTGACCCATTCCACTGTAGATCTGGATGGATGTTTTGGGTCGTTGACCTCTGCCCCCATCTGAAGTCTTTAAGAGTCTAACAGGTTTTCTTCCAGTATCGACCAGTATTCAGTTCGATACGTCCAGTCTCTGAGCAGCTCCCCTCTCAGCATCACAGTGAGGATGGTGCGTTCAGGGTGATGTGCAGCGTTAGTTCAGTTCTTCTGGTTTTCTCTAGGATTTGTGGAGCACAGCTAACTGGGAGTGGTGGTGCAAAGGTTAGAGAGAAGATGGGCCTGTGATTGGAAGGTCGCCAGTTCAACTCCCTGGACTGACAATGTCAAAATGTGGGTGGGAAAGGTGAGACACCCACACCTGCCTCCACCCTCATTCGCCCCACCCTGGGCCTTTGAGCCCTTAACCCCCACCACCTGCTCCCAAACAGGACTCTTGAAAATGAGTCCTCATGACTCAGTGAGTACCTGTATAAATACAAGTTAAATAAATAAATAACAGTTGTCCTGAGGACAGATTGTCCCACCTGAGCTGTGGGTCTCTGCTGATGTTCCGCTGCACCACCTGGTTGTTTCTCAGATTAATGCTGTCCTGGCCTGGCCTGTCACTTTAGGTGGACAGTCTGGTCTTTGTAGGTCTTCCAAAACTTTCAGATGTTTATTTGTACAGAACTTTAAAAACATCACTTTCCTTCCACTTCACAGTCGTGCTGCATCTGTGACGTTCGTAACGTGACAAAAAGTGAGAAGTTGTGTGTGTGAAGACTTTTTCAAGGTGCTGGGGATTTTTACATACCTGACCTGAAGTCACACTGAACGTTTAACCTGCACAATAAACCTGTGAGGTCCGCTCTGAGCACGAGTGAGGAGGAGGAGGGAGACTTTGTAGGAAGGTGTCATTTTCTGACATCAGAGCCACACCGTGTAAAACTCCTCACGTCTACTTTATACCATGGGGGGGTGTAATTTAAAAATGAGCGCTGGTCATTGCCTCTGATCCTGTGACTGAGCGTCTAGCAGGATTTGATGCTCAGTTTGTATTTTTATTTTTTTACGCTCACTGAGGTGAAAAGTTTCCCAAGAGATTCCCTGAAGCCCAGCAGGAGGCATTTCCTGCGATCATTAGGTTTGATCAGAATGATCAGAGATGGATCAGAAGGCCGTGGGAGTGTGGGGTGCTGCGGGTGCTACAGCACTCCCTGGTAGATAAAATAAAATGAACGAGTAAACAAATAAACAAACAAAGTGGTATTTAAATTTAAAATGCTGGTCTGTTTTCACGATAATAAAAGAATTGAGGTTCCTGTTGAAGTTCTGTCCCGGTTGTTCCTCACGTGTGATTTTACACACGTTACCATGGCAACAGTCAGGTGAGAACGCTCCTTACAAGATGTCGAACATCAGGAACATTAAGAGTTTTTGAACATTCCCGAACTGTTCTCCAAAGGTCTGAAGCAGATGTTTGTTACAGGAGACAGCGTGAAGTTTTTTACTGCTCTGGATTTTCATATTCGGACATTTTCATTTGTTCAAAGCAGAAAATGATCGATCTGTCGACTGATCGTCACAGAAGGTGCTGAACGTCATTTTCCAGCCCTGAGTTCTGTCTTACAGACTCGAGTGTATTTTGAAAGATTTTAATAAAAGTTCTGTATCATGTACAGAAGAATAACTTTTGAACAAGTCGTCCTTTTTGACCAAATCATTTTTACTTTTGTTTGCTTCTCCCGTGTATGTACATCAGTAAAGTGCTGTTTCAGCCATCTGAAGAAGGCTTTAGGAGAAAAGTTATAAACACGTAGCTCTTTGAACAACAGTAACCAGCGAGTCTGAAGGCTCCACCAGCAGCAGCTAGCTGTAGCACCTTTGGTGCATCGTGGGGTCAGTTCTGGCAGGAGTTTCATAATATTTCTGCTGAGACGACTAAAGTGAATTTGATTTAAAATGTTTTGAGCTTTGGAACAGTGTGGTTTATCTGTTAATTATTTACAGAACAGACTCTGTAAAACCCAAACCAGACACACCGTGTGGAGCTCAGTCCATCTGAGGGTCACCGTGGATGTTTACACTTTTGAAAGAAAAAAAAGTGTAGTAGACAGTTATTTTCAGACCAGAGTACCTCATACGACACATTATACGCCCGTCAACAAACCATTGTACAATCTATAGTAACGGTCCAGACAAGCAAAGACCTCCAATACCTTTTGACCTTGATTTGTGACCTTGACCTTTGAGCTGTGGTGATGAAAAGTGCATGTGTCACTGTGCCTAATGATGATGCATGTGTGTATGACGTGTTAAATTATGAGGGGATCAGATGTTCTGGGTGGGACAAGAGGAAGTTTACAGCGTATGGTCGGAGGCTGACCCACAACACATCCTGACTTTGACGGACGTATAAACATGGAGAAACCAAATTTAAATGAAGACTGCTACACACGTGGAAGAACCAACAAACAACTACCAGTTCTCATTTATGGAGAGAATATTTATAGAAAAAAATAATGATTTATTTTTGTCATTCTCACTTTCCTTTAAAACCATGGAAAGTGAACTCATAATAAGATCAGTTGATTGCTAACACTCATCTCAGTGCTATGAAGGACAGGTTACTGCTGGGGGTGGTGGGGGCGGTGGGGGGTCACACTGGACAAAGCTCCAACATGTTAAGTGGAAGCAGCAGTTAAAGCCGCCTCAAGTCCTGCCTGCAGAAGAAGCTGTGAAGTGAGGAAGCAGCTGCAACAGGTGGGCCTGCACCCCATGCTGGTTACAAACAGCCGAGTCATGAAGAGCAAGGTTGCTGCTTGAGAAGAGGATCTGATGAACACCTGGCTAATGCAACAAACTGCCCTGCTGCTAAACGAAAGGCTCTTTTCTCCACAGCATCCAAATGACCTGCAGAGAGAGGTGTTTGTTCCCGAGTCAGCAGTGATGTCATCACACACCACATGAACACTGAACTTGAAGCACCACAAGGAAACTCCCGTGATCTCAAGTGGAATTAACATGTCATTAACTTGTCTGTTAGCAAAATATGTCATGAACCAAACAAACTTTCACAGGGTTTTCAACAATAACTGATTCACCCAATCAAAGACGGCTGCCATAGTCAACTGAGCTTAGAACACACTAAAAAGGCTTAAACCCCCTAGTCTTACAGATAGTGAGCTAAATTTGATGTGTCAGTTATCATAAAGCATGACAGCATGGCAGCGTCAACACACAGACATATCTTTCGTTAAGGCCTCGACTGTAACTTTTGGAGTCAACCCCGTTTGTTAGCTAGGGATTTCATGAATAACCAGATGGATTTCAACAAAACTCTCCAACATTTGAACATTTGATAAACATCTACATCTCTGATGAATCACAATGTGGACCCAGAAATTCAACAACACAGGAATGAACGTTACGATTTATTGAAAGCTTGTCAGATTAATAACTCAGGAAGTGGTTCGTCGGCTGAAATTCTGCAGGAAGAAAAAGTATGGCTGTGATTTCTTGGTGACTGAGAGAACTTGAGAAGTTCAGACGCAGTAAGCAGGCTGGGAGCAGCAAATTCCATGACGTCAGAGAGGGTGATGGTTTGGAGGAGGGATGGAGGTGCAGCCAGGTCATGTGAGGTATGAGTGAAGCCAGAGGGATTCCCCAAATGCTCCTCTTCAGTTTGTTGGACTGGTCACAGAGAGCAAACAGATTCTTGAATCCAGTTTCCTAAAGTGAGCTCAATAATCATGCACTGATCATTCACAAAGAGGGTTTCAATGAGAATCAGTAGTCCAGAGACAGAGCAGGGGTCAAGGTCCAGATATGAGATGGGCTGGATTATTCTGTCATGGCAAGAAGAGAAGAATGTGTGGACACGGATCGAAGTCGTTAACGAGAGCGAGTACAGGACTGCTGGATTACTTCAGGCACAGGGCAGTCAGATAATCTGGCAGGGAGGCAGAGAGCAGAGAGTGTTTTAAGAAGTGCAGCGCAGGTGAAGCAGGAGGAAGATCTGGTAAGACACAGGTGAGATGAGTGAAGCTGATCAGAGAGGAGAGGTAAGAAGGGAAGGCAGGAAATAAAAACAGGCTTGACATAAAACGTGAATCATTACAAGTTCACCCAGTTTAAGATGGCCGCCACTCCAATCATCCTTGGTAAACAGAATGGCTTTAACTTTATGAATGTTAGAGATAGGGAGAGTGGTGGTGCAGAGGCTATAGAAGGTGAGCCTGTGATCGCAAGGTTGCCGGTTCAATGCCCCGGACAACATTAAAAAAATGTGGGTGAGAAAGATGAAGCACCCACACCTGCCTCCACCCTCATTTGCCCCACTCTGGGCCCTTGAGCAAGGACCTTACCCCCACCATCTACTCCCCCAAGATGGCAGCTTGGGAGTGTTTGGATGATCAACAGCTCGTATCTAGAAGCGTCCTGCTCCTCAGATCTGTGTTTACTTTGCTCAGAGATCTTCTTAAAGTTTCCAGGGTCAGTGGAGATTAGTCAGACTTCACTGTAGAAACATTTAAAGTTTACACGGATCACAGAATGTTGGACTTTACACGTCTGAACTGGTATTTTGAAATCTTTTACACATTAACTCAGTGGCCACTCATCCTGAGCCTGGTTCTGCTGCAGGTTTCTTCCTGTTAAAAGGGAGTTTTTCCTTTCCACTGTCTCCTTTGTGCTTGCTCAGGATGAGAGTCTATGATGAAGTGAAGATTCAACACAATCTGCTGCTTCCTTAGATAGAGAACGTTATTAATTGGCTTTTTTATTTATATGAATGTTTCTAAGTGCCCTGAGACGACTTCTGTTGTGACTTGGCGCTATATAAATAAACTGAATTCAGTAGAACTGAATATTAGTTACACGCCTATTTCATCCTACAAACAAAGCACGATTTATCCTATATCTCAAAGTATTGGAGCTAATTAGCTGAGAGCTGGTCACGTGATGCGAGTAGTGACTCTCCTCAGTTCGTTGCTATGACAACTTCCTTGAGGCGTTTATTAAGTTCTGAACAAGTTTGTAATTCTATTTAAATTGTGAGCATTTTGTGAGAGATGCTGATGTAGTTGGCGACTCCGTGGTCCAACGCTGCTCTTTTGCACTTTACATGTGTATAAAATAAACTTCTAATCTGAGAAATTGATTATTTCAGAGGAGCCTGGTTAAGACATATTGAATGCACCTAACTGGCAGAGGTTGTGAGCATCTTAGAAATGAAATTTTCAGTCTTTCTCCCTCCTTAGATGGCATTAATCTGTCCTCCAGTTCTGTTAAAAATGTTAAAAATCTTGGTGTTATTTTTGATCAGGACATGTCTTTTATCCCCCACGTTAAAAACGTTACTAGAACCGCCTTCTTTCATCTGTGTAATATCACTAAAATTAGAAACATCTTGTCTAAAAATGATGCAGAAAACCTGGTCCATGCATTTGTCACGTCTAGACTGGACTATTGTAATGGTTTATTATCTGGGTGTCCAAATACTTCTTTAAAACGTCTTCAGTTGATCCAAAATGCTGCTGCCAGAGTCTTAACTGGAGTTAGTGGGAGAGATCCTCTCTCTCCAGTTTTAGCTTCTCTCCATTGGCTCCCTGTCAAATCCAGAATATAATTCAAAATCTTACTTCTAGGACAGCATGGTGGTACAGTTGGTAGAGCAGCTGCCACTCAGCAAGCAGGTTACCCTGGTTCAAATCCCGGTCCAGGACCCTTCTGGGTGGAGTTTGCATCATGTTCTCTCCTTGCTGCATGGGTTTTCTCCAGGTACTCCAGTCCCCCCCCCCCCCCCCAAAGGCTAAAAACATGTATGTTAGGCTAATTGGTGACTCTAAATAGTCCCTAGGTGAGAGTGCGAGAGTGAATGGTTGTTTGTCTTGTTTGTCTCTGCGTCCCTGTGATGGACTGGAGACCTGTCCAGGGTGTACCCCACCTCTTGCACAGTGACTGCTGGACATGGACACCAGTGACCCAAAAAGGTAGAAGCGGGTGATGGATCTTACTTCTTACTTCTAACCTACAAAGCTCTCAACAACCTATAGCTCCATCTTATTACAGATCTTATTGTTCCATATTTTCCTAAAAGAGCACTTCACTCTCAGACTGCAGGTTTACTTGTGGTTCCTATAGTTTCCAAAAACAGAATGGGAGGCAGATCTTTCAGTTATCAGGCTCTTCTCTTGTGGAACCAACTTCCAGTTTCTGTCCATGAGGCTGACACATGGTCCAGTTTTAAGACTGGGCTTAAGACTTTCCTTTTAGATAAATCCTATAGTTAGGGTCAGCTTGGGTTTCCTGCTATACACTTAGACTGCTGGGGGACAAACTGACTACATTTCTTCACTCTGCTGCTGTCTTTACTTACTCTACCTGTTAGTATTTGTAATTATTTCTATCTTAACTTGTTTCTTGTCTTTCCTCCTATAGAAAGTTCACCTGGACCTGTCATTCTGTGTCCGTCTCTCCTTCCTGTTCCTCTCAAACCAGTCGGTTGAAGCAGATGGCCACTTGTCCTGAACCTGGTTCTGATGGAGGTTTCTTCCTGTTTAAAGGGAGTTTTTCCTTTCCACTGTAGCAAATGGACTATTGATATCACTGTAACTTTTAAACTAAACTCTTTTGAAAACAAACTCTTTCTACTGTTTTTCAGCACAAAATGACTCGTGTCTGTCGCTGCTGTGGAACTTAGTTTTCTTCTAAATACCTCAGAATGCAGAAAGTACTGTACACCACCACACTTCCCTGCACTTTAATCTAAATATTCTCTTTAAACTAGAGCTAAAGGAGTTTTTTTACTTGTCATTTCTCCTGTGTTGCAACATAAAACTTCTCATGAGACCAGCAGAGCTTTCTGAAGCTCACAGTTACAGTTTTTACAGTGACTGTTCGAGACTTTTACTCTGTTCCTGTTTGACACTTATTGCCACTTGTCAGGGAGTGACAGACAGGTTTGTGTGGTTACCATGGTGATCATAATGAATCACTGGCAGCAGCTTTAATGTTTATTTCATCTTGGTTCTCTTTAGTTCATTTATCTCTCTGTAGGGATTATTCATCAGCTTAGATTATTATGTGTTGGAACATCATTTCTTCAGGAATGTTCTTCTACTAACCTCAGCTCGGCTCATTTGATGCTGCGTTTAATGACTCCTAACGTCTCTGATAACCTGTCTGCACCTGTTTGTCCAAACCTTGATTACAATTTTAAAGGGCATAAAGGAATTGTGGCTTCTCTGACTAATGGATTAATTCAAACTACCTTCCCCGAGAAAGTGGAGCTGAAGGAGAGGAGGGGGCACACAGACAGAATGGAGGCAATGGGAGGGAGAGTTATTGAGGGGGAGGTGGACAGGGGTGGTAAATGCTTCAGAGTCCAGGCGAACCAGCAGGACATCCTGTTTCAGCTTCCAAATACCATTTCCTCCAATAAAAAGGGGAGACCATCAAAGTAATCCCTCACAGAGAAGACACAGAGACATTGATTGTCACCCTGGCACAAGGCCAAGGCTAAGACGACCCCCCGACACACCCCACACCCCCTCCAGACTCTCTAGACTGCAGTCAAAAAGCACCTTGAGGAAGTCCTTAAAGCTCAAAAGTGATGACCAGCCTCGCCTCTTAGTCTCCAGAGCTCTGAGGATAAACTGCGTATAGAAAGAAGTTTATGATTTACTCTAATTAATAAAACTTACCTTACATTTACTTTGGAAATAATAACCAATGATGGTCTTAGTTTTTTTCTGTTGTAAGGCCCATCACACAGTGGAAACATGCACCGTGGTCACATGAATCAGTATTTTAGATCTTTTGGATCTGAAGCTCCGACCTTTACCTTCACAAGCTACAGAATGAGTTCTATAAGATCCACATGAGAGTGAGCGTAGTGTCGGAGGAGCTCAGAGTAGATCCACCTCTTCTGATGGACCTCAGAACCAACAGCAGTTTAATTTCTTTAATATGGACCAACACCAAAGTAATTGTAGAACCACAAGACTGAGGAACAGCTTCTACCCTGAAGCTGAAAGACTCATAAATTTTTAACCAGAAAAATCACTGTATTGCCACTTTAATTGGAAATTTGACACTTTATCCATGCTGCTGATTATCCATGCTGCTGATTATCCATGCTGCTGATTTATTATCTTAAGCTGCTGTATTCATACCCATCTGCTCACAACAGACTCATGTTCAGGCTGCTGTTTAATATACCGTATTATATAACTTTATTATTGTTTAGTGTATAGCTTAGGTCCTTGTATTTTGTTTCTTTTTATACTTTATATTTTGGGCAGCACGGTGGCTCAGTTGGTAGAGCTGCCACCTCTCAGCGAGCAGGTCACCCCTGTTCAAATCCCAGCCAAGGACCTTGTTGGGTGGAGTTTTTTGGTTTCTCCTGGGGGTCAGGAGGGCGTCAATCAGTTTCCTTCCACAGGTCAAAAACATCCATGTTAGTCTGATTGGTAACTCTAAATTGTCCCTAGGTGTGAGTGTTTGAGTACCACCGTCTGCAGCTCCTCTCTCCAAGATGGCTGCTAATTACCACCAGCTGTCAGCTATCTACCTAATGAGGTCCCGCTCTACTTAAGACTGCAGTCGAGTGCTACTCTTTGCTGGTGTATTATATTCTCCAATGGTATTTATGTCTCTTGTCTGTTGTAGTGATAAAGATAAGAATACTTACTTTGTACCTACAGTTGTCCTGCCTCCTTGGGTTCCATCCAGTCCTAGTTCAGCCTTGGTCCTGTTCCTTGTGCCTTGTCCTCCAGCCACGTGCCTGCCTTGCCTGCCCTGGCTGATCCTCCATCTCTGGAACCCCTTCTGGATTCACCTCAGTGCTCCACCTCGACATCCAAGTCTGTAAGGGAAAACAAACAAATCAACATCAATGTGCAACGCCCACCTCTAGACCCAACTGATCTTATCCTTTCTCCTCAGGGGTTCCAGGAAATCACATGTAAATTCTGCCACACACTGTATATAATAAACACTGTAAATAATTGTATCTGGAGTTTTGTCTGGTTCCAGGTCTCGTACAAATTTGGATCCCTCAAGTTCATTACAAAGTGAGAGAGTGAATGGTTGTTTGTCTCGTTTGTCTCTGTCCCTGTGATGGACTGGAGACCTGTTCAAGGTGTTCCCCACCTCTTGCACAGTGATGGCTAGACATGGGTACCAGCGACCCTCATGACCCGAAAAGGAAGAAGCGGGTAAAGATGATGGCTGGATGGATTTTTGCTATTTTGGGATGTAACTGGGACCTTGAGTACACAGTTTTGTTCCACCTTATGTACCACATGTGATGTGAATGACAATAAAGAACTTGAACCTTGAACCAAGCAAGAGACAACACGAGGTCCAAGGAAGCCACCACACAGGTCAGAGACAAAGTTGTGGAGAAGTATAGATCAGAGTTGGATTAGATCATGGAGACCTGAAGAGACCTGATGCAGAACGTGGTGACAAAGTGTTTGAAGGCCGGCTACAAATCTAGACATCATTCCCTCAAATTAACTCCATAAATCTAAAGGATTCATGCTAAAAGTATTACTTTAAAATGATCAATTTAAAAAAAGTTTAAATTTCAAGTTTAAAAGCAACAAATAAAAAGAAATATCAGGAGGGACAAGGTGGAAGCAACTCTGGAGAGTCCATCTGAGGTGAGTCAGCTGAGCCAGCTGTGTTCCTGTCTGGGCTGCTGTGGGTCACTGACAGCAGCATGAAGACCATCAAAGCTTCCCTTGTTAGTGTTGGAACACGCCCCCCCCCCCCCCCCCCCAGCACTCATCTATTGTCACCAAATTTGCACCGAGCTGCAATAATTCAAAGACACTCATCGTCTGCTTTTGGATCACCCATTTCCCGCTGAGGCTGAACGCGTTGACCTTCTTGTCAGACCCCGCAGAATTCTGGGTGGTGAGCTGGTCCACCACTCCCCCCCCCCCCCTTACACACACACACACACCACCACCACTCACAAAATGCATACAAATTAGCCTTTCAAATATAAGATCAAGTTATGTAAAGGACAAAAGCAAGCAGACTTCAAAGGGGAAGGATGATGCAGGCAGACAGTGTCCTCTGAAAGCAGTCAAGGCCCCCCCAGACCCGGTCCCCACCTCCTCTTCCTCCTGCCTCTATTGCACCCCTGCACCGCCAGAATGGGTCCAGTCTTCTGGAGTAAATCCCAAACCTGGTCTTTGATTTTGGCAGGCCTGGCGCGCCTCCTTCCCCTTCCTCCCCCTTTGCTTTGTTCCTCTTGATGGATCTAGGCAAACCGGTGAACCGTGACCCTGGCAGCCCACCCCGTCTGTGTGAGGCAGCACACACACACACACACACACACACGGACAATACCAAACGGCTACAGAAAAGGAAAAATGTCAACAACCGTTTGTGAAAGCGTCTGCTGCTCTGAGTCTCATCCTCGCCTCAGACTACGGGAGCGGAGAGCTGCTGCCTTCTTTGTTGCTGTTCTGATAAGTTAGCCAAGTGTGATGGTCGGGAAGCAAAGTCTGGACCCATTCAGCTGCTCTGAACCACCTGCCTCCACATGGACACCAATGTGAACTTGAACATGGAAGAGGAAGGAAAAACAAAAGCCTTCAGCCTCCTTTTGTCTTTAACATCATCAAACCCAGTCTGTATGAAAATAAATCAGTATCAAAAGTTGTCACACAAGATGCTGCAAACAGTTTGTGTCTCTGGAGTTCTCAGTTGGTATCATGATCTGATGTTGGATCAAACCCAGGGTGCAGAAAAACACGGGGAACTCAGAAATGAAATAAAGAATAATTTTTTATTCAAGGAAACAAAAAGGCTGTAGTGGCAGCAAAACAAACATAATCACAGGAGCAGGGAGGCACAGAGGAAGACAGAGCATGACGGCTGTGGGAAGCACAATCCACAGACAGGGAGGAAACACAATGACACAGAACTTAAAGGGACACCAACGAGACATAATGACGAACACCTGGGGTGGTTGGGATTGGGAGCAGGTGAAGCAGGAGCTGACAACATGAAGGAAGAAAGTGGACAAGGCAGGAAACACAAGAGTGTTTGCTGAAGGACTGCAGATCAGCTGGACCTTTCATGGCACACTTTGATGAGGAGAAATGACAGAGTGGTAATCATTCTGGTCAAACCCTCAAAGTGCACGATCTCATGAGAGATCTGACACAGAGTAGGTGTTGGAACTGACTGTTTTTAGCAAATTGTCAATCTGACAAGGTTTTAGCAACTTTTCTGTTGGCTAAGGCTAAATGCTGTAGTTCCATCTTTAACGGGACTGATCCCACAGGAAATCAGTGCCAGATGCACGTCCAGTAATTTATTTCTAAAAGTTCAAATACAATCATGAGCAGCGGGGAACACTCAGGGCCTTCTACACCGTCCGAGAAGGCCTAAGAAATCAGCACTTATTGAATGTTATGTTTAAATGTTTATTTTATTTAACATTTGTTACAAAGACTTGGTGATTATTTTTACACCAGATGTTCTTCCTGACTCAACCACAGACACTGAGCTACCACAGCTCTCTGTGTGGAGCAGAGAGCTGCTATCTAGGGTGCCTGGGGGAGCAGATGGGGGGTTAAGGGCCTTGCTCAAGGGCCCAGAGTGGGACAAATGAGGGTGGAGACAGATGTGGGTGTTTCACCTTTTCCACCCACATTTTGATGTTATGTGTCTGGGGAGTTGACCCGACGACCTTCCGATCGCAGGCCCACCATCTCTAACCTCAGCGCCACCACTCTCCCATATTTTTTTTATTCTTTATTTAGTTTTATTGCTATTGTTTTCTTTATGTGTGTGAACTGTTTTACAATTGACCAAGGAACCTTTGTAATTCATTAAAATTAATTTATCCAATCAGATTATTTTAAATTTGTGTCTCCAGGCAGAACGGTGTTTGCAGGGTTTTTTCTCAGTGGTTGGGACTTCACTGTCAGGAGAGAAGGCTGAGCTCAGTCAGAGTCTCTGCAGGATGAGTTAGTTTAAGAACTGACAGAAAAACTAACCAATCAGGATCCTGATGTAGAGTGGGTGGCACCAAAACATGGAGCCCTGCGCCTTCAGGAAGAACCCAAAACCATTTTTTTTTATCACAAGTAGATTTGTGATGAATTCAATTGCAACCTGTAAATAAAAAAATCAACACTGAAAGAAACTCTAAAGTTGATTGTAAAAAATATGTTTAAAGATTTATAAGGATTAACATTATGAAAAAATCACTGTAATGCCACTTTGATTGTTGATATGTGCTGCTGATTATCCATGCTGCTGATCTCATGCTGCTGATTTATTTCATGTTGCTGTGTTCATTCGTACTCATCTGCTCACACAGACTCATGTTCATGCTGCTGTTGTTCGACGTTTGTTTTTGTACTGCTGGTGCTTAATATATTCTTAGTCCATATCTTAGTTCCTTAGTGCTGTTTTTTTTTACAATTTATATTCTTCCTGTTGTTGGATGTAACTGGGACACTATGCACACAATTTCATTCCACCTCATGTACCACATGTTGTGTGTATGACAATAAAGATTTAATAAATATTTACAAGAGAGACCTGATATTAATAAAGAGTGATGACAACAGTGGACAATAACAACAATAGACAATCATAAAAGAAATCATATACATTGAAAAAAAATAATTTTAACAAGTAAAAATAAAATGGTATTAAAAAATGTAACAAAAAAACAGCTAGGTTGAAAGGCGGTGTAGAAAACTAAAAACAGGAACATGTCTGCATTTGTTCTTGTCAGGAACTTTACAGATGTTTAAAACCACTGATCAAGAGCTTCAGGTCTTTTTGTAAGATATTCCAGGAAACAGGAGCGGAGTAGGAGAAGGCCCTTTTGCCTAGTTCAGTCCACACTGAGGGGACACTGCAGGTAATAATGTCCTGAGAGCGCACGCTGTAGCTGCACTCACACAGTGACATGTAGGAGGAGATGTATGAAGGCAGCAGACCAAGAAGTGATTTAAAGATGAAAATGTACCAGTGAGAGCGTCTGCGTGAAGTTAATGATGTCCAGTTAACCAGTGAATACAGGGTGCAGTTGTGGGTACGATAATCACAGCCAGTTATGAATCTTAGTGCACCATGATAGACAGCATCCAACATCTGCAGGGTTCTTGTAGGAGCGTTCATGTAAATAATATCACCGTAATCAATAGAGGGAAGGAAGGTCACAGATACAAGGTGTTTCCTAACATTCAGAGTTAGACATGGCAAGATGGAAAGTAAGTTCTGTGGTTTACTGTTGAATTTCGCTCTGAATTATTGAAAGTGCATGTTATAGATGAACGTAAGAGACTGAGTGAGCCACGTTGCATGTTGAGTAATCTTTGGACAGAAATGGATGGACTTTTCAGGTTCTGTGTTTAGATGGGTTGTCCCTGTCGGTTCTGTTTAGTGTTGGGTTGGTGTTCATGTTCAGATTGTAGTCAGTGACAGTTGCAATGACATCATAGGCCAGATGTTCTACTTGATTTATAAAAAGGAGGAAAGCACCTCTTGTTCAACAAGACTCTGTACTATGACACTTAACGTAAAGAGATGTAACAAACCCTATAAAAATGTCTGCGTGTTTAAGGTTGGTCCAACTGTTCTTCCTACCTGAAAGTTAGCTGCTAAAGTCACAGTTTGCCACTGTTCATGAGACATTTTGCTAACAGACGGACAGGTTGACTCTAACAGTAAATGGAAATGTTTGAGGTAAAGAGGATGAACAATACGTGGTGCTGAAAACATGTGTTGGTGAAGATGTTCAGCCATTAGCACACCAAATGTAACCTCAGTATCTGTAAAACTGACTGAACTGTTGCCATTTTTATGTCGTCTAAGGTCATCTGGCTCTGGTGGCCATCTGGAGTTGGGTTTGCTCCAAATCATAAATCAGCTGTAGACGTACAATGATCGATTATTTCCTGAAGTTTGATTTTAATTCATCTAGTAGTTCATGATATATTTTGCTAACAGACACAAAGGGATGGCTTCAAAGATCTTAAACAATCTGTAAGTGCTCCGAGTGTTAGCCGCAGCTACTTCCACACCAAACTTTAGCTAACAGCCGTAACACTGACTGAGTTTCAGCTGGGTGTTCTCTCTGAACTCCAAAACTTCATCAGTTGTAGATGGTCATGCAATGATAACTTTCTGCAAGTTTCACAGTAGTTGAGGAGATATTTTGCTAACATAGACAGATTTGCGCTCACACCATAGAGTTGAATAATTCCACTCTGTCCATCGTTTACATTTGTGTCATCATAGAGAAGCAGCTACTGCTCCCAGCCGACAAAACAACTGTTTAATTACCAGAAAGTCCAACTGGATCCGTGTCATAAATAATATAATTATAATTTCATATAATTCATAATTAATGTTAATTTATACAACCATCAGTAAAACAGCTAGATGATACAGAAGGAAAATCTATTGGCTCTAAATAAAGATGATCTAAACACGACCTGAAGTCAGTCAGTGATTAATGACTTCCAGTGATTTCAAGACTTTTCGCTGCTTCAATCATTCTGACTTCAACTAGTTGATAAATGTGTAACTGTTTTAACATGTAAGCTGTGTTCATGTAGACTCTGCTAGCTGCAGCTAGTTGCAGGGATCAGTGTCTAATCTATACCTAAAATTAATAACAACATTTTCAGAGTTCATGCAGAGAGAGTTCATCATGAACTGTTACCAACAGCAGCTTGGACTATTTAATAATTTGTATTAAACTGTAGCAGGATTCAGCCTGTACAGCAATATCTGCCACAGAAGCTATGATCTATGAGCTAATTCAACAATTAACAGCCATTACATCAGATTTATAGTTTAGTTTTAAACAGGTCCATTATCAGCTTCAGTTCTGATCAGATCATGTTCACACTAAGATGAAATCTGGTGACTCCTGAAAGGAGACATGCTTTCCCATGGCTCGGCTGTAGCTGCAGTGAATCACAAGGTCACGTGACCCGTGCACCCTCTAGTGGTTCATATAACTCTAAGCTCACAGAAGTGAGAACATTATTTCCTGTCTCTACAGTACAACTAAACAAAGAACCTTGCAGCCCGTTCCATGAGAGCTCAGGTGAAACCAAACTGTTTCCGAACGTTTGCAGTGAAACGCCAGCAGAGCAGCAGTCTTCCTCACAGACGGTTAATTGAAGATCTAACTCACGATGACGTGCTGTTCTGAGCTCTGTGGAACCCAATAAATGCTCCGTCAGTCCAGTGAGAACAGATGTGCTAATGGGGTCCAGAACAGCACCACAGAGACCATCGAGCCTGGAGGGAAGAGGCTGAACGCTGCTGCTTCACTTCCTGCGCTTTAATTAGAACCAAATGAAAGACACACACACACACACACACACACACACACACACACATACTCCACATACCACTCAGTCTGTTCCTAATTGACTTAATGGTTGAGTGGTACCCTGCCTGGTTGGATCTGGGCTGGGGGTTTTAGTGGGGGTCTCATTAGCACTTTGCTTCTCACCGGGCCTGCAGTACAGATTTATCAATCGCTCAGCACACAAATGTGCTTGTTAAAAACTGCAGAGGTTAATTATGGATCAGCGGCAGACATGTTGAACTTCGCTGCACCACATTTGACCTTTGGAGAGGATTTTCTTCTGATACGACCGGAGCTCGATACTCTGTCTACATCCCTCTGCAGGCTTACCTCCTGCTGAAAATTAGAATATAATAATTGTATTATTGCTTGTCAAGTCAAATGTATTTAGAAAGCACATTTAAAAGCAGCAGCTGTTATCAAATCTTAACAGTAAAAATCAATGGCAGTAATGCAAAGAAAAAATAACAATTAAAAGCATCAAAAGAAAAACAAAATAACACAAAACAATGAAATACTAGATGAAATCTGAAGAGTCCATGCTTTGATGTCATCAAGACATTTTAACCGAGGGTGGATTGTGCATGGACTATTGAGTTTTAATGGTAGATAAATCTGACAATCATCAGCATAACAATGAAACGAAAGACCTCGTGTATGTGTCTGTTAGCAAAATATCTCATGCACCACTGGACACAGAGCAATCAGTAAATGTACAACCCTCAAATCCAGATGACTGCCTCTGATTCCAGCTTAATCCATTTTACACATACTGCCCTAAAGTTTGGTGTATCTGCGAAGAACTCAACACCAAGAGAGTCATGGTGTGAGATCTTTGTTTAATAACTGCTGGAGTCAGCCCTGTTTGTCTACACTACTGACAGGTTTTAATCATGGACATATTCTGCTGTGTTTGCACCTGACGTCCAAAAACTAGTTCCTAAATGGAAATTCTTAACAACTTTATTCCTGCTCTATCAGTGTAAACAACAAAAAATACAGTTGTTGTTTTTTTTACTTATTTTGCGCATGCCATCTATCACTTGATGCCCTAAAAACCCCAACACAGTGGAGGATGGAGATACAACGAGAAACAGGGCCAGACATCGTCCCCTAAAGGCTGGCTGCAGTACTGTTTCTCAGCCCCACCCCTACATCCCCCCATCACTGAGGGACTTCAACTGTGAACACTTTTAGTTTTCAAGATGAATGTTTTTCTAGTCTTGAATTGAACAGGGAATGTAAGTAAACCTAAATGTTTTTGCTGTGAGATACTATAATCAAGTGGGAGTTGAACTGTGGAGAAGAACAGAGGGAGGTTTTAGTTTTTCTTGTCCGAAGCGGCGCAGAGTGATCGATTCTGGCGAGTGGAAGGAGACATTTTATCCACGAACAGGTGCAGTTGTGGAGCTAGGGGGTGGTCAGTGGTGGCCTTGGTCACTATAGATTACCGGTAATCTTCAGCCATCCCAGTCATTTGCAGTCATGCTGCTGTTCGGCGTATTGTTTTTGTACTACTAGTGCATAGCGTATTTCCAGTTAATGATTTTCTTAGTTCATGTCTTAGATCTTATTACTGTTTTTCTTTTACATTTAATACTTTTGTTGGATGTAACTGGGACCCTGTGTACACAATTTCTTTCCACCACATGTACCACATGTATGACAAATAAAGAACCTTGAATCCTTGAATCATTTGAGGAAACTATACTTTTAAGTAATATAAAAAATAGAAAAGCATAGTTTCTTCAAATGATAGGGGTGGTCAGTTTACATATGTATTGTGGTGGCCATCTTGGATTTTTGTGTTAAGAGTCTTCAGAGAAGCTGCTGTGAAAGAGGGGGAGCTAGACCTGGAGGAATACACATCTGCTGTCCTTGGATACATTAGCAAGTGCATTGATGATATCACTACCACCAGGACTGTGAAGTGCTACCTGAACCAGAAACCCTGGCAGAATGCAGAGGTTCGCACCCTGCTGGAAGCCAGGAACACTGCCTTCAGGTCTGGCAACTCACAGGAGCTGAGAAGGACTAGGAAAGAGCTGGTTGCTGGTATTAAGAGGGCCAAGGCCACATATGCACAGAGGATCCAGGGTCAATTCATCTCACAAGACCCACAGAGCATGTGGAGGGGTGTTAAGTGTATAACAGATTATAAAGGCAGATGTGCACAATGCCCTAGAGACCCATCTCTACCTAATGCCCTCAACAAGTTCTATGCACGCTTTGAAGACCCGAACAGACCACACAGCACCAGACACTCACCTCACCACCAGAAGAGGAGTTTCTCAGCGTGACCTCAGCTGAAGTGAGGAGGACTTTCAGGAGGATTAATCCTCACAAAGCAACTTGCCCAGACAAAATATCAGGGAAGGTGCTGAAAGATTGTGCCAATCAACTCTGCAAGGTGCTGGCCGACATCTTTAACTCCTCCATTACCCTGGCAACAAATCCCACATGCATGAAAACTGCCACCATCATCGCAGTTCCAAAGAACTCTACAGTGACTGGTCTGAATGACTACTGGCCAGTGGCCCTCACCCCGATAGTCGTTAAATGCTTCGAAAAACTGGTCATGACCCACATCAAAACAACTATTAACATCAGCGAGGACCCTCACCAGTATGCATACTGCAAGAATCGATCAACAGAAGACGTCATCTCATCTGTGGTCCACACTGCTCTCACCCACCTGGAGCAGGACTCCTATGTCCGTATGCTCTTTGTGGACTTCATATCTGCCTTCAACACCATGATCCCCCAAACACTGATGGACAAACTATTCACACTAGGACTAAGCCCCTCCATTTGCAACTGGGTCCTAGACTTCTTAATAAAAAGACCGCAGTCAGTGAGGAGCCACAACTTCTCCTCATCCACCACAACCCTCAGCACTGGCTCCCCTCAGGGATGTGTGTTGAGCCCCCTCCTGTTCACTCTGCTCATGTATGACTGCGCCTACCCATCTAAGCTGTCATATTGTAAAGTTTGCAGATGATACAGTGGTGGTGGGATGCATCACAAACAATGATGAGTCCAGCTACAGGCAGGAGGTGGAACACCTGGAGAGCTGGTGCAGGAAGAACAACCTTTATATCAATGTGAAGAAGATGAAGGAGATGGTCGTGGACTTCACACAGATCATACACCTGGATCTGCGATGGAAGTGGTCTCCAGCTACAAGTACTTGGGTGTGCACCTGAATGTCAACCTCAGCTGGGGCAACAACACCACCAGCCTGATCAAGAAAGCTCATCAGAGACTCTACTTCCTCAGGCGGCTGAGAAAAGCTGGTCTGGGAAGCTCCTCCTCCTTGGAAGAGGGCCACCTGCATCAAGAAGGACACCACTCACCCAGCACACACACTTTTTGCCCCGTTCCCCTCAGGAAGGAGGTTAAGGAGCATTAAGTGTAGAACCACTAGACTGAGGAACAGCTTCTACCCTGAGGCTGTTAGACTTATGAATCTCTAACCAGAATAATCATTGTAATGCCACTTGGTTGTTGATATGTGCTGCTGATTATCCATGATGCTGATCTCATGCTGCTGATTATTTCATGATGCTGTGTTCATGCATGCTCATCTGCTCACACAGACTCATGTTCGTGCTGCTGTTGTTTGACATATTGTTTCTGTACTATTTGTGCTTAGTGTATTCTTAGTTTTAACATATTTCTTAGTTCATGTCTTAGATGTTATTACTGTTTTTCTTTACAATTTATACTTTTGTTGGATGTAACTGGGACTCTGTGTACACAATTTTGCTCCACCACATGTACCACATATGATGCGAATGACAATAAAGAATCTTGACCTTGAATCGTAACCTTTCTGACACCTAGAGCAGCCATACACCAACATGAAAGTTGGAACCTCGCTTATTTTTCAAGTTATCATGTTCACAACTTGCACAGATGGACGGACAGATGTCATTTCCAGTTCTCCCACTTTGCTCCACAACGGGGACAAAAATAAAATCACATCAGATAAAATTATTAGGTGTTTATTTTATTTTATTCACACAGCTTTTACCTCTCCATTCATTCAGTTTTAATTAGTTTTCTTGAGGCTTAAATGTAAGTGCTATGATTGACAGCCTGTCAGTGAGTGGGCGGGACGTTCGTGTGGATGGTACACAGACTCTGGCTCCAAAAATACGTCAGCTCCCAGAAACTCTGACACTGGGCTTGAATTTGGAGCAATGGTAGTAAGTGGAGACACTCCATCTATCTTTATCAAAATTGCTGATATGGAGATGGGTGTTTTTTTAGTTTTATATGATCCTGTTATCAGTGTGGACTTCTTACCACCTAGTGGAGCAGTGAGAGTATTTCAGCAGAGTGCTGCTGTCTGTGACTCATAGGTGACAGTCCTGGCCTTACAGCACACTTCTGTTTATCACACAATCACCAAAGCTGTTTGGTTATTAAAAGGGGACTAAAAAAATAAAATTAAGACAAAACCGAATGACTAACATTAAGAATTTGGAGAAAGTTTAAGAAATTCATTGCTAAATAATAACTTTCGATGATAGTTTATTACAATTCAGTTGCTCAAAATGACCTGAACCAGATTATCTTTAAACATTTAGCAGTTGATAAAAGTTGATCTAAACCTGACTCTCTTTGGACACGAGAGTTTATTTAGGTTTTAATTATGCAGTATTTAGGCAATCAAAGTATTTTGATAAATAGTTCACTTTTGTAATTTATTTTTATTTATTTATTGTTTATTTGACAGATACAAGAAACATAGATCAAAACAATCCAATGCCTGCATCACTGTGTATATAACCAAAGCTAATTCACAACACCCGTCCCTAGATGGGTTTTTAATAGTTGGTTAAATGAAAAGTTAAGATGAACTGTAAAAAAACAATTAAAATTATTATTTTTTTAAATAAATAAAAAACAATGTACTTAAAACTAGTGCTCAGGTGTTATGAGAGCCCAGGTTGCTCTGATCAGAAGAGCTGAAGGACACTGGACTCAGAACACCTGAGCAGTTCCACAGACTGATCCACTCCATGCCACGATGCATTGATGCACTAATCCAGGCAAAAGGAGCAACAACTAAGTACTGATGCTGTACATGCTCATACTTTTCATGCTCATACTTTTCATGTTCATACTTTTCAGTTGACCAACATTTCTAAAAATACTTCTTAAAATTGGTCTTGAGTGATATTCTAATTTTCTGAGATACAGAATTTGTGGTTTTCATTAGTTGTCAGTTCTAATCATCAACATTAAAAGAAATAAACATTTGAAATATATCAGTCTGTGTAGTGAATTAATATAATATACAAGATTCACTTTTTGAATGGAATTACTGAAATAAATAAACTTTTTCATGATATTCTAATTTTATGACCAGCCCCTGTATGTAATAATGTACAACAGGTTATTTCATTTTTAACTCTTTATTTGTCAAAGTTAGCAGGGGATGCATTTTTGGGCAATTGGGATTTGGAGCCCAAATCCAGAAGGCCATCATTGACACCCTCAAGCAAGAGGGTAAGACACAGAAAGAAATTGCTGAACGAATAGGCTGTTCCCAGAGTGCTGTATCAAGGCACCTCAGTGGGAAGTCTGTGGGAAGGGAAAAGTGTGGCAGAAAACGCTGCACAATGAGAAGAGGTGACCGGACCCTGAGGAGGATTGTGGAGAAGGGCCGATTCCAGACCTTGGGGGACCTGCGGAAGCAGTGGACTGAGTCTGGAGTAGAAACATCCAGAGCCACCGTGCACAGGCGTGTGCAGGAAATGGACTACAGGTGCCGCATTCCCCAGGTCAAGACACTCTTGAACAAGAGACTGAGTCAGAAGCATCTCACCTGGGACTGCTGCTGAGTGGTCCAAAGTTATGTTCTCTGATTACAGTAAATTTTGCATTTCCTTTGGAAATCAAGGTCCCAGAGTCTGGAGGAAGAGAGGAGACACAGAATTCACATTGCTTGAGGTCCAGTGTCAAGTTTCCACAGTCACTGGGGTGTCATGTCAGCTGCTGGTGTTGGTCCACTGTGTTTTATCAAGGGCAGGGTCAATGCAGCTAGCTATCAGGAGATTTTGGAGCACTTCATGCTTCCATCTGCTGAAAAGCTTTATGGAGATGAAGATTTCATTTTTCAGCACGACCTGGCACCTGCAGTGCCAAAACCACTGGTAAATGGTTTACTGACCATGGTATTACTGTGCTCAATTGGCCTGCCAACTCTCCTGACCTGAACCCCATAGAGAACCTGTGGGAGATTGTGAAGAGAAAGTTGAGAGACGCAAGACCCAACACTCTGGATGAGCTTAAGGCCGCTATCGAAGCATCCTGGGCCTCCATAACACCTCAGCAGTGCCACAGGCTGATTGCCTCCATGCCACGACGCATTGAAGCAGTCATTCATGCAAAAGGATTCCTGACCAAGTATTGAGTGCATAACTGAACATGATTATTTGAAGGTTGGCGTTTTTTGTATTAAAAACACTTGTCTTTCATTGGTGGGATGAAATATGCTAATTTTTTGGGACAGGCATTTTGGGTTTTCATGAGCTGTATGCCATAATCATCAGTATTAAAACAATTAAAGACCTGAAATATTTCAGTTGATGTGCAATGAAGCTGAAATATATGAAAGTTTCATTTTTATCATTACATTATGGAAAATAATGACCTTTATCACAATATGCTCATTTTATGAGGACCTGTAGATTGATCGTGTTTTTCATAATTTACAGTTTTCATTGTAAGAGCTCTTGATCTTTGGCCCAGTTTTATTTTCTATATAGAGAAGTTGATTCTAAATTAATGAGTTACTTCTACAGTATTCTGTTTTTATGTAAAACAATGTTCAGTCATTGTTGTGTAATTCAGGTTCAACACATAATGAAACTGATGTGGTCAAAGGATGGTGCCTCTCACTTCAGATGTTCAACCTTTAGATGTGATTTCTGTCACTCAGTCTTCTGAACTTGTCCACACGTGTTCTGGTCCACTCGTCATGATCAAACTGCTCCAGCTGCCAATGGTTCCTCCTCCAGATGTTCAGCAGGTATCAGATCAGAGCTCGGGACACTTCAAAATAGCCCGTTTGATTCTGATCCATTCTCAGGCGTTTTGACCCATTACCTGTGAGTGAGACCAATCTCTCTGACACTAAGAAGAAGCCGGAGTTAATGGGAGCCGTTACCAGAAAGCTCCAGTCTTTATGACCCTGGTGGTGTCTGCAGTGTCCTACACCATCATGTGCTGAGGTGGAGGCAGCAGACAGGATGCTGGCAAAGCTTCTGTCCATCATGACGTCCTCCCACCCCCTGCAGCTCCGTCAGGACTTTACACACCCAGTGCACAAAGCAGCACCACAGGTTACTCCTGTCCACAACCACCAGACTGTACAACTGTACCGTCTCTGACAACTGCTCTCTTCATGGATGAGTCTATAGAAAGTTTAAGTGTTTTCAGTGCATCTGCACTCATGTTGCTGCTGTGACATTTAAATTTCACCAGTGTGGAAGCAATTTTGCATTTGTCCAAAATATTTTCCTACAAGCCGTGTGGCTTCTCAACAAGCATCATGGCAAACTTGTGTCCTACTATAGAAGTTGGTGTCATCGTTTGGCTGCACCTTGAATCGTCCTCAGCTTCCTGTGGTTCAGCCCTGTGACTACCTGGCACTCTTTAGTGTAGTGGTTAAATTATTCAACTCTTTCTGCACTATTTTATTCATCAATGCCTGTTTAATTAAACTTTATAATCTGTTGGAATAAAATTTAAACGCAAATGGTTTTCATGTTTTTTAACTTGCTTTGGCAGTTTCAAAATTTAAATTACCTTTGTGGAGTTGTTTTTAACAAAGAGTACACACTTTATCTGTTTCAATACATCATTCAACCCCAGACTAATAGAAGTTATTTATATGAAACGAGTACTGGACAGTCAGTCAGTGTCCTGGTGTAGTTTTGCCATCTTGTGGCAGAATGAAGTCAGTTCAGCTAAGAAAAGCAACAGAGCAAGAGTTCATGTATTTAGGATTTGTAGGGATGTTGGAGAGTTGTCATTGTTTTTATACAATGATGAAATGAGTTGTCTGCATTTACCCCATCACACCTGAGATACATCCAGGTGGAGCAGTCACACTGCACAGGAAATGACACGAACGTGTCAGAATCTTGGGACTTCTCATAAAATCATTCACACTATAAACTATAATTTGTCTTTTGTGTCAAGTTGTGAGAACAGCACTTTACACAGTAAATGAATGCATGTTAACAGTCTGAGACTGCAGCTTAGCCAAGAACAAGAGAAGCTGAAACGATGCCCAGGAGGGCTTTATTAAAACACCACTTAAACATGGGAATGCCACAAAAGCTGGATTTAAACAAAAACAAACTGCAGCACCAGAAGAAGGAAAAAATAAAGCTTCTCTGAAGCCACTTGGGGGAAGAAAAACAAAAGTCATGAGTAAATGCAAGCTCAACCATAAAAATCCTAAATGTGTTTGAATCTAAGACATTTAACCACTGAATGCGGACTGTAATCCTGAGACGGCACGACGGAGCTCCTCAGGTTATACGGTCTTCTGCTGGCCCTTCTTTCCAATCAGAGACTTGTGGATGTGAGGAATAACACCTGGAACAGAAGCGCATTAGTCAGAACAAGTTACACCCAGTCATGTTCACACCTCCGTGCACACGAGCCAGGCAGACCAAGACTGTTGACCCTCTACAGGGAGGGGAGTGAGCTGGATGTGCAGTGAGTTTGGCTGCTTAAACAGCATCTGGTGCAGTTTAAAGATTGGGGGAAACCTCTTCAATTACTAAATAAATAAAAGTCCAGCTGTGATGATGCTTCAACATGGTCTGTAAACTCATCTCAGAGTTCAGAGCAGATTCTTACCTCCACCAGCGATGGTGGCTTTAATCAGAGAATCCAGCTCCTCGTCTCCCCTGATGGCGAGCTGCAAGTGGCGTGGAGTGATTCTCTTCACCTTCAGGTCTTTCGACGCATTTCCTGCCAACTCCAGAACCTAAGAGAGAGCCTGGATTGAGACTAGAGCACGAAGCGAGGAGCCCGGCAGAGGTGGACGCTTACCTCGGCGGTGAGGTACTCGAGGATGGCGGCGCTGTACACCGCCGCTGTGGCTCCCACTCTGCCGTGGCTGGTGGTTCTGGACTTCAGGTGTCTGTGGATTCGACCCACGGGGAACTGCGGACAAAAAAACAAAACAAACAGGACCCGAGTTCCGCGCATGAAGAGCGGTTAAAGTGACCTTTGAGACATCTGGCAGCGAGAAGCGATGAATGAGAACTGGACAGACCTGAAGTCCTGCTCTCTGAGAGCGCGAAATAGCCTTTGTCTTGGTCTTTCCGGAGTCTTTCCCAGCCTTACCGCCAGCCTGGAAAACAAAAGCCACCGTCCACGGTTTACAGCAGCCCAGTCGAGCTTCAGCCACCGCAACATGAACACATTTCAGCTCACACTCCGTCTTAATTGCGACGTTACCGCTTTCTCGACGCGACCAAGTCAGCTAGCATGCTAAGCTAACTCGACCGCTAATACTAACGGCTACCACGCGATTAAAAACACGCACCGTGGGGTTTATTGAACGTTTTAACCGTGGACGGCACTGCCATGCGGTTCAAATAATACAATCAAACTTACCATTTTAATTTCTTCACAAGTAATTTCTTAAGCCGCAGTACAAAAATTGTCTTCCTCGCTACCGTGTTTAGCTGCTATCAGAGCCACTAAGCCCGCTTTTCGACACTCCTCCATCCAACCTTTATCCGGGTAACTATCGCCACCGTCATACGTCATCGTGATTTTCAGCCAATGAACAACAAAAGAATTCTCACCGTTAGCTTTATGGGTAATGTAGTTTATTTGTTTAAACGAGTTTTCCACAGTTCAGCATGAATAATCATTGACAAGCATAAACAAAAGTGAACGTTTCCTCTCGTTTGTTTTATTTATTTATTTGGTTTTGCCTGCAGATGAAGGAAAACTGTTTTGTTTTTTATTTATTTGGAGCATTAGCAAAATATATATAAACCACTCAACAGATATTAATGAAACTCTCACAAAGTAATAAATGGATGTACATCAAAGGCTGATTAAGGTTATAGCCAACTGACCTTAACATTTTTTTTAAGTGTCTGTAACTCTTTCAAGTTCACCATTATTAAGTTAAATTTTAATGTATAGTAGCTGATAGTCATCTTCAACATGAATCTTCATCAGTGAGCCTTCACCTCTGGAAGCCTCAACTGAGCTGTGTGAGAACTTCCTCCATTTCTTTTTAGAAAAAGTGGCAAACACCCGGGCACTCATTTCTCCACCAGCTCATGATCTGTCCATCCCTTCTCAGTGTGTGGCTGTGTTTGACCACTTTGAGCCCATCTCTCTGTCCTCTCTGGAGCAGGTAATGTGCAGCATGAAACCATCTGGTTCCCCCTTTGATGTGGTCCCCCCTCGACTACTAAAGGAAGTTTTTCCTACCCTGGGTCCTTTTATCCTCACTATTCTGAATAGCAGTTTATCCTCAGGTGTGGTGCCAAAGACTTTTAAACATGCTGCTGTCCAGCCCCTCCTGAAAAAACTTAACCTTGACCCCTCAGTCATGTCCAACTTCCGGCCTGTCTCCAGACACCCATTCACCTCTAAACTACTGGAAAAAATTGTGGAGTCTCAGTTGAAACAGTTTTTGGGGGATCACGCTATCCTAGAGTTATTCCAATCTGGCTTCAAATCTCTCCATAGCACTGAAACTGCTCTACTGAAGGTTTTTAATGACATTTTCATATCCACAGACGCAGGTGATTCTGTGCTGCTTGTCCTATTGGACCTTACATCTGCTTTTGACACCATCGACCACAATATCCTCATTTCTAGACTGGAGCAGTGGGTGGGCATCACAGGGTCAGCCCTTAAATGGTTTGGGTCCTACCTCTCTGACAGAACCTTCTGTGTCAATATCAAAGATTTTAGTTCGGCATCGACCGCACTTCAGTGGGGGGTACCGCAGGGGTCCATCCTCGGTCCCCTTCTCTTTTCTTTATACCTGCTGCCACTAGGTGCTATCTTCCGCAAACACGACATACCCTTTCATTTCTATGCCGATGATTGCCAAATTTACTTCCCCCTGAGGCACAGAGGCACACGCTCTATTCAGCCTCTTCTTGACTGCCTGGCTGACATCCGGGACTGGATGGCTTTAAACTTCTTAAGCTTCAATGAGAAGAAGTCTGAAGTCATGCTGTTCCATCCCAGTGGCTCACTCATGAACCATGACATTGACCTTTTCTCTCTAGCCCCGCTAGAGAAACAAAAGGTGACTAATCTGGGGGTGATAATGGACCCGTCCTTAAAACTCAACAGTCACGTAAACATGATGGTCAAATCCTGTTTTTTTCAGCTGAGACGGCTGTCTAATCTGAAGCCTATACTCTCCAAAAAGAACCTTGAGACAGTGATCCACGCCTTCATAACATCTAGGCTTGATTACTGCAATTCACTTCTGTTTGGAATCAGTCAGTCCTCCATTGCTCGTCTACAACTGGTCCAAAATGCTGCAGCCCGATTTTTAACTGGTACAGGCTATAGAGAGCACATCACGCCAGTTTTGGCCTCCCTGCACTGGCTACCCATTCACCTTCGGATCCATTTCAAAATTCTCATGTACGTTTTTAAATCACTGAACAGTTCCGCCCCATCCTATCTCACTGATCTTCTGCAGCCATATGTCCCACCGCGCTCTCTGAGGTCAGCAGACCAGATGCTTCTCTCAGTCCCAGAAACCCGTCGTAAGCTCAGGGGTGACAGGGCTTTCTCTGTTGCAGGTCCACGACTGTGGAATGAGTTGCCACTGAGTGTCCGGCAGGCTCCCACACTCTCTGTCTTTAAGTCTCGCTTGAAGACCCACTTCTATTCGCTTGCCTTTAACACGGTGTGATTTGTTTTGGTCCGGTCTGTTCTCTACTCTGTTGGCCATTTTAGTTAGCTTCTGCTGCTATTTGTATCTGTATTTCTATTTTATGTTTTCCTGTTCGCTGTGCATGTTTGTGTTCTTTTGTACAGCACTTTGGTTGGCCTTGTTGCTGTTTTAAGTGCTATATAAATAAATTGGTATGGTATGGTATGGTAACATCTGCTCTGAGTGCTACTCTTGTGAGCTCTCATAGTATCTTGGGATCATACCAAGATATAACCATTATATAACATACCATTAACATACCAGTTGTAGCCATTAAAACTGCTATAACTTTGCCTCTTATTACAATCTTCTTAAAAATGGAAAGGCATGCGACATGCCTTCTTTCAAGGAGTGAAAGGCTTTAAATCTGATGTTTAATTAAGTAAAATTTAGACTATAATATTATTTTATTACCATTTGTACTAGATAAAAACAGGCATGTTGGAATTCTTGTGCATATTTCTCCTGGTCGAGCTGCTAAAATCAAAAGTTTAAAAGATAAATTTGCTAAAACATTAGATGTTAAAATAGACAGATAGTTTTTCATTATTATAAATCAGGTCACTTGGACAGTTTATTTTGCTCAGTGACAAAATACCATTGACAAAGTTGCGTATCATATTCTCACACATGAGCACCCAATCTGTATGTCCGTGTTTTATTGTGTTAAACTTTATTATTTTGTTGAACTTATAAATGTTCTGTATGAGAACTAAAGGTCTGGTTTATAAAACTATCTGTGGTGTTGAAGCTGCACTTTCTGTTTCCAACCACTTGAGAGCAATGCTGGTCAAGTCAGCTTTTACAAAATAACACATTTAATCATCTATATATATATATATATATATATATATATTTACGTAAGACTATGTTTGGTGCTCAGTTTTAATTTAACATTATTAACAGTTTTAAGTTTCATATGAATAGGGCACCAAAATAAATCCCTCTACAATGAATAAAGTGCACCTAAATGAGGATCTCTAATTTACACAAAGTCTGTCATTTATCATTTTATTTATTTATCCTTTATTAAAACAACAAATTCCCAGTGAGAGATGATCTACCTCTTCTGAAGCGTCTCAGTCAGGATGACGGTGACAAAAGGTCAACAACCGAGTGAAGAACCCACGGCCTAAATAGTTCCCAGAGAAAAGGAAAACTGTGAGCATCTCATCTACGCTTGATGTGTTGTCTTCATTCTCCCTCAGCTGTGCCACCACCTGCTGAACTCTGCTTTCAAAGCAGGCGCTGCTCCACAGATTTGTTATTAACTCAGATCTAAAAAAGTTAAATCTGGTCCTCTGGACATTCAAAAAAACAAAACAAAACAAAACAAAGCAAATCAACAAAAAATGTAGAAACGTTTCGTCTCTCATCCGAGAGACTTCCTCAGTCTGAGGTGCTGTATTCAGCTCAGTCTCTTAAATAGCACCTTCTCAGAGTGGATCAACCAGTTTTGCTGCTGACAACCAAAACCAGCTGATCACATGCTCAAGAAGGACCATCAGCCTAACAATGGATCATTAGCACACTGATGGCTGTTTACTGTTCACAGAGGGCTGAGTGATACTAGCAATCACAGCATTGTAAGAGGGGGACAGTTGAACCCGGAGGCCTCCACCCCTGTTTAATGATGGACGATTTCTTTTCACAAAGATGGCCTCCTTTACTCCTCTCTCAAACCATCGTTCCTCTCTGTCCAGGATGTGAACATCTTCATCCCTGAAAGAGTGACCGCTGGCCTGGAGATGAGTGTAGACTGCAGAGTCCTGGCCTGATGATGTTGATCTTCTGTGCAACAACATCATCACATTGTAATATTTCACATGATTTCATTATAATGATTGAAAACAACAATCAAAATTATTTGTGTTCACACTTGTTAATAAAATAAAACAAACTTCATTAATGATTTGTTTTTCTTTCTTAGAGACATAGGAAGAAATAAGATAAACATTAGTCAGACTGTAGCTGACTCTGTGTCCAAGGACAGGAAATGTGTGGAAAAACATCAGACATTATTGAAGTCAAATGTAACTTTGAAGAACACGATTCATGGTGAATCTGAGAAATGACTAAGAGTCAGGGGTCATAGTTAGAGCAGTGCAATGTTACACGGAGAAAAATTATGTTTATAGATAAGGGACCAAGCTAAAAGTACCTGTTGGTGGAAGTTGGAGAGCTTAGTGGGTATTTTCGGAATACTGTAATTACAAAGGAGAACAAACTCTAAACCGCCTAAATGTGAAAAGACATATTGTGAAATGAAGTTCCAGATACACTTTGGGTTTTTAAGATAATTTTTGATCCATTTTATTTTCAAAGTGTTATTAAAGGAGTCAAAGTCAATAAATTTTAGCCCACCAGACTTATCATTGTTTAAAACGACAGATTTACGCAAATAATGTGTTTTGTTTTTCCATAAGACGTCGGAGAGCGTTCAGTCGGCAGAATTACAAACTGATTTATCAACATAAAGAGACTGGGCAGTACAGGCCAGACGGGACAATCCTTCTGCTTTAGTGAGCAGGACTCTACCTCTCAGGGACAGATCCCTTTGTAGCCAACTGTTAAAAACCTTTTTTGACTTTTCAATGACAGGAGTGAAATTAGAAATACTTCTGTTTGTACTATTCTTAGTGATACTGATACCCAGGTATGTTCCAGAATCTTTGACAGGGATGCCACAAATAGAGGAGTGTGTGCAATTATTCACTGACAACAGTTCACACTTATTAAGATTAAGAGACAGGCCAGAGGCCTTAGTGAAACTTTCAACAGTACTAATTGCTAGAGAGACGTGTGACATGTCTTTTAAAAAGAAAGATGTATCATCAGCCAACTGGCTAATGAAAATACTTCCACCTGCAATATCGATTCCTTGTATGGGGCTATTTCTGACATGAACATTTAGAAACTCGGCTGCTAACAGAAAACGATAAACAGAGAGTGGGCATCCTTGTAAAACCCCTCTATGGAGACTAAACCTAGGAGACGTACAAAAGGAAGTTTAATGCTGCTGTTACCTTCTGCATACAGAATTTGTACACATCTATAGAAAAAAATCACCAAAACCAAACCTTTTCAGTGTAGTAAGCATGAGTTCATGCTCCAAGGTGTCAAACGCTTTGTGAAAGTCCAAAAATAGGATTAAACTATTGTCCTGTACAAGTTCAGAATAATCCAGAATATCTAAAATTAGCCTAAGATTATTAGAGATAAGGTGTTAGCGGTGCTGCAGGTGCACCCAGCTCAATGATGTATATACTACAATATATGTCATTGGTCCAGCTCTTCTTGAAGGCGGGTCTAATGTTACCTGCCCAGTTTGCAGTGATTCAGTGGACCAACTCCCCTCTCACCATCGGTTACTATCAAACAACGCAACATGAGTGTAACTTGTAACACATTATAGAAATGTAGTGTAGCAGAAAATATAGATACTTAATGTAAAATGTAGTGGAGTAAAAGGTGAAAGTACCCATGTTAAACTCTACTTAAGTAAAGTACAGATACATGAAAAATGTACAGTAACAAAGTACTTGTACTTCTTTACATCCCATCACTGACTGAGGAGCGGTGAAAATGACCGTCTGGGTTTGTCTGATGGACTATGAGAGATGTCCTGATGGATGGGAAACAGGACTGGGAGGAGGGATGTGACGGACAGAAAAGGTCTCATATGTTAAACCGAGCATTTTAAAGGGACAGTTCAGCCATTCTGAAGTGGTTTATCATAAAAGTTTTAAACAGCATCTTACCTGTTGTAGACAACATGCTGAATAGCTTAAATTTAGAGAAACAGTTTAATTCTGACTAAAGAGCTAAGAGCTTGTCTGAATTCAGTTAAGATCAAAGTAAACTGCTGCTGTCTTAAAATGACTTCAGTCTCCTAAGTTCCACGAGGGTTTGTGTGCAAGTTATTATTTAAACTTTTAACCCCTCCCACTTTTTGATTACACAACTATTTTAAAGGAAATATCAAAATATAATTTCTGATGGGAGCAAGCTGCTTCAGAAATGCTTAATCTGGCATCTGCTTATGTTATTTATGCTTGTAAAAATACAACCAGCCAACCACCATCCATCCATCCATCCATCCATCCATGCATCCATCCATCCATCCATGCATCCATCCATCCATCCATGCATCCATCCATCCATCCATCCATCCATCCATCCATCCATCCATCCATCCATCCATCCATCCATCCATCCATCCATCCATCCATCCATCCATCTATCCATCCATCTATCTATCCATCATCTTTACCTATTTTTTCCTTTTTGGATCGTGGGAGTCACTGGTGCCCACATCCAGCTATCACTGTGCAAGAGGCGGGGACACACTGGACAGGTCTCCTGTCCATCAAAATACCCTCTGCCTGGCCCTCCATCTGCCCGTTTGCAAAAAACCACTCATGTACAGTATAAAACTACAAACATTCACTAGTCAAATCTCTCAGTGATGGAGGACATCAGAGTACCGCTTGTTAATTTGTAAACTGATGAGGTGCAGATAAGAGTCATGTTCTGAGGCAGAACATTTTCAAATAGACACAAGTTGCAAAAAGTCTTTCTTTCCTGCTTTTACGCTGAAATTTAAGACCAGATTGTTGAAGCATTTATCTGTGTTTTGTCCACTGTCTGCACGGCAGTGAGTCTTATCAGAGGGTGGACAGTGAGTTGGTGCCATCACGATATCTGGAAGAACAGTTACCGGAAAACAACAAGATTTCAACCGTGTGTGCGTGTGTGTGTGTGTGTGTGTGTGTGTGTGTGTGTGTGTGTGTGTGTGAACATGATAAGGCTGTCTGAGTGCGTCTGAGACAACTCACAGCTGGTGGTGGGCTTGTCCTGTTCAAATCACATACCATTCATTCTCAGCCGCACTCCCCTTTCAGCAGTCACTCACTCACTCTTTCCTCTGCCCTCTGCTGCCTTCACTCATCCTCCTCTTCCTCCATCACCACTCAGTGTCTCCTTCTCCTCACCCCCTTTGCCACCACTCATCTGTCAGTCCTGTATAACAGGCAGCAGTTCTGCCAGGTCATGGTTGCAGAGAGGAAACAGCCCAGCCTTCCTGCCACTTGCCTCTCTGTTGTCTGAAGCTCAGCCACCATATAACTCACCTGTGTTTGGAATTCAAACTTCTGGACTTAATCTACTGGATTACTGGTTTCTGCCTCCTTTGGTCCTGCTCAGAAATAACTACCGGTATATTATTTATCCTTTGCTCACCTACTTTTTTCCATAGATTGGAGTACCCAAGACTGAAAAGAGCCAAAGGCAACAAAGTAACAAATAAAACATTGTGATGCATGCTCAATAATCCAGGTAGAAAAATCTAAAAAAAAAAAAGTAAAGTCTGGTCCTCTGGACATAAAAAAAAAAAAAAAAAAAAGGTAAAATAAAAACCCAGTAGAAACGTTTCATCTTTCATCCGAAAGACTTCTTCAGTCTCTAAGTTTTTCGTTTGTTTGTTTGGTTTTTTTTTTTTTTTAATGTCCAGTGGACCAGACTTAACTTTTTAGATAACAAATAAAACATTTTTATTTAGAAATAAAAACGCCTGCAGGCAATATGTGCTGATAAGGCTCCTGGGCATATATAAGGCCGATGCTGAGATTACTTCGATGCTGGGGCATTACCTTGCCAATGGTTCATGCTCTCAGCCCTTTGTGCATTCCTTGAGCCTTGTACCTGTGATTTATTCATCCATCCATCCATTATCTTTACCCGCTTATTCCATTTTGGGTCACGGGGGTCGCCGGTGCCCATGTCCAGCAATCACTGTGCGAGGGGCGGGGTACACCCTGGACGGGTCGCAAGTCCATCACAGGGACACATAGAGACAAACGAGACAAACAACCATTCACTCTCTCACTCACACCTAGGGACAATTCAGAGTTACCAATCAGCCTAACATGCATGTTTTTGGTCTGTGCTCACTGAAAGGCAGCAGCTCTACCAGTTGCACCACCGTGCTGCCCGTGATTTATTCATTCAACCTTTATTTATTCAGGTTAGTCTCATTGAGTTACGAGAACTCATTCCAGTCTGCCACCTGAGACCTACCTGTGCCCTCGGATCCTCATGTGAACCTCTGGAATCTTACCTGTGCCCCTTCAGCTGCTCTCCTGTGTCTCCAGTCACATGCTCTCTCTGGTGCTCTCTGGACCTTCTGTAGGCTACTAAGGATTCAGGAACCCTAAACCACCATATAACATCTATACTATAGATGTTTGGTGTAAGAAGAAGAAGAATCGTTATTTACATTTACAAACTGGAATCTATGAAATAAGGTGATTTAAACAACTTTAGAGCCATTCCTGTAATCCCAATATCATATTCAAATTTCTGTAGTAGAATATTGTGATCAACTGTATCAAATGCAGCACTGAGGTCTAACAGGACCAGTATAGACACAAGTCCATTGTCAAAGGCCATGAGAATATCATTAGTACCTTTCACCAGTGCTGTTTCTGTGCTATGATGAGCTCTAAACCCTGACTGAAATGCCTCAAACAGATTATTTCTGGTCAGATGTTAAAATAATTGATTTGCAAGTATTTTCTCAAGAATTTTGAAATTAATTTTAGATTAGATATAGGTCTATAATTGGCCAGAATTCATGAATCAAGATCAGGCTTAAAAGTAAAGGTTTAATTACAGCAATCTTAAAGTGCTGTGGTACGTAGTCATTCACTAAAGATAAATTAAGCAGATCCAAAATTAGGATATTAATTAGAGAAAATACCTCTAAACAGTCTGGTAGGGATGAGATCTAGCAGATATGTTGATGGTTTGAATGAAGCTATTATTTTTGACATTTCAGAAAACTCATCAGGACAAAAACAGTCCAAACATAAATCAGGTTCTAGTGACATTTCTAAAGCTGCCTCATCTGACAGGAAATCAGAGGCAATAGTAGGAAGGGTGGTTTGAATTTTCTCTCTAACTGAAATAATTTTATTTGTTAAAAATCTCATGAAGTCATCGGACACATGGTTCAACAGAGATGTGGGAGTTCAGATTTCACAGCAACCTCAAGTCACAAGATGGCACCAAAAAGTCACAACTGTGGACAATCTCTTTGCTAAGCTGCAGGAGTATAAAAGGCTGCAGAAGACATCTCTTCACCGATGGAGCATTATATGCCTACTCATAGTTGCGCTTCTAGCTTCTTTATCTTGTGATATGAAAAGTCTTACCTTGTGTTTTCTGTGTTTAAGCATTGACTTCTGCTGTCTACCTGTTCATTGACTCCCTCTGTGTGACCCTGAGTTCTATTTCATAAAGGCTTCACCCTTTAAGGCTATCGCTAGTGGGTGTATCCCTTTGCGCACAGTGCAGCACTGAAAACTTTAGTACATGCCCACCTGCTGTGTGCGCCTCACCCCCGGTCCGTGTAAATTACGGTGAGACTGGGTAATTGTCTCCCATTTTTTCTTCAGCAAGCAACCAGCACTGCTTTTAAAAGAACACGATGTCCAGCACCAGCACCATCCGCCTGTGCCCGTCCTGCCAGACTGGCTACATTTTGAGTTTTGACTGGCACAACATCTGTGAAGGATGCCTGGGTCCCCGCCACGTTGACCTCGCCTCCTCCTGCCGTCCCTGTGACCTCCTCCCTCCTGAGGAGAAGCAGAGACGAGCAGCCTTGATCAAGGCTAACATTGAGGAGTGCCTTTCCGTGGCGGGGGACTGTTCGCTGGATGACGCCATCGCCTTTTTTGACGCCGAGTCACGAAGCAAATCGGATGATTCCTCCAGAAAAGGCTAAGTCAGCAGCAGCCCCACTGCTCATTCCCACCTGGAGAGCATAGTGTTGGAACGGGGGGGGTGGGGGGGAGCGGAGGCTCACTGCCCTGACTCCATCTGGCCTCGTTTCCCAGCAGTGATGTTCCACTCGAACGAGGCTGCAGCCGGACCTGGTACGCTGAAGGCACCCGTCTCCATCTTTGCTCCCATCACCAGAGTGGAGGGGTTTACTGAGCAGAATTTTCCCTCAGTCCCACCTGGAGCCAAGCCTGGCGGAAGCACTTGGAGCAAAAGTGTCCAGGTTGGACCAACGTCCTATCCCTCCAGGGAGACGTGGCCAAACGGTGATGTCGCTTTCCAACCGAGCCCACCAGTGTGCTTTCCAGGCGGCCGCAGCAAACAACAGTGTCGCCCTGCTGGCCTACAGCATTTCCAAAAGGCTGGAGGACACAGACCTGCCTGAGGAGATGAAGAGCTCGCTCTGCAAAGTGTCTGACATCATCCTGAACCTGTGCGCCTCCTCTGCGGTCTGCTTGTCTCGCATCGCCGCCTGGATGACGATGATCCAGAGGTCCACCTGGCTCCGACTCTCCCCATCCATGCCGGAGAAGCTGCAGAAGGGCCTGTTGGAGGGCCCCATCACGACGGACGTGCTGTTCGGGGCCAATTTCAAGGCCATGCTTGAAAAGTCGAAGAAGTCAGAGGAGGTGTCGGAAACTGTGCGCCCCTTGATGAAGCCACAGCTGTTACACAGAGCAGGAATGAGAATTATTTTCTACCTGGACGATCTGCTGCTGTTAACTCGATCCAGGCAGGAAGCAGTGGCACAAACCAAAGCGCTGACGTCACACCTGCTAAACCTGGGTTTTGCCATAAACTGGGAAAAGAGTTCAGTTCTCCCGTCCCAGATGATCGTTTATCTGGGAGTGGAGCTAAACTCATTCACTATGAGAGCCCACTTATCACAGCCAAGAGCCGAAGCTCTGACAGCTCAGCTCCGCCGCGTAAAACCCAGCAAGGTAGTAACGGCTGTCTCGATCATGAAACTTTTGGGTACGATGTCCTCAGCTCACGCTGTGGTTCCTCTGGGCTTATTCCACATGAGACACCTTCAGAGATGGCTCGTCTGCCTGCGCATAGATCCGGTGTGTCAGAAGAGGCGGATGATCTCTGTGCCCTCCTCTGTGGGAACCAACCTGAATCACTGGGGAAACATATCTCACTCTGTCAGAGGGATTTTCTATCAGCAGGCCTACGTCACATGTCTCAGTTTTCACAGACGCGTCCCTGTCAGACTACGGAGGGACGTGCCTGTCTCAAGCGGTGGGGGCGCAGTGGCCAGTTCATACATCAGCTCATATAAATGTCTTGGAATGTCTCACAGTTTGGAATGTGATTCAGTATTTTGCTCCTCTGTTGCGGAATCAACATGTTCTGATCCACACAGTTACTGCAGCTTACATAAACCGGCAGGCAGGCGTGCGCTCAGCCCAACTGTTACACGTTGCTAGACAGCTGCTGTGTTGGGCACACAAAAACCTGCTCTCCATCAGAGCAGTGTACATCCCCGGCGTCCTGAACAGAGGAGCGGACATAATGTCCAGGGGCGGTCCTCGCCACGGAGACTGAAGTCTCTATCCAGAGCTGATTTCTCGGATTTGGAGCAGGTTCGGCCAAGCAGCAGTATCTGTTTGCCACACGGGAGAATGCCCACTGTCAATTATGGTTCTCATTGAGCCCACGGGACGACCCACCGTTAGGAGTGGATGCCTTTGCCCACAGACCATGGCCAAAAATGTTCCTTTACACGTTTCATCCAGTCCCTCTAATACCGAGTCCGGGAGGAAGAACTATCAGCCATCCTTGTTGCCCCCGAGTGCATGAGCGCCCCATGGTTCCCAAACCTGCAACGTCTGTTATCGGTCCGACCGTGGAAACTGCCGTGGAGAGCCGATGCTCTCCTCCAGGTGGGAGGAGCAATCAGGAGTCACCCAGAAATAGGCCAGCACCTTTGGGTCTGGCTGCTGAGCGGATCCGCTTGGAGAAAATGGGTCTCTCTCAAGAAGTGGTGCGCACAATCCAAGACTCACGAGCCGCTTCCACCACAGCACTGTACACATCAAAGTGGACAGCTTTTCAGCGCTGGTGCACAGAGAAAGGTGTAGAGGCCATCTCATGTCCACTAGGTGGCGTGATGTCCTTTCTGCAGCAGCTGATGGACAAAAATTTAGCTTTCAGCACAATTAAAACGTATGCTGCGGCTATTTCTTCTTGTTACAAGGGCTTCTGTGACAGAACAGTTTTCAATCACCTGCTGATGAAGCGTTTCCTAAAAGGTGTATGGAGACACAGACCGATGTCATGCCCACTAGCTCCACAGTGAGACCTAACGATGGTTCTGCGAGCTCTGATCAAAGCTCCTTTCGAGCCTTTAGATCAGGTGTCACTTAAATTCCTGTCACTTAAAACAGCCTTGCTGTTGGCTTTGACATCAGCAAAGAGAGTGAACGATTTATCTGCGCTCTCTGCTGCCCCGTCATGCCTCAGGATTTAAGCTGATGGCAGCTCAGCTGTGTTGAGACCTAACCAAGCTTTCATACCAAAAAACATCACAAGCTCATTTAAATCAAGAATGATAACATTGGAGGGGTTTTACACCCCCCCCCCCCCCCTCACAAATCAGAGGAGGAAGCATCATCTCATCTCCTCTGGCCCGTGCGCTCGCTGGCATGTTACATAGCACACACGGCCCCTCTGCGCCAGACTCAGCGTCTGTTTGTGCATTATAGGGACATTTCTGCAGGTCGCCCGTTATCCACTCAGCGCCTCTCACACTGGCTGTGTGAGGCTATTTCTGAAGCTTACAGAGCATCAGGACTGGATCCTCCAGAGAATCTCAGAGCACATTCCACCAGAGGAATTTCATCCTCTACAGCTTTGCATGGAGGAATGACAGTGGAGCAGGGGCGGACTGGGACAATAATCCAGGCCGGGAATTTTGATACCATCCCAGGCCACCACCACCTGATTAACGCAAACCACCAAGACTGAGTTCAATTGAGCGCACTTTGAATGCATGTTGTTTGCACACGTCTAACTGAATACCTACATAAATCTTTCTTCTGTGGTGCAAACTTAAAAACATTTGTTATATTTGTAGTATGTCATATGCTGGATATTTCATACATTTTTCACGAGTTCCTCATCTTTCTGACTGTGTAAATGTCGTGCATTGAATTTAACAAAAATGTAACGAGAGACGTTATTTATCTTTGACCCATCAAATGAATGCGGTCATTTATTTTCAGAATCAAAGTTTAACATCAAACATTTACATTAATTTGGCAAAATATGAAAATAATAACAGACAAGTTTCACAGATAATGGACATCAATCACACGGCGGTGACTGAGGACTTTGCTTCAGATATCTCTAAGATATCTGTCAAATGAATTTAGGAGAAAGGAGAGTTTAAGATGGAAGATGGAGATTTATCTTACAGAGAGATTTGTGAGGGAATTAATCTGTTTGACCAGAAACGTGCACGCTCCTTCAGATCTCAGCTTGCGACGGTACGCTTGGTCGAAGTGGACTGTTACCTGGTTGATGATAGGTCAGCGTCGGTATAGGATCCTCCTTTGACTCTTTCAGCGTCTCCGTTGAGAGCAGCTGAAATCCTTCGAGAGTCGTGCGAGGTTATTCAAACAGAAGTTATAATCCCAAAACGTCTCTGGATCATCCTGAATGCGTTTGCATCCAAGAACTCTGAACTCCTTTCATCTCCTTAGCACTCTCTATCAGACTTCCGACATCAGACTCTTCAGCACTCTGTGTGGAACTCTGTGACACTCTAGCTCTTTAAATCCATCACTCTTCAGCACTCTGTGTGGAACTCTGTGTGCAGAACCGGGAAGTTGCCACATTTTAAATGAGTTGACTTCCGGGTCAATTTAGAGCTTTCTGATTCGTGGATGGACCAGAATAGAGGTGTGTTTTGTGACGTAAGATGTTATCAAAAGTCAAGGGCAGAGAATGAGATTGCTTAACAGACAGAAAAGATTATTGGAGAAACACCAGACTTCGTGGAGTCTCACTCTTATTATCTTCTGAAAAAGTTTAAACATGACATTTCTTCTCAGTAAACATTTTAGTTGACCGAGACTCGACCTTTAACATACTTACAAAACTTGCTCATTGAAGACAGAAAATCAAGAAATGCATATTAACCTGATTTCTTCTTTTAATGAGGAATAAAAATCATTACTTACTGTTTATGTAAAATAAAAATGAGTAGTTCTCTTCAACCTGTAAGCATTGAGTGAACTAACACAATTTGATTATCAAACATTTGTAAAATAGTAATGATCATAGAGGATTGTCTTTTCTACTTGATTAATTCAAGAAAGAAAGTCTCCAGATGGCTCAAACTGTATTTCTGGATGCAGATCAATGAAATAACAGTCTCTGTTCATCTGATCAGATTTGAGGTCAGATCAGGTTCACTACATATTAAGTCAGTTTTGGCCCACTTAGGTCCCTCAAAGTGAAGCTAGCATGTGGATATTAAGCTGTGCTGATAAACTGTGCCAGAGTTCAATTTTTTCAACACAAGTGTTTCTCTTACCTGCTCCATTACGAACAAACATTAATTTATAGCACTTAGCAGCATCCGCGGCCAGAGCTTTTCTCTTTTTTATCCTCTCTCTCTCTGCTCCACCTTTCCTCTTCTTTGGCTGTCTCTGTTGCTCCATTCTACAACTCAGAGATGCACGCACCGCGCGCCAACACCGTCGGGAGCGCGAGTCCTAGGGCGGGGAGGGGGGCGGGCGCAATGTGTGTGTCTCTGCTCTGTGACACACAGAAAAGGAAGGGAGGGGGCCGGCCCGGCCGGGGGATGTGCCAGGCTTTCTCCGTCGCTGCAGTGCAGCGTGAGACCTGAGCCCAGGCAAAAGTGAATTGTTTATTTAAAATAATAAAGTCCGTGCGACCCGAACCGAGCCTTTAGTCCCGTTCCTTGGCAACCAGGCCACCGGGAAGTGTCCCGTCGTGCCCGACGGTGAATCCGCCACTGCAGTGGAGGACATTTGTACGGCGGCCGCTTGGGTATCGCCTTGTTCATTTATTCGCTTCTATCTGCGTGATGTTTCTGCTTTCTCCATGACCCATTCTGTTCTCAGTGTTCTAACAGAATTAATTTTACTTGTTTCATGGAATTTCGTTTTAAACTCACATCTGACTGCATGCAATTACAGTGTGAGACATCAGTCACAAGTTCATGACTGCTGTTTTTATTGTTACTAATCAGTTCATGATTACTGTTACCAATCAGTTCATTTGATTACTAATCAGTTCATTTGTTATTAATCAGTTCATATTGAAGAGCTGTTGACCTGCTCTGCTCACTGTTACACGGTTACAATTTGTAACCTCTGTTCTCTTCCATTCTCAGCAGCAGGACTGCTTTCAGCATTCCCTTTTTTCCTCGTCGGAAACCTTTTCTCTCCGGGGTGCTCCTGTGCATGGAACACGCGTAATTACGCACACAGAAGGCTGAGTTGATGGAATGTTTTTTGTTGGTGCAAGCGGGCACTTCATGTTGTGTCTGAATGGACCCAGTGAGGCATAGACTACATCCTGCTTTGCCTTTAACCCACTAGCAACAACCTTAAAGGGCGAAGCCTATACGAAATAGAACATTGGTTACGTACTGTAACCCCAGATTCTATGAGTATAGGAGCAGCCTTTAAGCTCTGGGCTTCACTGGTTCCTAAATGGCTGGAGAAAAAAGCTATTTGGGAGCCGATTACCCGGTCTTACCATAATTTATACGGACCGGGGGTGAGGCCCACACAGCAGGTGGGTGTGGACTAAAGGTTTCAGTGCTGCGCTGCACACAAAGGGATAAACCCACTAGTGGTAGCCTTGAAGGGCAAAGCCTATACACATAAAATCTGGGGTTACAGTACGTAACCAACGTTTCCTTGTGACTTCCTCAGCTGTCTCCCCACCTTCCAACCACTTGACAACCTCAACCTGAGACTTACCTTGGACATCTTCCTTCGTCTTTCTAGAACCATTGGATCCTCTGCTCCTTCAATGATCCATAACTTTTTCTGTAAAAAATAAATCATCTTAAGGGTGCATTCACACCAGCCCTGTTTAGTCCGCTTTAATCGAACTCTAGCTTGTTTTCCTAGAAAGTCCGGTTCGTTTAGGGAGGTGTGCCATCAAACTCTGTCACGGAACAAAAAGGCGAACTCTGGCCCGGGCTAAAACCTAGGTCTCGGTCCGGTAGAAGCGAACTCCAGCGCGGTTCGAGTACAGTGTGAATGTAAACAGACCGGCCCCGCTCCGCAGGGTAAACAAACACGCATTTCTCTGACCTTATATGAAGCCGTCAGCTGCCTTGTGTGGAAAAACAATATTCTCCATGGTCTTCTGTCTCGTCTTCTGCTCATGCTAAGTCCATTTTTGAAAAATGACAAAATATAACTCCTAAAACTGCTAAAACTTGATGCCACTTCGTTTTTATTTTTATTTACAAAAGAAGGTTTTTGTGTCGTTTCTTTCAGTAGTTCTTGGTGCAGCGCCCCCACAGTCGAGCGGGGGAATAGGTTGGTTCAACAGGTTGACTCGACTGCACAGTGCAGTGTGAATGCAAACGCACCAGCTCAAATGTAAACAAAAGGTCATGAATATTGGTCCCGAACCGAACCGAGTCTACCGGACTATCTGGTGTGAAAACGACCTTAATCCTCATACCCCAAGTTTCACCATACTGACCCTTCTCCTTGTCCCCAGGGTTCCAGTCCCTCCCCGTACTTGTTGAATTATTTAACTGTAAATAAATCACTATTAAATCTTTTCAGTCTTGAAGGCAGTTCCTTTCAGTCCATATTCTTTTGGTATTCCGTTAAACCTTACAAGAGAATGGACTTTTCATTAGTCTTGCAATACGGAACAGAAACCTGGGGTTATTTTTTTCATTCTGATCTATTAAAGATGAATAATATACACTTCTAGCTTTGCGGAAAGCATTCTTATATGTTAGCAGGCTATTTTTCCAAGTTAAATAAAAAAAATTCCATGTTAGTGGAGTGTCATTTTCTTTCCAGCTTTCTAGATGACTGTTTTAAAGTACGTAACTCAGAATTGAACCAAGGAGCCAATTTTCTCTGATTTATTACTTTTTTTTTCAGCAGAACAATTTTATCAAGTGAAGTTTGCACTGAAGTTATAAAAGTATCAATAAAATCATCTAAGTCATTGCTCTCTGCATTACTCTGCAAGACAGAGGAAATGGAAGAGGTTCTTTCAATTTGGTTTCTGCATTCTCTGATTATCACCTGATAAAATATCGGCTCTGTAGTCTGTTAATGTAAACTCAAAGGATATTAAAAATGGTCAGACAGAACAGGATTTTGAGGATTTATTAATCAAATCAAGTACTATGTATTGTTATCTATAGAACTAAGTTTCTATGACATAAGTCAGAACCAGATCAAGAGTGTGATGATAAGAATGAGTAGATTTGTGGATGTTTTGGGTAAAACCAATTGATTCTATTACATTTTTAAAGGCTATGCTTGAGCTATCACTGTCAACAGCAACATCAGTATTGAAATCACCCATTGTGATGATTTTATCAGTATTCAATAAGTCAGATAAATTGGAGAATTCAACAAGAACTGAGAATAAGGGCCTGCTGAACGATATATAACAAGTAAAATTGGCTTTTCTGATTTCCATTTTGGATGGAAAAGACTGAGGGACAAGGACTCAAAATAATTATAACTGGTTTAACATTAATCAATAATCTTGACAGAAAAATAGAAGCTACTCCTCCACCTCGGCCGGTTGTTCTAGGAACATGAAAAATGTAAATAATTAACAGGAGTGGATTCATTTATACTAACAAAATCCTCCTGTTGTAGCCAAGTTTCTGTCAGATAGAATAAATCAATATGATGATCAGTTATCAGTTCATTAACTAACAGGGAATTAGAGGAAAGGGATCTGATGTTCAATAATCTACATTTAATGAATTTATGATTTTGTTCTGGTAAAGTAACTGTGTTTATTTTAATAGGATTTTTATGGTTTAAATTTTTACAGTTGATTTTTGGTGTATTTAATTTGAGCCGTGGGCGAGTTGACACTGTTTCAATGGGGGTGTGGGTGGGTAACAGAGGAGAAGCAGCAGAGAGATGTGGAGGACTACAACTCTGCTTCCTGGACTGGCTCCTGGGTTGTCAATAATTTGGATGACAAAAGTCCAAAACTCAGTTTCTCAGAAAATGAGAATATTCCACAGCCAGCTTTGGGTACCTTTGGTAGTATGAGCAGGAGCTGAGTGTTGCTTGAAAATGAAATCAGCATCTCCATAAAGCTCATCAGTAGAAGGAAACAGAAGGTGCTCTAAAATGTCCTGGCAGATGATGTGAGGACTGTGGACGTCAGAAAGCCCAGTGGACCAGCACCAGCAGAGGACATGGCAACCCCAAACCATCACTGATTGTGGAAACTTCACTCTTGACTTCAAGCAATGTGGATTCTGGACCTCTCCACTCTTCCTCCAGGCTCTGGGCCCTTGATTTCCAAACAATATGAACATTTACTTTAATCTGAAAAGAGGACATTGAACCACTGAGCAACAGTCCAGTTCTTTGTCTCCTCAGCAGGTAAGATGCTTCTTGACTTGAGGAATGAGACATTTGTAGCTCATATCAAGGAGTTAATCAGCTGATCAGGGTGAGACACCAGGAGTTTATAATATTGAACCTCTTCACAATATTCTCATTTTTGGAGACACTTTTTGTTTTTTTCATTATTTCTAAGCCATAATCATCAAAATTACAAAAAAATAAAGGTTTGACATGCTTTCACTCTATGCATATTGAATCTATGTAATGTATCATATATATATATATATATATATATATATATATATATATATATATATAATTTTTTGAGATGCACCTCATTTTACACAACGTCCCAACTTTTGGGTAATTGGGGTTGTACTGTTATTCCTGTGCAATCTTGGTTTTAATAAAATTCCTATAATTTTTACTGTAAATATAGATTACAGTAAACAACTATCAGTCTACGAGTTCACATAAACACCAATTGTTGTAAATACTCAACCTAATTCCACACTATGTTAAATTTAAAAAAAGGAAAGGATTATTAAGCTCAAATGATTACAGTCCCCTGCGAGTCTTCATCCATCCATCCATTATCTTTACCCATTTATTCCATTTTGGGTCACGGGGGTCGCTGGTGCCCATGTCCAGCAATCACTGTGCGAGGGGCGGGGTACACCCTGGATGGGTCGCAAGTCCATCACAGGGACACACAGAGACAAACGAGACAAACAACCATTCACTCTCTCACTCACACCTAGGGACAATTTAGAGTTATCAATCAGCCTAACATGCATGTTTTTGGTCTGCGGGAGGAAACCGGAGCACCCGGAGAAAACCCACGCATGCACGGAGAGAACATGCAAACTCCACCCAGAAAGGCCCCTGGACCGGGGTTTGAACCAAGGACCTGCTCACTGAGAGGCAGCAGCTCTACCAGTTGTGCCACCGTGCTGCCCCCTGCGAGTCTCTGTAAGTCAATAGTACCCATAGGTGCATCACATGCAAATATCTAACAAACCTATCATTGGAAATCCTATAGGATCAACCAGTCAGAAATAATTAGTGCTCCCTCACCACCCTAAATGTCCCAGATAATTTACTTCTCTACCAGGGTTGTTTCCAGGGGTAAATTTCTACATCTGTTTTGGCCCTTGTTCCTGGAATGGCAAAAGAAGGGTTAAAGTATGTAAATCATGGATCTGGTCAACTGGTCTTTCAAGGCAATTGATAAAATTTTCTCGAGAAGAAGATAGGATGAAGGAGAGCCTTCATGCCCTGAAGGGACATTCGCTTTGGGATACACCATGGATTCCTGGGGCCATTGAAAGATGGTGTGTCTGTCTGTATTGTATATTGAGGACATAGAAGATGCATACATAATTGGATTTATGATAGCGGGATTTCTGCTTTTTGGAATTGGCAGGTTTCTGGCTTATCGACAAATTCGGAAGATGTCGGTAGTGAATCTGGCAATTTTGAAGCTGCCTGCCATGTGTGAAGGAATGTGCCGCGCTTCGAGCGCTCAGACTTAAACACTTTGTGAGCTAAGCCGCAAGCTGGATGCGATTTCTTAGACTCACAGGCCACTTGTGGCTTCTGGAACTCACTGGCGTGAATGATTTGACCTTGGGGAAGGGTACAAGCACAGTCCGGCAGAATTTTCTCAAATCTGGCTGTTTTGGATTCGCCATTGAGAATTACCAACAAAACTTTTGAAGGCAGACATAAAAAATCAAGCAGAGTCTGCCTGTCCCAAAACAATTGTTGTTATCAAATCTGGCTTCCCTGCTTGGCCTTGAATAGGCCAACTATCTCCAATTTTCCCAGAGGTTATGTGAATAATGACACTCTGTTGCTCCCCCCCCCCCCCCCCCCCGACACTGTACCATCATATCAGAACTATGGGACTTTCTGGCAGAGTCCACAGACAACTCACCACCTTTGTTGACCCCCTCATGCATAAATGTCTTATGATGTTATTGTATGTTGCTGTTTGTGTTGAGGGGTCTTTTTTTGTGTGCATCTTTTACACTGTGCCCCAGCCAGGAGATGGTGTGAGATATGATTTTGTTTTTACTTCCTCCACCCTCATGTTCTCTTTTCCTCATCTACTTTGTATGTTTGTATGTATCAGGTCTCTCTTGTAAATGAGTCCTCGAGGCTCAATGGGAACTAACCTGTAAAATTAAAGGTTGAATCAAAAAAGGATTAAAGTATAGCTCCTGAAACTACCCTGGTTACTGAAAAAAATCCCTAAAGTGGAAACACAAGTTTTGACAATTATACACCTTACAATGTTCTTGCAATTCCTTCTTAATAGCAAAATACAAACAACTCTGATGTCCTCTGTCTCTGAGGGATTTGAATAATGAATGTTTGTACTTTGTAGTTTTAAAGATGAGTGTTTTCTGGACTGGAATTGAACAGAGAATGTAAGTAACCTGAATGTTTTTGGTGCAAAATATTCAAATGGGTAGAAGTTACATGATGGAGAAAAAGAACAGGAGGTTTTGTTTATTGTCCAAGGCAGCACAGAGTGATGGATCCTGGAAAGTGAAGAGAGCAATTTTATCAACCTCCAGGTGCAATGGAGGAGCCAGGGAGTGGCCAGTGGTGGCTTTGACTACCCCAATCATTTTAGGAAACTACCCTTTTAAGTATCCTGATGCATGCTCAATAATCCAGGTAGAAAAATCCAAAAAAGTTCAATCTGGTCCTCTGGACATTCAAAAAAACAAAAAACAAAACAAAGCAAAAAAATGTAGAAACGTTTCGTCTCTCATCCAAGAGACTTCCTCAGTCTGAGGTGCTGTATTCAGCTCAGTCTCTTAAATAGCACCTTCTCAGAGTGGATCAACCAGTTTGCTGCTGACAACCAAAACCAGCTGATCACATGCTCAAGAAGGACCATCAGCCTAACAATGGGTCATTAGCACACTGATGGCTGTTTACTGTTCACAGAGGGCTGAGTGATACTAGCAATCACAGCATTGTAAGAGGGGGACAATTGAACCCGGAGGCCTCCACCCCTGTTTAATGATGGACGATTTCTTTTCACAAAGATGGCCTCCTTTACTCCTCTCTCAAACCATTGTTCCTCTCTGTCCAGGATGTGAACATCTTCATCCTTGAAAGAGTGACCGCTGGCCTGGAGATGAGTGTAGACCGCAGAATCCTGGCCTGATGATGTTGATCTTCTGTGCTGGGCCATCCTTTTAAGCAATATAAAATCTAGGAAACATAGGTCGTTTTCACACCAGATAGTCCGGTAGACTCGGTTCGGTTCGGTTCGTGACCAATATTCATGACATTTTGTTTACATTTGAGCTGGTGCGTTTGCATTCACACTGCACTGTGCAGTTGAGTCAACCTGTTGAACCAACCTGTTCCCCCGCTCGCCTGTGGGGGCGCTGCACCAAGAACTACTGAAAGAAACGACACAAAAACCTCTGAAGACACGTCTTCTTCTTCTTCTGTAATTAAAAATTAAAACGAAGTGGCATCAAGTTTTAGCAGTTTTAGGAGTTATATTTTGTCATTTTTCAACAATGAACAGCATGAGCAGAAGATGAGACAGAAGACCATGGAGAATATTGTTTTTCCACACAAGTCAGCTGACGGCTCCATATAAGGTCAGAGAAATGCGTGTTTGTTTACCCTGTGGAGCGGGGTCTGGTCTGTTTACATTCACACTGCACTTGAACCGCGCTGGAGTTCGCTTCTACCGGACCGAGACCTAGGTTTTAGCCCGGGCCAGAGTTCGCCTTTTTGTTCCGTGACAGAGTTCGATGGCGCGTTCACACCTCCCTAAACGAATCGGACTTTCTAGGAAAACGAGCTAGAGTTTGATTAAAGCGGACTAAACAGGGCTGGTGTGAATGCACCCATAGTTGTCTCAAATGATAGAGCTGACCAGTTTAAATGGTGGAAGCCCTCTTAACTTTTGACACGGCAGCCTAATTTTCGACAATCTTTCTTATGCCTAGATGCAGCCACACACCAAAAAGGAGGTTGGCACATTTCTTATTTTTCAAGTTATTATCCCACTTACAATACAGCCAAACATACATGGCAGCAGCCATCTGGGATTTTGATGTGGCAAAACCCAGTTTTCTAAAGGAGCCTTTCTTATGCCTATTTGTAACCACACACCAAAATGGAAGTTGGTACCTCCCTATGCTCACAACATGCACGGACAGGCAGGAGAGACAGAGGCTACTTCTGAACCAAAACATCTCTGTATTGAAATCTGGTGCATGCTCATTGCTGTATAAAAGCAATATTTTAAAGTTGTCTATTTCCCATCATACTACATGTGTAAAAGTCACAAGTTTCTGTCAGAAACAGGGCCACTTTAGATTGAAACAAACAAATTAACTTATTTGTAAGCGCTATGAATGATGCTTCAGTTTTTGAAGATGAGAAAGAATATGTGATTTACTATGACAGTGTGCCCATGAGACAGAAATTGGTCTGATGAACTCAGCTGAGCAGAAATAAGACTGAAGAGGAAGTGAGGAGGGGCTCACAGGAAGAAGGGAAGGACAAAGAGCGTGAGAAGTTGTGATGTCACCACATCTGCTGGGACACAAGTGGAAACAAGAAAAAGAAACTGGTGGGAAAATGCATGTTTTAAATACTGAAGCCTGGATATGTTCTCTGTGGTCTGCAAATATTTTACAAACAGGTTTGATTTTGTTGTTTAAATCAAAACAAAACACACACACACACAAACAGAAGTTCTAATCTGAGTAATTCTGAATCCGAACAACCACTACGGAACAATCAGCTTTCATGATTACCGGTAGTGATAGAATAAACTGATATCAGTTTTTATGCACCTCATCAGCTTACAGTATGTTGTTACTTTTGACTCTCCTTTCAATCTGCTTTATTTATCACAAATCACAACAAATCATCTCAGAGTGCTGAATATGAAAAAATAAATGGGTAAACAATATTCTGGCCAATTTACATAATTGTCTTCCAATGCAATGACTGCAAAATTAAGGGTAAAAGAAATTCAATTCAGTTTAATTCCATTTAATTGTCTTTTTTTGATCAATGTAAAATGAAACATAGAAATCCCCCATATGTTCCATATCTCATATTCAGCTGCAAACCGGTACAGTGTAGACTTAAGATTGTGAATCAAGACAACAGAATCACATCACCTGCAAAAACCACAAATACAGTTAAGGTATAAATGTCTGGAGATTTTTGGTCAAGATTTATGGATGTTTTATCACTACTAATGTTAACTTTTGAGTTGTCAGAGAGTTATTTTCTCTCTCAGGAAAGGAGCTTATTTGATCCTGTATGTACAGCTGGGAGGCCGAGGTCATCAGGCCTGTGAGAGCTGTATATAAAAACAAAACTTGTACACTGCCCGGTGCAGATTTCTGTGACTGGGCTCTACGCAATGTAGAACTTCTGTGCATCTGTGTAAACCTGTTATGTGTCTGCCCTTGCAATTCAATTCAGCTTATTTATATAGCACCAAATCACAACAAAGTTATCTCAGGGCATTTTACAGGAACATTCACATACATAAAAGCCAATTAGTAAAGTTCTCTATCTAAGGAGGCCAGCAGACAAGTTGAATCTTGGCTTCGTTGCAGTCTCCCATCTGAGCAAGCACAGTGGCAACAGTGGAAAGGAAAAATTCCCTTTTAAAAGGAAGAAACCTCCAGCAGAACCAGGCTCAGGACAAGCGGCCATCTGCTTTGACCGTCTGGTTTGAGAGGACAGAAAGGAGAGACAAACAAACACAGAATGGTAGGTCCAGATACTGTATAGGTCCAGGTGTACCTGAAAAACAAACAAACAAAAAAACCACATGTTAAGGATAGAAAAAATAACTACAAATACAAAACAGGTTGAGCAGAGTAAGTAAAGACAGTAGCAGAGTGAAAATTGTGGTCAGTTTGTCCTCCAGCAGTCTAAGCCTATAGCAGCATAACTAAGGGGCAGCTCAGGAAACCCAAGCCGACCTTAACTACAGGATTTAGCAAAAAGGAAAAAGAGGAGCTGAGCTGTCAACTGATCACCACCTGGTAGTGAGTTGGATCAGATGGCAGGGGAAGATGCCGGACAGACCCGGTAGACCCAAACGTGTAGTGAGGGTTTGCTGGGAACGCCTGGCAGAGGAACCCATCAGGGAGATCTTCAACTCACGCCTCCGGGAGAGCTTTAACTGCATCCCAGCTGAGATGGGGGACGTTGAGTGTGAGTGGGCCTTGTTCTGCACCTCGCTTGTTGAGGTAGCTGCCTTGAGCTGTGGCCGCAAGGTTGTCGGTGCTTCTCGCGGTGGTCATCCATGAACTCGGTGGTGGACACCCCAGGTTAGGGAGGCTGTCAAGCTGAAGAAGGAGTCCTATCAGGCCTTGTTGTCCAGTGGGACTTTGAAGGCAGCTGAGGAGTACCAGAGGGCCAACCGGTGTGCAGCCTTGGCTGTTGCTGAGGCAAAAGCTCAGATGTGGGAGGATTTCAGTGAGACCTTGGATAGAGACTCTCGGTCGGCTCCGAGGAGATTCTGGCAAACCATCAGGTGGCTGAGGAGGGGAAAGCAGCACTTTACTAACGCCATGTTCAGTGAAGGTGGGATGCTGTTGACCTCAACCAGTGATGTCGTCGGGAGGCGGAAGGAATACTTCTCTAACCTTCTCAATCCCACCAGCATGTCTTCCATGGAGGAAGCTGAGTTGGGGGACTTTAGGGTTGATCTGTCCATAACCGTAGCTGAGGTTGCCGAGGTAGTTAAAAAGCTCCGAGGCGACAGGGCACCGGAAGTAGATGAGATTCACCCTGATTTCCTTAAGGCTCTGGATGTTGTGGGGCTGTCTTGGCTGACACGCCTTTGGAACATCGCGTGGACATTGAGGGCAGTGCCACTGGACTGGCAGACTGGGGTGGTGGTTCCCCTCTTCAAAAAGGGGGACTGGAGGGTGTGCTCCAATTATAGGGGCATCACTCTCCTTAGCCTCCCTGTTAAGGTCTATTCAGGGGTACTGGAGAAGCGAGTCCGATCGTTGGTTGAACCTCAGATCAAGGAGGAACTATGTGGGTTCTTTCCTGGCTGTGAAACACTGGATCAGCTCTTTACCCTCACTAGGATCCTTGAGGGGTCATGGGAGTTTGCCCATCCAGTCTACATGTGTTTTGTGGACTTGGAGAAGGCATTCAACCATGTTCCTCGGGGTACACTGTGGGGGGGTGCTCCGTGAGTATGGGACTGGAGACCCGTTGTTACGGGCTAATCAGTCCCTATACAAGCGGTGCAAGAGTTTGGTTCGCATTGCCGGCAGTAAGTCGGACCCCTTCAGGGTGGGAGTTGGACTCTGCCAGGGCTGCCCATTGTCACTGATTCCGTTTATAACTGTTATGGACAGAATTTCTTGGTACAGCCAGCTGGTGGAGAGTTTCTGTTTCGGTGGCCTCAGGATTCCATCTCTGCTCTTTGCAGATGATGTGGTCCTGTTGGCGTCATCATGCCGTGATCTTCAGCTCTCACTGGAGCAGTTCGCAGCCGAGTGTGAAGCGACTGGGATGAGAATCAGCACCTCCAAATCTGAGGCCATGGTCCTCAACCGGAAAAGGGTGGATTGCTCTCTTCAGGTCGAGGGTGAGGTTCTGCCTCAAGTGGAGGAGTTCAAGTATCTCGGGGTTTTGTTCACGAGTGAGGGAAGAATGGAGCGTGAGATTGACAGATGGATTGGTGCAGTATCTGCAGTATTGCGGACTCTGTACCGGTACGTTGTGATGAAGAGAGAGCTGAGCTGTAAGGCAAAGCTCTCTGTTTACTGGTTGGTCTACGTTCCTACCCTCACCTATGGTCATGAGCTCTGGGTATTGACCGAAAGAATGAGAATGCGGATACAGGTGGTTAAAATGAGTTTTCTCCCCAGGGTAGCTGAACTCTCCCTTAGAGATAGGGTGAGAAGTTCAGTTATTCGGGAGAGACTCGGAGTAGAACCGCTACTCCTCCACGTCGAGAGGAGCCAGTTGAGATGATTCCGGCATCTGGTAAGGATGCCCCCTAGGCACCTCCCTAGAGAGGTGCTTTGGGCATGTCCAACTGGGAGGATACCCCGGGGAAGACCCAGGACATGCTAGAGAGACTATGTCTCTCGGTTGGCCTGCGAACACCTTGAAAACCTCCCAGAAGACCTGGAAGAGGTGGCTGTGGAAAGAGATGTCTGGGCCTCTCTGCTCAATATACTGCCTCCGCTACCCGACTTCGGAATAAGCGGAAGATAATGGATGGATGGATGGATGGATGGATGGATGGAAAGTCTTAAGCCCAGTCTTAAAACTGGATAATGTGTCAGCCTCACGGACAGAGATTGGAAGTTGGTTCCACAAGAGAGGAGCCTGATAACTGAAAGATCTGCCTCCCATTCTGTTTTTGTAAATTCTAGGAACAACAAGTAAACCTGCAGCCTGAGAGCGAAGTGCTCTGTTGGTAAAATATGGAACAATAAGATATGTAAAGATGGAGCCAGGTTTTTCAGAGCTTTGTAGGTTAGAAGTAAGATTTTGAATTCTATTCTGGATTTGACAGGGAGCCAATGGAGAAAAACTAAAACTGGAGAGATATAATCTCTCCTACTAACTCCAGTTAAGACTCTGGCAGCAGCATTTTGGATCAACTAAAGATGTTTTAAAGAAGTATTTGGACATCCAGATAATAAACCATTTCAATAGTCCAGTCTAGATGTGACAAATGCATGGATCAGTTTTTCTGCATCATTTTTAGATAAGATGTTTCTAATTTTAGCGATATTATGCAGGTAGAAGGAGGCAGTTAGTAACATTTTAAATGTGGGGGATAAAAGACATGTCCTGATCAAAAATAATACCAAGATTTTTAACATTATAACTGGAGGCCAGATTAATGCCATCTAAGGAGGGAGAAAGACTGAAAAATTAATTCCTACGGTGCTCAGGTCCAAAGACCAAAACCTCAGTCTTGTCTCCTGATGCATGCTCAATAATCCAGGTAGAAAAATCTAAAAAAAAAAAAGAAGTTAAATGTGGTCCTCTGGACATTCAAAAAACAAAACAAAGCAAAACAATTTTTTTTTAGAAACGTTTCGTCTTTCATCCAAAAGACTTCCTCAGTCTGAGGTGCTGTATTCAGCTCAGTCTCTTAAATAGCACCTTCTCAGAGTGGATCAACCAGTTTTGCTTCTGACAACCAAAACCAGCTGATCACATGGTCAAGAAGGGGCATCAGCCTAACAATGGATCATTAGCACACTGATGGCTGTTTACTATTCACAGAGGGCTGAGTGATTCTAGCAATCACAGCATTGTAAGAGGGGGACAGTTGAACCCGGAGGCCTCCACCCCTGTTTAATGATGGACAATTTCTTTTCACAAAGATGGCCTCCTTTACTCCTCTCTCAAACCATCGTTCCTCTCTGTCCAGGATGTGAACATCTTCATCCCTGAAAGAGTGACCGCTGGCCTGGAGATGAGTGCAGACCGCAGAGTCCTGGCCTGATGTTGTTGATCTTCTGTGCTGGTCCATCCTTTTGGCCAGTGGCTGTTTAGTTTCCCCGATGTAAGACTGATCACAGCCCTCCTGACACTGAACAGCATACACAATATTACTCTGTTTGTGCCAGGGGACTGGATCTTTGGGATGAACCAGTCTTTGCCGTAATGTATTTTTGGAGTTTAAAAGCCACTGGGACGTTGTGTTTAGAAAATAAACGTCTCAGTTTCTCTGATACTCCCTCAACATATGGAATGACCACTGGTCTGGGTCTGGGTTCCTCCTTTTCACCTGATGGCTGGCTGGAGTCCTGTTTGGGTTTCTTCTCTGCTTTCAGGAAGGCTCAGTTAGGATATCCACATTGCTCTAGAGCCTGTCTTGTGTAGGATTTCTCCTTCTGCCTGGCTCCTGAGTTAGTGGGGACGCTGTCTGCTCTGTGGTACAGAGTCCTGATGACTCCTAACTTGTGCTCCAAAAGGTGATGGGAGTCAAACTGCAAATACTGGTCTGTGTGGGTGGGTTTGCGGTAAACCTCAGTTTGCAAATGTCCTCTATCAGAGACTGAGACCTCACAGTCCAAGAAAGCCAACCTGCCATTTTTTACATCTTCTCATGTGAACTTGATGTATTTATCCACAGAGTTGATGTGATCAGTAAAATGTTGGACTTCCTGAGATTTAATTTTAACCCAGGTGTTGTCAACATACCTGAACCGATGACTTGGTGGTGTCCCTGAAAAGGACGTCAAGGCTCTCTTTTCTACCTCCTCCATGTACAGGTTGGCAACAATAGGAGAAACTGGAGACCCCATAGCACACCCATTTTTCTGCCTGTAATATTGCTCCCCATATGTGAAGTAGGTTGGCTGCAGGCACAGTTTCAAGAGTTGAATTCTTGTCTTTACCATCACTTAGAATGACACAAGCAGCTAGAAGCACATATACCATAAGGCATGCAATGCTCCAGTGGAGAGGAGAGCTCTTCTGCAGCCTTACATGCTCCTGGCACTCATCAAGGGGATGAACTGCAGGTGTGGTTGATTGGTGCCATTTTGGGACTTTAAAGGCTGCAGAAAATTCTGAACTCCCACTGTAAGGATGGTATCCCTCTGTTGGTCTCCCTGTATCTCTCCTTAATCGCCCTGATCAGTTCCAACTGCGTGTCCTCCAGGTGTTTGTAATTATGTCTCATCTAGTCTGTGCATTTAAGTCTGTGTCTCAGTAATTGTCGGTCCATCGTCTGGTATTCTCCTGGTCTGTCTCCTGTGTGCCTTGTGTATTGGATTATCAGCATTGTAAGTTTTGCTGCCACGTCAGATATTTATTTTCATTATTAAAGTATTTATTATTTTTACATTCCGGCCTCCAAGTACTGCCTGCACCATTGGGTTCTTTCCTGCTCTGAACTGGCTGAAGCCCTGACACCTACATCAACTCCCACAAGCATATATTGTTCTAAATCATGTACTGTTTATATATTTCTGCATTGCTGGAGCATTTTCAGATGTGTAAGCTGCTCATGCCAGAAGCACTAATACACCCCCATACAATCAGAGAGGCAGGCTTTCAAACTGAGTGGTAATAACGGGCTGGATGTACCAAAGTTCATGTCCAGGTGTAAAATCCAACAATTTTCAGTCAGGTCATCTAGACAGTTCTGTTTTTGGGCTGAGATGTTTCATCTTCCATCCAGAAGGCTTCATCAGTCTGAGGAAACGCCAAACAAAACTACTTTTCCACCAACAGCTTACTCCAAAGTGGAAAAAAAACAGTGATGTTGGCGCTAAGACGGTTTCTGGGGCACTCCCTCTCCTCCGGTGCCCATCCTCTCCCTCGTCAGTCTTGTCAAAGTGGTTCAAAACACCAAAGTCCATGCTCATTGAATCCAACAATTTTCAGTCAGTTCATCAACAGGCTGGACGGTTTCTCTTCTCTTTAGTAAGGACATGGTGTCTGTGATTTCCAAAAAGAGATTTAAATTTTGATTTGCCTGATCACAGAACAGTTTTTCACTTTGTCCAAGTCTATTTTAAATAAACACAATCAATATAGAAGTTTCTGGATAGTGCTCACATGTTCTAAATCAAAGCAGATATGTTTTTGTTTGTAGTATTTCAACCTGTTTTACAGCACCATGATTTATTGTTTTCTCTTTTAATTGCATTTATACTGTAGTTTATTGTCATTGTTTACTGTTATTGTTGTCTGTATTTTATATGTTCTGTCTGGAATCGGTCCCTCTTGAAAATGAGTCCTCGTGGCTCATTGAGGCTAGCCTGTATAACTAAAGGTTGAATGAATGAATATGTGGCTTCTTTTTGCACGATAGAGCTTTAGGCAGCATTTGTGGATGGCACAGCAAACTGTGTTTACAAACAGGGATTTGTGGGTGTTCAAGAGCCCTTGTAATGATCTTCATAACAAAAATCGACCTGTTTTTAATGCAAATCACGGCCATACAATGTTGACTTTTAGCCTTGTTCTTTTAGCTCAGAGATTTCTCCAGATTTGTTAATATTTTTGTTGTTATTCTGACTGTATCTTATAAGATATTAAGTCTTCCCAACTATACTGTATGTTTAGGAGCATTCAGTTTCTTGAAGAACAATATTCTAAAATTGCTCAACTATTTTCTCTGCCCATGTTTACTTCTGAGGGAATGCGCCTCTCTAAGGTGTTTGTTATACATCCAGTCCTCTTACTGACTACTTGATATGTTGATCTTAAATTTGTTTAGTTGTAAAATGCTGCACACTTTTCCTACTTTTAAAATTGTGTTGCTGTCTTGAAATTTGAAAGTATTTCTTTAACAAAAGGAAAAGAAACATGATTATATAATTTCTTAGCTTTAACATTTAATATGTTCATGATGTCTCATTGTGAATAAAACGTTTCATGACATTTGCATATTATGCAATTTGCAATCAAGTGGCATTGCATTGATTTTTTTTTCACAGTGATTATCCTGGTTAGAGATTAATGAGTCTAACAGCCTCAGGGTAGAAGCTGTTCCTCAGTCTAGTGGTTCTACACTTAATGCTCCTCAATCTCCTTCTTGAGGGGAGCGGGGCAAAAACTGTGTGTGCTGGGTGAGTGGGGTCCTTCATGATGCAGGTTGCCCTCTTCCTGCATCTGGAGGTGCAGATGGTAAGGGTGTAACGGTACACTAAAATCACATTTCGGTTTAGTTCCGTTTCAAGGAGGACTCAGTTCGGTTAATTTTCGGTACAAAAAAGTCCAAAATGAAGACTTACAAAATGTTTGTTTTGAAAATATGCCAAGTAGACAAGTTCAGTCATTACAGACTTCTTAGCTGGAGGTGATCTGGTGGATGAAGAAGACTCAGCTGCTATCATCATCAGACTGCAAACAACACAGAGATAAGAAAAATTGAGTTAATCAGATTATAATTTTAAATTTAAAAAAGTAATAAGATAACAATAATACAATAACAATACCTCTTCTTGCACGGTCATCATATGAGGTGGTTGAATATTCTCTCGCTCATCATCGATGTGGCAGGGCTTTAAATCTGGGCTTGTTGACAATATCAGTTTTAGCATTTTCATAAAGTGCTGCTACAACTTTTTGGCTGAAGTGTTGACATGATGGACGTTGTAGGCAGTGGGGCTCAAATCTTTAATCATATGCTTAAAGTCGGCACATCAACAACATTTGGACGTAGATCCAGAGCTTTAAAAACTCCTACAGCTTGTGTTATTGCTCTGGACCAATCTGAATTACCTGATAAAGGTTGGTTAAATGCTGCAGTTATCGCTCTTTGCTACATTCACATTCGGATGATGTCGTTTCAAGTGCGTTAACAAATTAGACGTGTTGCCTGCTGCAGCTCCAATCTCCGTGAAACAACGTCGACACACAGCTTTGGATTTGTGCACTTGTTTTTAACAAGAAAGCCACTGCCCCCCTATTGGTGCGGCACGGTACTTTCTGCCTCACGCTGTGTATTTTCCACTGTGCACTTATGACCGATTAGAAAGAAGAAATATGTCACACACATTCATTTAGACAGACTCTCTTTAGAACATCATTATGTGCAGCACATGTGTAATCAAACACGTATATTTGCGATATAAAGAGAGAGAGCAATGGGCATGCTCCAACCACCTACTTCTTATATTGTATATGACACAGCACTCCCAGAGGTGAATCACAGCACTACACTGCCTCACCCAGCGCATTTCTTCCATGCGTTTGAACAGGCAATGTGTAAATTCCGTGATTTTGAGCATTGAAGTGTTGAAATAATTCAGAAAACAGTTTTATAGAACAGTCAGTGGTCAAATGTATTTTCTCTTATCATTGTTAGTGTTGTATTTGTCATGATGACTCCCCTGACTGTCACTGCAGTAAACATATGCAGTTGTAGCAAGTCATGTCACTGGTGTACTTTTGGTAGATTTCACAGGGTTTAGAGATGTCATTTAAAAACAAGGGGACTGGAAGGGAAGGCATTAGCTTTTAATGATAATCTCATCAAAATACTGCAGACAGACTGAACAGTGGCTAGTAATGGATTTTACGCGTGCATATAGTGAAAGTGAACCCCCAACCTTGAGAGCACACACACAGCGTTGTCCTGCTCGCAGCTGGATGTCTAGTCCAACAAGAATTTGACAGATGGTCCGGTGGGACTCTGGAGCAGGAGGGGGGTTTGGATAAAGAATGGAGGGAGGGGGACAATGCAAATGCAGATGGGTGAGCATAATGCATTTGTGAGAGCCATGTTATGGGCACATGTTATGGTGGCAGTCAAGCCAGCTGTGAAACAATGAATTGTCTTTAATAGTAAAAGAAATGACTTTTTTTTACATTCTTACCACAAGAAACCCTGCACACTTTACTTTATTGTATTTTTTTAGTTAGTGGGTGAGAAATAGACATTGACACACAAACACTAAATCATTAATTATCACAACAAACTCTTGATGTCTGCAGATTGAAATATGTGCATGTTTGTTTAGCTTTTCTACAGTGACGGGAAATGCTGGTGTAGTCCATCCAATGTACAAATGTGAATGGAAACTCCATGACATGGGATGTTTGCAGTGACACATCTTTTCTGGCTTCCTATTCTTGATTGAGCTGTTCAGTTTGGCTATTAGTTGTGGGTGAAAGCCTGATGACACATTAAAGGGTGCTCCTAATGCATTGGAAACAGCCTTTGAACACCTGAGATGTGATTTGAGGACCTCAGTCTGATATGATGTCAATGGCAGGGCTTAATTTGAGCCGGGTCCTGCTGGAACAGGATCCAGGAACTCTCTTATTTAGACAGGGTGCATTCCGGTAATTGTTTGCTTGGATCCGGTAACTCTCAGGCTTACTACTAATATAGTATGAACAAATATGACTGCCTTGAACGAATAAAACTCATATTAGATATGTAAACTGAAAATAATTACATAAACATTAATTTTAAACATAACAGCCACTTACAAACTTCCTAATATCACATACAAGCTGCCTCTTCAAGTAGCATTTCCGCTTCTACTCTTGAAAAAATCTCCGCCCCTAAAAGAGAAAGAGGTGAGTGACGAGCTAACCAGGCAGTCGCATACGGGTAGGAGCCCACAGGCAGCCACCATGAACAGACGGAGGAGGCACCTGGAGGTTTCACATGTGGAGTCGGAGGACAAGACAGTGAATTCAGTGGAGAAGAGTCGGGCTCGGAACCGTCAAGTAAGAGAGGGGGTAGGATGCTTGACAGAAGCGGACTGTTTACAAATGTTGGTAAAGGTACTGTAGATGTTTATTTTTTGGTAGATATTTTAGGTATTTAGATGTTTTTTGCTACTAGTGCTTAGGGTATTTTTATTAACATTTTTCTTAGTTCATATCTTAGATAATATTACTGTTTTTCTTTTACAATTTATACTTTTGTTGGATGTAACTGGGACCCTATGTACACAATTTCATTCCACCACGTGTGGTACATGTGGTGGAGTGACAAATAAAGAACCTTGGATCCTTGAATCCTTGAATGTTTAACAGCCTGTTAAAATACACCAAAATGCAGGAAATCACATCTACTTTATTCAAAAATTTCTAACAGAGGACCCCCAGACCACCCGCCCCCCGCCAGCCTGCCTGCTATTTGTGTTCCGGCATCGATCGGTTTACAAATTAAGCTCTGGTCAATGGGAATACTATGTAGCTCGAAGACATGCTGTACCAGGGGTTGTGTGGCCTCCATGGCATTTGGTATCATGGGCAAAGGTCAGTCATGAACAACCTTAGAAAATCAGTCCACAACGGTCAGGACGGCCACAGTATCATCCTGTGACAAAATCTAAAGAGTTGTGAGACCAATGGTAGTTGGGAGGGTAAAGGCTAAAAGAGACCAGAAAAGGGGATGTTTATATTTTCTGGGTTGTTAATATAAAAGTTTGATATGTTTACACAATTTACAGTTTACTTTAAAATGATAATTAAAGTGTTTGCCTGCAGTTTTAGCTCTGAGTCTCAGAAAGGATCAGTACTTTGTGGAAATGTAAAACATTGATACCAGTTTATTTTGTTCAAGTTCATCATCACACTTATTAGTCATTTACTTTATATCACACTCTGTTAAAGCTTATCAGCTAAATCCCTTCAGCATCAGTGTGTGAAGCTTTGTAACTTCCGTTTCTCAAACCCAGCTCCAGAACCAGTCACTGACCACAAACGTACTATCTGTTTTTTTTCTCTGATAAGATTGCAAATGAGGTAACGGCTGTTGTGTCAAATCAAGATCTGTTACATGTGAAGGTGTATAAATGAAGCTGCATTGCTCATGTTTTTTAGAGAACACACAAGAATTCTTGGGCTGCGTTTCCATTCCATGTGTTCTCTCCTTCTGCAAAAGAGAAATAAACCTTGCTACGTGTTTTTTTAAACAAAGTTTTCAGTCTGCTAAATTTTATTGAACAACAAAGTTTGATAAAACTCCACAATTTGGCGTCCCGAACAGGGTTCTTCGCTGGTCTGTCCACTTGGTGGGACCCAGGACAAGGATTGATCACCAAGAATCACAAGATTCTTCCTCTAAACCTCTGCTAGTCTTTAAGAGCGAGGGGACATTCTGGTCTTCCATCGGGAGGATTCGACCTTGACAGAATTCGAAACACACTGAGAACTTTTGGCTGAGACAAACAACTACTTAAGGTATACTGAAAAACTTTTTAATATATAACAAAGTAGGTTTTAATCATTTAAAACTGAGGTAGATTTTGTAAAAAATTGAGGTAGGTCCCTCTAAAAGGACTGAGAAATAAAATAGTAGGTTTTAATAATTTAAAACTGAGGTAGATTTGTGAAACCAAATCGAGGTATGTCTCAGTAGAAAGAGGCTGAGCGATAAAACGTAAGAAAATGGGTTCAGGAAATAGTTAAACAGAGGATTACATTCCTTGCGGTCCAGAAGCTGACCGGATGCGCAGAATACATAGAGATCCATGTCTCAGTTTTGTTCCACAGTGGCATTCCAAATTAAATTTTCCAAAAAAGGGTTCTTTTGACCCCCACCAAAAAAATTCTAAAATTAGAAGAACAATTGTTAAAACAAAAATAAAAAATTTATAATATGAAGAAAATACCACAGGACATGTTTTTCCCCTCCCTGGGCTGCCACCTTACCGTGGTGGAGGGGTTTGAGTGTCCCAATGATCCTAGGAGCTATGCTGTCAGGGGCTTTATGCCCCTAGTAGGGTCACCCATGGCAGACAGGTCCTAGGTGAGGGACCAGACAAAGTGCAGCTCAAAGACCCCGATGAAGAGACAAATAAATGGACCTAGTGTTCCCTTGCCCGGACGTGGGTCACCGGGGCCCCACTCTGGAGCCAGGCCTGGAGGTGGGGCACGTGGGCGAGCGCCTGGTGGCCGGGCTTTTACCCATGGAGCTCGGCCAGGCACAGCCCAAAGAGGAGACGTGGGTCCCCCTTCCCATGGGCTCACCACCTATGGGAGGGGCCAAAGGGGTCAGGTGCAATGTGGGATGGGTGGTGGCCGAGGGCGGGGACCCTGGCGGTCTGATCCTCGGCTACAGAAGCTGGCTATTGGGACGTGGAATGTCACCTCACTGGTGGGGAAAGAGCCTGAGCTGGTGTGTGAGGCTGAGAGGTTCCGGCTAGAAATAGTCGGACTCACCTCTACGCATGGCTCGGGCTCTGGAACCAGTTTCCTTGAGAGGGGCTGGACACTCTTCCACTCTGGAGTTGCCCCTGGTGAGAGGCGTCGAGCAGGCGTGGGCATACTTATTGCCCCCCAATTTGGTGCCTGTGTGTTGGGGTTCACCCCAGTGAATGAGAGGGTGGCCTCTCTCCGCCTACGTGTGGGAGAGGGGTTCTGACTGTTGTTTGTGCTTATGCACCAAACGGCAGTTCAGATTATCCACCCTTTCTGGAGTCCTTGGAGGGGGTACTGGAAAGTGCACCTCCTGGGGACTCCCTTGTTCTGCTGGGGGACTTCAATTCTCATGTGGGCAATGACAGTGAGACCTGGAGGGGTGTGGTTGGGAGGAACGGCCCCCCTGATCTGAACCAGAGTGGTGTTCTGTTGTTGGACTTCTGTGCTCGTCATGGATTGTCAATAGCGAACACCTTGTTCAAGCATAAGGGTGTCCATATGTGCTCTTGGCACCAGGACACCCTAGGCCGCACTTCGATGATCGACTTTGTCATCTTCTCATCTGATCTGCGGCTGCATGTCTTGGACACTCGTGTGAAGAGAGGGGCGGAGCTGTCAACTGATCACTACCTGGTAGTGAGTTGGCTCCGATGGTGGGGAAGGATGCCGGTCAGACCTGGCAGACCCAAACGTATTGTGAGGGTTTGCTGGGAACGTCTGGCAGAGTCTCCTGTGAGATGGAGTTTCAACTCCCATCTCCGGGAGAACTTTGAACATGTTCCGAGGGAGGTGGGGGACATTGAGTCTGAGTGGACCATGTTTCGTGCCTCTATTGTCGAGGCGGCTTACCAGAGCTGCGGCCGCAAGGTTGTCAGTGCCTGTTGCGGCGACAACTCTCGAACCCGATGGTGGACACCATCGGTGAGGGATGCTGTCAGGCTGAAGAAGGAGTCCTATCGGGCCTTTTGGCCTGTGGGACCTCGGAAGCAGCTGATGGGTACCGGCAGTCCAAGCGACATGCGGTTCAGGTGGTTGCTGAGGCAAAAACTCGGACATGGGAGGAGTTCGGAGAGGCCATGGAGAACGACTTCCGCATGGCTTCGAGGGGATTCTGGTCCACCATCCGGTGTCTCAGGGGGGAAAGCGGTACGCCACCAACACTGTTTATAGTGGGAGTGGTGTGCTGCTGACCTCAACTCGGGATGTTGTGGGTCGGTGGGCGGAATACTTTGAAGACCTCCTCAGTCCCACTGGCACGTCTTCCACTGAAGAAGCAGAGCCTGGGGACTCTGGGTCGGGCCCTCCAATCTCTGGTGCTGTGGTTACCGAGGTAGTTAAAAAGCTCCTCGGTGGCAGGGCCCCGGGGGTGGATGAGATTCGCCCAGAGTTCCTTAAGGCTCTGGATGTTGTAGGGTTGTGTTGGCTTACGCGACTCTGCAATATTGCGTGGACATCAGGGGAAGTTCCCCTGGATTGGCAGACCGGGGTGGTGGTCCCCCTATTCAAAAAGGGGAACCGTAGAGTGTGTTCCAACTACAGGGGAATCACGCTCTTAAGACTCCTTGGTAAGGTCTATTCGGGGGTTCTGGAGAGGAGGGTCCGTTGGATAATCGAACCTCGGATTCAGGAGGAGCAGTGCGGTTTTCGTCCTGGCCGTGGAACACTGGACCAGCTCTACACTCTCAGCAGGGTCCTGGAGGGTGTGTGGGAGTTTGCCCAACCAGTCTACATGTGCTTTGTGGACTTGGAGAAGGCGTTCGACCGCGTCCCTCGGGGGACCCTGTGGGGGGTACTCTGGGAGTATGGGGTACCGGGCCCTTTGATACGGGCTGTTAGGTCCCTGTATGACCGGTGTCAGAGCCTGGTCTGCATCGCCGGCAGTAAGTCGGGCTTGTTCCGGGTGATAGTTGGACTCCGCCAAGGTTGCCCTTTGTCACCGATTCTGTTCATAACTTTTATGGACAGAATTTCTAGGCGCAGCCAAGGTGTTGAGGGGATCCGTTTTGGTGGCCTTAGGATTGCGCCTCTGCTTTTTGCAGATGATGTGGTCTTATTGGCTTCATCAGATCGTGATCTACAGCTTTCGCTGGAGCGGTTCGCAGCCGAATGCGACGCGGCCGGGATGAAGATCAGTTCCTCCAAATCCGAGGCCATGGTCTTGAGCCGGAAAAGGGTAGAGTGCCCTCTCTGGGTCAGGGAGGAGGTCCTTTCCCAAGTGGAGGAGTTCAAGTATCTTGGGGTCTTGTTCACGAATGAGGGAAAAATGGAGCGTGAGATCGATAGGCGGATAGGTGCAGCGTCTGCAGTGAAGCGGGCGCTGTACAGGTCTGTCGTGGTGAAGAGAGAGCTGAGTCAAAAGGCGAAGCTCTCAATTTACCAATTGATCTACGCTCCTACCCTCATCTATGGTCACGAGCTTTGGCTTATGACCGAAAGAATGAGATCTCAGATACAAGCGGCCGAAATGAGTTTTCTCCGCAGGGTGTCTGGGCTCTCCTTTAGAGACAGGGTGAGAAGCTCGATCATCCAGGAGGGACTCAGAGTAGAGCCGCTGCTTCTCCACGTCAAGAGGAGCCAGTTGAGGTGGCTTGGGCATCTGTTTAGGATGCCTTCTGGACGCCTCCCTGGTGAGGTGTTCCAGACACGTCCCACCGGAAGGAGGCCCAGAGGTAGACCCAGGACACGCTGGAGGGACTATGTTTCTCAGCTGGCCTGGGAACGCCTCGAGATTCCCCCGGAAGAGCTGGCCCAAGTGGCTCGGGAGAGGGAAGACTGGGCCTCCCTACTTAGGCTGCTACCCCCGCGACCCGACCCCGTATAAGCGGAAGAAAATGGATGGATGGATGGATGGATGGATGTTTTTTTGCAATGCACAATCATGAGCAAGCGTTTTAAATTATGGACAAACCAGTCCAAATCCCTAACACAAAAAACAGCGTCTAAAATTCATTCAACCTTTATTTAGACAGGTAAATCCCATTGAGCCTCGAGGACTCATTTACAAGAGAGACCTTATTTCAACAAAGAAAGATGACAACAATGGACAACAGCAACAACAATAAGCAATTATAAAAAGTCATACTGCAGGTTTTTTTTTTTTTTAGGTCGAATCCTCCCGATGGAAGAACAGAACGTCCCCTCGCTCTTAAAGACTAGTAGAGGTTTAGAGGAAGAATCCTGTGATTCTTGGTGATCAATCCTCGTCCTGGGTCCCACCGAGTGGACGGACCAGCAAAGAATCCTGTTGAATCCTGAATGAAAATGTACCAAATGACTCAAAAAAGTTGGAAATGCAACCAAAAATTGGCTCTAAAAAATGAGACAATGACAAATTCACAAAATACTCCAGAAGCTAAGTCAGGAAAAGAAACTAGATTGTTAAAGGACAAATTAAATGTGTCTCTCTTCTCTCTCTTTTTTTTTCCTCACATAAACTGGAGTCCTGTGGACCTCTGTCTCCCGTGGCACAGCTGTACCCCTCTCTGGCTGGTTTCACTGACCCACCATCGTACGCCCCACCTGTAACAGCAAAGAAAAAGAAGGAAAAATCACAAGAACTACCCATTAAAGGTCAAGCTCAGCTGCTTCCACCACCAAAACCCACTTGACTCTGATGATGATTTTCAAGGATGTGCACCAGCATCTGATTCAGAGGAAGAAAATGATGACACCTTACCAGTGTCCTCGCTGAAGACCCTAGCTGATAATAAAGGTCCTGTCGCTGGAATCAGTACTAAAGTCGTCACAAGACAAATGGGAAAAATTAAGGCCCTTGAAGAAAAGGCTGAAGCCATACAAAAGGAAATTGACGACATTAAACAGCAAGGCCTAAAGAAAAAAAAATGCAGATCATCATTATCTGACCTTTCCCAAGCTGCAGATGGAGTGGACGACCCTGCAGACCTGCTCACCAACCCGATGCTGGAGGTTGGAGGACCAACTGGCCCTCAACTGGTGTACCGTACATGGCCAAAGGCGACCCTGATCGAGATGGCAAGCCAGCACTTGCCTGACCTGGCACAAGAAGGAGCAGTTGTAGCTGCTGACGTGTTGGACATCGAATTGTCAACGTCCAGGCAGATCACAAGGACAACCAACAGTTTTTCACACACGTGGAAAGGATCACAGAACACATCACTGCAGCGTATTCTCAGACCCCATGCTTCGCCACCATCACAGACACTGTTCAGAGACCAGATGAAGCCCCTCAAGCAACGTCTTTTGAGATTATTTTCTGCCAATCTCTGATGACTGGACTTCTCCCACCTATCCACAAAGCTGTTCAATCCACTTACATTGGGTGGAAAACTGGTGTCCGGCTGAATGAGCTTCTCAGGCACGCCTGGGATCAGCACACAGCTGACCAAACCTGCACCCAGAAGAAAAAACAGAGACAAACTGAAGAGGCTCAGCTCACACTGCTACAAGGAGCCACACAGATGACATTAAACACAGACACTGCCCAGCCACCTCACCCACAAAGACCTCAACAGCAACCGGTCCAGCCTTATCAACACCAGAACGACCCAGCTGGACCTCATCCTTGCTATCTGTGTGGAGGACTTGACCATTGGATCAGAGATTGCCCACACAAAAGGAATCAGTGGCGTGGCAGAGGTCGCCCGCCATACCAGCCCATACCACAAGGACCGAGGCCTCAGCAGCACGGCCCAGGCCACCAGCAGCCACAAAATGGACAGAACTTTTACCCAAGCCCACACCAACGTGCTGGACATGGTTTTGGGCATCCAGGGGGCAGAGGCCGGAGAGGAGGTTACTCCACCTGACTAGTGCCGGGAGACCAGGACCCAGGACTCCAAACTGCAAGTATTAGCACACACACCTGCTTTTCTGTCAGACACAGGCGAGATTATTCCTACAATTACAAATACACCCAGTCAGCGTATCTGAAGTTACCCATGCTCACAGTGTTGGTTGAAAACGTCTGAACAACGCCTCCACTGCACTGCTCATGTAACTTCAGAGCCTGTTGATCATTTAGGAGACTCATTTCTGATGACACCCAACACACAACTCACCACTTCGTCCCTCTGCTGGACACATGACTATTGTTTTGTTTTGCTGACCCTCAATGACAAGGTGACACCCCAAACACCCTATTTCACAGTGACTGACTCTTTCCCTCACATTTCTCTGGCAAAACCACCTGACCAGCAGTGGTGTTTTTTGGGTTCCTTAGCATTACGTCCTGTTAAAAAAGCCCACCAGACTTCAGATTGGGAACCCCATGACAGCTTTTTCTATTCACCCTCTCTCAACATGTACAGACAAGATTTTTGTCATCTGCTGACTGTACGCCCCACAAAAGAAGTGATTGACAATAACAAATGACTAACAATGTCCACCTTGTCTCAGGACGACCCAGAATTGGCAGCAGTCCCAACACATCTATGGGCACAGACTAAATATGATGTAGGACTCATAAAAGACCAAGAACCCATTCAAATTACACTTAAATCCTCATATCAACCCAAAATTCCTCAATACCCCCTAAAACCTGATGCAGAAAAAGGCATTACTCCTGTTTTTCACTCTTTGCTTAAAGCCGGAGTAATTATTCACTGTCCATCCCTCCCTTTTAGCATGCCCGTACATCCAGACAGACAATTTTAGTTTGCTTTTCAGTTTACTGTGAGTCACCCACTATTTTTCATCAAGCACTGAATGGCAGATTAGCAGGTTTTACACTTCCTTCTGATTGTGCTTTGTTACAATACGTGGATGGCCTTCTGTTGTCAACGCCCTCAGAACAGTCTTGTAGAGAAAATACTGTCCGTCTGCTCCAACACTTGGCTGAGCAGGGACACAAAGCTTCATTGTCTAAACTGCAGTTTGTGCAAACCACTGTGACATTTCTGGGCCATCGAATCTCAGCAGCAGGTAGGGAAATTGCAGACACTCGCGTTAAAGCAATAGTGAAACTGCCACTTCCTGAGACTAAGAAGCCAAACTATGCTGAAATGGAGACTCCTCTACGTGTCGTTTGTCATGAAAAGGCCTACTGATGAGCTCTAAATTGACATGATCTAATGAGGCTCTGCAGGCCTTTGAAGAGCTGAAAAAACAACTGCAGCAAGCCCCGACTTTTGGCATTTCCAGATCCCACAAGACCTTTTATTCAGGCTGTGGATGAGCACGGTGGCTGTATGATTTCTGTATTGCTCCAAAAACATGGTGACAGATTGAAACCAGTCGCCTATTTTTTCTGCTAAATTGGACTCAGTAGCAGCAGGCTTGCTTTTTTGTTTTGTAATGTTTCAAACCCAGCCACACTCCTGCCAACAGTTGAAGAAGGCACCCCCATGACTGTATGGCTGAGTTGGAAATTGTTTGCACCCCTAGGCCTGATTTGTAACAACACCCTCTGGACAGTACAGATTGGGATCTGTTTGTCGATGGCTCTGCATCACGTGACCCAGTTACAGGCCAGATAAGAAGTGGTTATGATGTTGTAACACACACACACACAGTTGAAGCTGCTCCCGTGCCATCGTGTTCTGCACAGGCCTGTGAACTGATTGCTCTCACACGTGCTTGTGTTTTGTCTGAAGGGAAAAAAGTAAATATTTACACTGACAGCAGGTACGCATTTGGTGTTGTTCATGATTTTGGAGCTCTGTGGAAACACAGACAGTTCCTGCACTAAGATGGACAATCCATTTTGAATCATAAATTGGTGACTGACCTCTTGACCTCTATCACTTTACCAACACAAATTGCTGTCATACACACACAACCCGATGTGCCATTCTCTGTTTCTGACATGCAAAGGTATGCTCCTGCCAGTGAAAAAGCTAAATGGAAAAAACACGGCTGTGTTTTTTTTCTGAAAACATCTGGATTGGCCCAAATGGTAACCCATGCCTACCAAAACATTTTTTCCCCTCTTTTGCTGTTTTGACACATTCTTTGGATCACGTGTCAAAGGGAGGGATGTTGAGACAAATTAATGCTGATTGGTTTACTGTAAATATTTCAAAAACAGCGGCCCAACATTGTGACTCCTGTCTCGTGTGTGCCACTCACAATGTTTCAAAAACAATAAAAACAACAGCTCCAGGAGCCCACAAAACTGTTACAGCACCATTTCAACATTTGATGATTAACTTTATTGAACTGAAATTGAAACTATTGAAATTCGGTTGCAAGAAGTGGTGTCAAGGTGGGGTATCCCACAAAGAATTTCTAGTGACAACGGTCCACATTTTGTTAATCAGATACTTGAAGAAGTGTCCACCACACTGAACTTTGACCTGACTAAATATTGCGCATACCACCCACAAAGTGGAGCTGCAGTAAAAAGAGAGAATGGAACATTGAAAAACAAACTGACAAAAATCTGTGACGAGACAAAACTCAACTGGGTTGCATGTTTACCCATTGCACTGATGTACATGCGCATGCGCAGAAGGGCTAAACATAACATTAGCCCTTTTGAAATTTTATTAATTTTATTTTATTTGACCTGTGACCAGCCCAACTAATGACCTGAAACACTTTGATCATAACATGCTTGCCTACTGCATTGAATTGCCTAACCATTTAAAATCCCTCAGGTCTCAGGTCCAAGGAGGGCTTCCCAGCCCAGCTCAAGAACAACTGCATGACATAACCCCTGGAGACTTTGTTATGATTAAATATTTCACGAGGAAAAGGTGGAACTCCCCCAGGTGGACAGGTCCATTCCAGGTGCTGTTGACGACCCACACAGCTCTTAAGGTGGCTGAGCGAGCTACCTGGATCCACGCATCCCACTGCAAGCTGTTCAGAGGAACCAATCCACCATCAGAGGGAGGACCAAAGGGAGGACCAGTAAAACCAATTGCCTAAAGTCACTCAGTGGACAACTGAGACAGCGTTCACTAGATCCAGTCCGAATCATGGACTTTTTACAGTTACTCTCTCAGAAGAACCAAGATGGGCCTGCCATCACATCCATGGAAAACCACCCTAGCACTGGGCCTACGGCATCATATGGAAAGCCGTTGACAGACAGACTGGGGAGATCGTGGCAGTGAAGAAAATCTTTGATGCTTTCAGAAACAGAACAGATGCCCAGCGAACATACAGATAAATCATGTTCCTCCAGGAGTTTGGAGATCACATCAACATTGTCAAGCTTCTCAACATCATCCAAGCACAAAATGATAAAGACATTTACCTCATCTTTGAATACATGGATACGGACCTGCACGCTGTGATAAAGAAAGGCTCTCTTCTGAAGGATATTCATAAGCGTTACATCATGTACCAGCTCTTCAAAGCTATCAAATATCTCCATAGGAGTTTGTTTAGCCATTCTAATAACTTGTGGTTGCTGTTGTATACCTTGTATTCGCTCATTGTCCACACGTCTGATCTCGACTGCCCTCACTCTTGAACGCCTGGCAGAAACCTATGCCCTGTTACATAACAATGTCAATCCTGATTCCAATAAGTGTGACCCACCCACCCACTCTACTGTTTTTGTCCTGACCAACAAGAAGACAACCATTATGTAAATATTTTGTTTTATGTTTTTGCTTTTCACAATTTTGTTATTTTATTTTTATGATTTCTTTTACTTTTGCTTGCTCTCATTACAGGGGTCTGTCCCCTACAAAAACAGCCTTAACAGATTTCTAACTGATGTTTATGATAGCCATATGTTAAACCATACTCCGTATGACACATGTGCCTTGATGTTCCTTTTATCAATGTCTGATCTTCTGTCTGTTAATATTCTTGATGGGAACAAAAGGGAGGAATTGTTGATATTTTCTGGGTTGTTAATATAAAAGTTTGATATATCCTGATGCATGCTCAATAATCCAGGTAGAAAAATCCAAAAAAGTTCAATCTGGTCCTCTGGACATTCAAAAAAAACAA
>NC_056498.1:7680248-7690918 GCF_014905685.2 Nematolebias whitei
TTTCTCAAACCCAGCTCCAGAACCAGTCACTGACCACAAACGTACTGTCTGTTTTTTTCTCTGATAAGATTGCAAATGAGGTAATGGCTGTTGTGTCAAATCAAGATCTGTTACATGTGAAGATGTATAAATGAAGCTGCATTGCTCATGTTTTTTAGAGAACACACAAGAATTCTTGGGCTGCGTTTCCATTCCATGTGTTCTCTCCTTCTGCAAAAGAGAAATAAACCTTGCTACGTGTTTTTTTAAACAAAGTTTTCAGTCTGCTAAATTTTATTGAACAACAAAGTTTGATAAAACTCCACAGGGAGACAAATACTACTTTTTATTCTGTGTGCATTCTGATAAGCAGAAACATAATCCTTCACATAATGCTTCATAGTGGGCCACCAAGGGATCTTTGTAGGAAACTGAAGGTTCTGCTAACTTCTGGATGACAAGTGAACTTTGCAGTCTGGACCCGGGCAAAGAACAGAGACCATTATGCCTTTTTTAATTTAGGTATTTGGCTGACTGAAGGTAGACTAGATGTTTATGATCTGTACAATAACAAGGGATTTAGAGTTGTTCAGCCAGTGTCTCCATTCCTCCAGGGCCATCTTGATGGCAAGCAGTTTGTGGATTCTGATGTCAGTTTTACTCTTCACTGGACAACCATCTGGGGATAAATGGAGCTTATCATCATGGATCAACTCACTTAGAGGTGAAAACTCTAAAAACACTTGTCCTTGGAGGAATGAGCAAATTATGTTGTTCAGGAGATCATGGCGCAAGGTGGAGCATTTATGGAAATCTACAAAACTTCAAGTCCACAGACTACATTTAAAGGAGCTGATCTCGACTCTAAATGAAATGATTAAACAGCCCAGGTCTGCATATTTTTTTAATCTTATGAGTATGAATAAGAAAAATCCAAAAGTCTTGTTTGACACCATTAAAAATATGGTTTCACCTTCAGCCCCTCTGGTGCCTGTATTCTCATTAGATGACTCCAACAGATTTTTAAAATATTTTGTGGAAAAGTTGACAATATCAGGGCAGGTGTAAAATCAACTCCTGGTGTCATCCCCAGTGCTGCCTCTACAGTGAGCTCCTGGTCCTCATTTACTCCTGTCACTTTAGAGGATGTGAAGGTTGTACTAAAAAAGATCAAACCTTCTTCCTGCTAGATGTTGTGCCCACATCACTGTCTCTAAAGGTGTCTGATATTGTTAGCCCATACCTGTATGTTGCCGAATTGATTAACATTTCTCTATTAACTGGGTCAGTTCCATGTTTTTTAAACAAACAGTTTTAAGTCTGATCTTAAAAAAAGCCCAATTTGAACCCCACTGAGCTTTACAGTTAGTTAGTGGCTGGGCAGGTGACTACTTTCTTGCAAAGTAATAATCTAGATAAGTTTCAGTCTGGTTTCTGCAAGATGCACTCTACCAAAACTGCCTTGTTAAAATTCTCTAATGACATATTGATGGCTGCAGACTCTGGTCAGAGCAGTGTATTGATTTTATTGGGTCTGTCATCAACCTTTGACACAGTCGACCACAAAATTCTGCTACATCGACTGCAACATGAGTTGGGGATTTCTGGAACTGTTCTGTGGTTTTCCTCTAATCTGAGCTACAGAACCTTTTCAATGTTTGTGAATAACATACAGTCTAAGATCACTCCATTACTGTATGGTATTCCTCAGGGTTCAGTATTGGGTCCTATTCAGTTCCTTCTATATACAGTGCCTTGCGAAAGTACTCACCCCCTTGAACTTTTCAAACTTTTGACACATTTCAGGCTTCAAACATAAAGATATAAAATTTTATTTTTTTTGTGAAGAATCAACAACAAGTGGGACACAATCGTGAGGTGGAATGAAATTTATCGGATGTGTCAAACTTTTTTAACAAATAAAAAACTGAAAAGTGGGGCGTGCAATATTATTCGGCCCCCTTGCGTTAATACTTTGTAGCGCCGCCTTTTGCTTCAATTCCATCTGCAAGTCTCTTGGGGTATGTCTCTATCAGTTTTGCACATGGAGACACTGAAATTCTGCCCATTCTTCCTGCAAAACAGCTCGAGCTCAGTGAGGTTGGATGGAGAGCGTTTGTGAACAGCAGTCTTCAGCTCTTTCCACAGATTCTCGATTGGATTCAGGTCTGGACTTTGACTTGGCCATTCCAACACCTGGATATGTTTATTTGTGAACCATTCCATTGTAGATTTGGTTTTATGTTTTGGATCATTGTCTTGTTGGAAGATAAATCTCCGTCCCAGTCTCAGGTCTCTTGCAGACTCAAACAGGTTTTCTTCCAGAATGGTCCTGTATTTGGCCCCATCCATCTTCCCATCAATTCTGACCATCTTCCCTGTCCCTGCTAATGAAAAGCAGGTCCAAACCATGATGCTGCCACCACCATGTTTGACAGTGGGGATGGTGTGTTCAGGGTGATGAGCTGTGTTGCTTTTACGCCAAACATATTGTTTTGCATTGTGTCCAAACAGTTCGATTTTGGTTTCATGTGACCAGAGCACCTTCTTCCACATGTTTGGTGTGTCTCCCAGGTGCTTGTGGCAAACTTTAAACAACACTTTTTATGGATATCTTTGAGAAATGGCTTTCTTCTTGCCACTCTTCCATAAAGGCCAGATTTGTGCAGTGTACGACTGATTGTTATCCTATGGACAGACTCTCCCACCTCAGCTGTAGATCTCTGCAGTTCATCCAGAGTGATCATGGGCCTCTTGGCTGCATCTCTGATCAGTCTTCTCCTTGTTCGAGATGAAAGTTTAGAGGGACGGCCGGGTCTTGGTAGATTTGCAGTGGTCTGATACTCCTTCCATTTCAATATGATTGCTTGCTCAGTGCTCCTTGGGATGTTTAAAGCTTGGGAAATCTTTTTGTATCCAAATCCGGCTTTAAGCTTCTCCACAACAGTATCTCGGACCTGCCTGGTGTGTTCCTTGGTCTTCATGATGCTCTCTGTGCTTTGAACAGAACCCTGAGACTATCACAGAGCAGGTGCATTTATACGGAGACTTGATTACACACAGGTGGATTCTATTTATCATCATCAGTCATTTGGGACAACATTGGATCATTCATAGATTCTCACTGAACATCTGGAGTGAGTTTGCTGCACTGAAAGTAAAGGGGCCCAATAATATTGCATGCCCCGCTTTTCAGTTTTTTATTTGTTAAAAAAGTTTGACAGGTAAATCCCATTGAGCCTCGAGGACTCAAGATCTCTCTTTACAAGAGAGACCTGATTTCAACAAAGAAAGATGACAACAATGGACAACAGCAACAACAATAAACAATTATAAAAAGTCATACTGCAGGTTTTTTTGTTTTTTTTACAAATAGGATGGCTAAAAGAAAAAAGGTAACAAAAAAACAGCTAGATTCTAAGGCGAATGTAGAAAACTAAAAACAGGAACATGTCTGCATTGGTCCCTGCCAGGTGTCCAACAGATTCTTAAAGCCACTTAGAGAGGTCAAGGTCGAGAGCTTCAAATCTTTTTGTAAGATATTCCAGGAAACAGGAGCGGAATAGGAGAAGGCCCTTTTGCCTAGTTCAGTCCTCACTGAGGGAACACTGCAGGTAATAATGTCCTGAGAGCGCACGCTGTAGCTGCACTCACGCAGAGACATGTAGGAGGAGATGTATGAAGGCAACAGACCAAGAAGTGAGTAAAAGATGAAAATGTACCAGTGAGAGAGTCTGTGTGAAGTTAATGATGACCAGTTAACCAATGAATACAGGGTGCAGTGGTGGGTACGATAATCACAGCCAGTTATGAATCTTAGTGCACCATGATAGACAGCATCCAACATCTGCAGGGTTCTTGTAGGAGCATTCATGTAAATAATGTCACCGTAATCAATGGAGGGAAGGAAGTTCACAGATACAAGGAGTTTCCTAGCATTCAGTGTTAGACAGGATCTGTTTCTGAAAAAGAAACCCAGTTTAACTTTCACTTTCTTTACCAAGTTTTCCACATGGAGCTTACAAGAGAGATGTGAGTCGACCAAGATACCCAAATATTTATAGGAATCAACAAACTCAATGGGGACACCATTTGAGGATAAAATCGAAGGAAGAATTGCTGGGACCAACTTCCTATTTGAAAAAAGCATCCCTTTGGTTTTGTCGGCATTTAGGACAAGTTTGAGGCAGAACAAATCAGTCTGGATGTAGTTAAATGCAGATTTCAAAAGCTGGAAAGCTGATTTCTATGCCATTCAACAGTACTGTTCCTTCTATGATTCAGAATTACACAAGTTAGCTGAATTAGTAAATTCTGTTTCCCATATTAAGGCGTGGTTAGCTAACAATTGTCTTCAGTTAAATTCTAACAAGACTGAAACCCTGATCCTTGCTTCTGAACAGAAAGTTCCTTGAATCAAGCAACACCTAGGTTCTCTGGACTTCTCTTCTCAGCTGAGCCTCAGAAACCTTGGTGTTCTGTTTGACCAGTCAGTGTTGTTGGATAAACATTCAAAGCTTCTGGTAAAAAACGCTTTTATCATCTGAGAAACATTTCTAAATTGAGGGCAATGTTACCCAGATCTGACCTGGAGATGATTTTTCATGTTTTTATCTCTTCTCGTTTAGATTATTGTAATTCCCTTTCGACTTGTGTTAACAAATCTGCTGTTGCTCATCTCCAGTTGGTCCAGAATGCTGCTGCAAGGCTTTTAACCAGAACTAATAGAAGGTCTCACGTTACACCAGTTCTGTCTTCTCTTCATTGGTTACCTGTATAATTTAGAATTCATTAAAAATTTTTAGTCTTGACTTTTAGAGCTTTAAATGGACAGGCCCCCACTATATCACTGAAATGTTGATTCCTTATTCTCCAGCCCGTACACTTTGGTTTTCAGCGCTGAATCTCTTAAAGGGGGGGTGGGGGGTGTTCTGTCATCAGAACTCTACAGCATCGGGCCGAACACGTCCCCACAAAGACAGACGGGAAGAAAAAGGAACAACAACATATCAAATCTACTCCCCAAACATGTGGATATCCTAACTGGGCTTTTGTCAAGTCAGTGAGGAAATCTACAAAACACACCACTGAACAGAACCAAGAGGAGAAGAGACAGAAAAAAACATTGTCATCCCTTATGTTGTTGGAGTATCAGAGAAATTCAGAAGGATTTTCAACAAACACAACATCCCAGTTCATTTCAAACCCAGCAGGACTGTCAGACAGAGGCTGGTCCACCCTAAAGACAAAACACCCAAACACAAACAGAGTGGTGTGGTGTCTTCAGTCCAGTGCAGCGAGGACTGTCCAGACCTCTACATCACAAACACATGGCTCAACACAGGAGAGCAGCTCATCAGGACAAGACTCAGTTGTTCACCTCCACCTCAGGGATAAGGGACACTCTTTTGAGGACCAGAATGTGCACATTTTTACTTTCATTACTTTTTGCCTGTCTAAACAGGCGTCACTTGTAAATGAGTCTTTGAGGCTCACTGTGATTTATTTGTGCAAATGAAGGTTGAATTTTGGACCGAGAGGACAGATGTTTTGAGAGGGGAGTGAAGGAAGCAATTTATGTAAAAAGAGAGAAACCATCTTGCTTTAAACAGAGGACGTCTCAGATTTCAACTTTCAAAAATGTATACGGCAGCTTTAGGACTGATACCAGTCAGTTTCACACCTATCAGGAATTTCAGCCATGTCACCAGAGTGGCTTCTCTGTGTCTCAGACTGAGACCCTAACAAACCCTACTGTGAGGAGTGAGAGGGCAATCTGCATATGTACGTATCTTATCTCAGCTTTATAACTTGAACCCCACACACTCTGTTCTTTGAATTGAGAAAACTTCTTGGATGAGAAGCAAAATGTCTTCTGTTACAAATAAAGTCCAGTTGTTTTTGTCTTGAACTTTTTTGAATATACCATGTCCTGGATGACTGAGAATCTTCACTAGAGTCAGGAAACTTGTTAAATGTTGTTAAAAAAACAACAAAATTATGCAATTTACATCACAAAACAACGTCAGTGAGAACCGATGCTGTTGCTTCACATGGAATATGCAGGTGTAGGACCGTTACTGACCGTTACTTTTCAGTCTGTGTTTCTGTCTGCCTCTCAATAACTTGGCAATCAGGGAATGACAGAAACAGATGTGAGGTTACCATAGCAACCAAAATGAGCCAGGGCAGCAGGTTTGAGATCTCTTTTGATCCTTATTACACTTCTTCTACAGTTCATACATCACAATGTGGACATTTTTGCTACAAAATTTATTAGTTATCACAAAAACATTTGGAATTTTAGTTTGTAGCTGCGTTGACAACCTTTAAAATTTCATCAGAAATTCTCATGTTGTCTTAAATCTTTCTTTAATAACCCTGTCACTCACACACACACACCAAAGCACACTCCTGCTGACTCTGCATTTGCACACCTACAGAGGCACATGTGCACTGAGACAATGGGAACCAGCAGACTCAGACTGAAATCTTATTTCCTCTAATTTAATCTCTTGAGTTATGGTTGCTGTTATAGTGAAAATGTTGCCAAATTATAAAAAAAAGATCCTCATTCTCATTAAATGAAACGATAACAAAAAAAATCGCCTGGCTGCTTCTTGATTACGCGCACAGCTCTGTTGTTCTTTGTTTTCTTTTTTGTCTCAGACCAGAACACAAAAGTGTAATAAAAACAACAAAAGAACCAGAGGGTCTGCTCCTGACCCCGCCCCTACAGCTGTCAATCAAATGACTTATTGTGACAACGCCCACCTCTGCTCGAACCCTCGCGCAGGCTGCACCCTTCCGAAACCCAAACGTGAAAGCAGCACGAGTCGTAGCAATGAAGCGTTTCCGATTTGTACTTACAAAATAAAGCTTAAATGTACATAGCATGCAAAGTCTTTTGATGAAGTAGTTTTTTGTTCACAATGCAGCGGTTTATATTCAAATAATTCAAGTTATATGTTTTAATGTCTTGATTAAAAAACAAAATAAAACAAAATGCTGGAAAATAAGTTCCCATTGTGGGCAAATACAACAACAAAATTTATCTCCCATCATGGAAAAAGAAGCGAAAATGTGTGTTTGTTTGTAGATTTAGCAAACTCTTATAAACCTTAGGATTGATATTAATGAAAGTATTAGAAAGTAATAATTAAATATACGTACATCTACAGCTACAAGTTTTGGTGCAAACCCTCATTTAAGATGGAAATATAATGTGGTGTAGAAGGTGAGAGTACTCCCCAACACATGAATACTAACTGATTACATAAAATCTGTTTTTAGATAATAATTAATAATTGTGTGACTCTGTTAGCAAAACATGGAATGAACCATTGATCTAATAGATTTTAGTGAAACACTGAGAAAATAATCATTGGATGGACATCTTTAGCTGATTAGGTTTTGGAGTCAATCTAATTCAAAATGGTCACGAAATCAACATTAGCCAACACAGAAATTGGCATGACTCCGTCACTTTCACAGATAAAACCTGGTGTGGTAGTAGTTGCAGTCATCCTCAACACACACTCCGAGTGCTCACACAAAATCTTTTTTAAAACGTTGGTGATACTTGTCAATAAAACACTAACAAACTGTAACTAACTCATGGACAATTAAACACAAGGTCGTGAATCTCTTAGAAAGTAATCACTGAATGCACATCCATCCCTTTCTGAAAGATTGTCCATCCATCATCCATCCATCCATCCGTCCATCCATCCATCCATCCATCCATCCATCCATCCATCCATCCATCCATCATCCATCCATCCATCCATCATCCATCCATCCATCATCCATCCATCCATCCATCCATCATCCATCATCCATCCATCCATCCATCCATCCATCCATCCATCCATCCATCCATCCATCATCCATCCATCCATCATCCATCCATCATCCATCCATCATCTATCCATAATCATCATCATCCATCCACCCATCATCCATCCATCATCTATCCATCATCATCATCATCATCATCCATCCATCCATTCATCATCCATCCATCATCACTCATCACCCATCATCCATCCATCATCTATACATCATCATCATCCATCCATCCATTCATCATCCATCCATTCATCATCCATCCATCAATTCATCCATCCATTCATCATCCATCCATCATCACTCATCCATCCATCCATCCATCTTTTTGTTGCTTGTTTATATTTTGTTTTATGTCACTAGTTTTATTTACTTTTCATTTCATATGCATTTTATGGCTGTTTACTGTTGTGTGTACCTCTTCTGTGTTCTTTTTTTTAAACAGGTCCCTTTTGTAAATGAGTCCTTGTGACTCAGTAAGACTTACAGTACTTGTAAAAATAAAGCTTGAATGAATATTTAGAAAAAATTCAATTTCTGTATAAATTTATATAGCACATTTGAAAAACTAGGTCTGTTTTGGATTATTTTGTCAAAGAATATTCACGTGCAAGTTTGTTTTATCTGTTTTATCCTCTTCTGCCTAATTGAGTTTGACTCCCTTGCAAAATAAACGGACATGGGTGCTCTTTTATTTTGAAGAAGACAGGAAGTTTGAAATGCGTGTTGAATTTTAACTTGACGCAACTTCCTGAAAGACTGACAGCTCGTGCGCCTCTCGGCTCTAGTGGAAGTGCGAACAGCTCTGTCGTAAGAGCGAAGCGAAGAAAACTTGCGACGCCATCCGGTTCTTACCGGGCTCACTTTTGTACTTTTCAAGAAGTTCTGGACCGTTCGGGGAGTTTTCACACACCGGCGGGGAATGAAAGCGGCGCGGACCCGGAGAACAAAGTAGACTCGACGGAGGCAGACCCGTGCGTTTGATGGCTGCGGGGGATGGAGCCCAGCTGCCGGCCACAGTAGCGGCCAGCCGGAGCGTGGAGAAGGCGCTGGAGGAGGCTGCGGCGAGCGGAGCTCTCAACCTGTCCAACCGAAAACTGAAGGAGTTTCCCCGCAGCGCCAGGAACTACGACCTGTCCGACATCACTCATGCAGGTCGGTTAGCCTTCTCACTCCGAACTTCAAATAAATAAATAAATAAAGCCAGCCCTTTTGTTTTGTCGCCACCTGCTTCTAACCGGGGAGGCACATCCTTCCTCAACTCTGTTCGTTGCGTAATTCTCTTCAAAAGCTCTTGTTAGATTTCAGTTTCTCCCAGTTTGAGTTTGAGCAGAGAGACTCTCCATCACTGTCCCCGCTGCGTTTATTCCACGTATTTAATCCGTAATCTCACACTGCGTTAGCGCTTCCGTTAGCGTCAGATAAACTGTTTACCATTTTTCATTGAACACCCCTGCGTCGTTCTGGTTTTAACAAGTATTTTATTTAATCTGTTTAAAGTGCAGTAAACAGAGATTAGACGTGGTTTATTTTTATTTTTAACTTAAACAAAAGCACCTGCACGTGTCTCTATAGTAAAATTGGTGGGACACTTATTGTCGCCCGCACCCGGAAGGTGAAAGCCGGTGATGGTGTTGTCAGTGAGTTTGTCTGTTAACAAAATATCTGATGAACCACTGGACAGATTTTATTGAAACTTTTAGTTCTTAATCCCTGGATGTTCCTTTACAACTGTTTAACTTTTGGAGTCAACCTGATTCAAGATGGCCGCCACAGCCAGCTGTCCTTTGAAAACACATAAATGGCCCTAACTCTGTGGAGTTTATAGAAATGTACATACATTTTGGTGTGGTAGTAGCTGAGACTAATCTCCAACTCATATTCTGAGCTCTAATAGGTCGTACCTCACCTTTGTTTAAAATTTCATCATTGACTGTTTTGGAGTCAACGCTATCTGTTAGCAAAATATCTCATGAACCACTGGACAGACTTGAATGAAACTTACAGGACATAATCACTGGATGTTCCTGTACAACTGAATATGTTCTGGAGTCAACCTGATGCAAAATGGCCACCACAGCTGACCGACTTCAGAAAACTACGAAATGGCTACAACTGAGTCATTTTTACAGATGTTGAGCTACAATTTGTTGTGGTAGTGGCTGAGAGTCATTAACATGAAACGCTCTGAACACGGTGGCTGTGAACAAGCTGTGCATGTTCGTAAGGTTTTAAAGAAGCCTCGCGCTGCCATGTCAACATGTCAGGTTGTTGATGACCTCAGAGAGGAGAACGGCGGGAGCTTGCAGGCGACGGTGTGGATTAAGAGAAGCTAACTGTTGGGACGAGGATTAAACTTCCTGCTAGCTGAAGTCTGTGTGGCAGCAGGGCTATTTAAAACACCTTCTCCTGCGCTCGGCTGCTGCTTTCTTCAGTGGTGGTGACCATCTGCTCCGGTCTGGTCCGGACCCAGGAGGCGCGGAGCAGAGACACCTGCCAGAGGGGCTAAGGAGGTGATCAGTGGACAGGATCTCATACTTGTGGTCCCGTCACTCTGGACGGGTTGATGCAAGTTCAGATTTGTGATCATTGCAGGCCCTGCAGCTGCACAGGATGAGCTGCTTCTGTGTTCACGTTTCATTCATGCTCCTCATTCGTCTTTACAAACGCTGACGAACATCTAAAGGTTAGAAATATTTCACCAGCTGCCCGTTTCTCTCCAGAGCACGAGACGTTGAGGAGGAAAGGTTTCGAAAGCTGCGTCTGTGTTTGCTCGCCTCTTCAGACTTCTGTGACGAGATCTGTGACGAGATCTGTGACGAGATCTGTGACGAGATCTGTGA